>NC_077223.1:35819100-36146126 GCF_024763615.1 Phlebotomus papatasi | reverse complement strand
TGACTAAATTCATGGAAAAAAATCCATCATCCCTCACTTTAATGTGTCATTCACACGCACTGTTGGATCCGTTGCTTATTTTGAAATGTGCTTAATTTCGAAAACGACAACAATGCTTTGATTGACATTTATCAGAAAAATCTGGGGTAAATATATCACAGAGAGTGGATTTATTAACCGACTCCTCTTTCTTTTTGGGGTGACAAAAAGATCACCCTTTGTCACTCACCAATTGTTCAATTAATTGCAATTTAAGCCGATGTCTTTCACTATGAGAGAAGGAAAACATTCAAATCCGAATTCATTACATCCAAATGATTTTATCGCTGATGCTCTTTTGTCGCCGAGGGCTCTTTAGCACTTCAAATTGGATCAAATGTTGCGATTAATCTGAAAGCATTAGAACGTACTTTCTCGCTGAATGTGACACTTTGAGAGATTCCCAGATGAAAATCCTTCAATGACAATTGTAAAAAAAAGCAATACCTAGATGAAGTATTTGAAATTGCAATTCGGCTGGATACTTAAAATGCCTTAAAATGTTGTATATATTTCTATAACATCTATATAAAATTACCTTTTAATAAGTAGATAGGACATATGAAAGAGGAAAGGCAAGTTATCACCAACATTGATTTAAAAAAAAAAAACTTTTAGGAATATTAGTTGTGAAAAATGTTGCCAACGTATAAAAATGCACAATATTCATCTATAAAATTGCATTTTTCAATTAATTTAATGAAAAACTGATGTTGCATTTTTCATTCAAGTTTTGTATGAGTCATCTGTGCCCTGCTATTTACAAAAGACAAGTACATTTATGGTCTGTGACATTCCATATTCAAAAACTGTAATAATAAAACATTCCCATATTAGGTGAGATTCTTAACAATCTCACCTACTATAATCCTAACAAAATTTCATGTCCTCCGATCACGCTCAAACTTGGCCAAAATGTGTTTCGCCACTTCCTGATCACGAATATATGGGGGGCTAAGTTACGTTCCCGGCCGGCCGTCCGGCCGCTCTTTGGAGCTTAATAGCTCCTAAACTAAAAAAGATATCGACTTGCGGTTTTCGGCAAAGGTTAAATATCGTATGAAAATTGCAACATGGTGCATTGACCCCCCGCCCCCCACCCCTCCTTCCGCCATTTTGAAGACCCCCCTTTTTTTGTTTTCTCAATAGCTCCGCCCCTATGGCATCGACCGGGCTCAAATTTTAGTATGTTATAGCTGAGCCTTAGAGCTTTCCATCAATACCAAACTTAAGGTCCCCCGACCCCCCTGACCCGAGCAATAAGGGTCCAAAAAAAAATTCTTAAAATGGCCATAACTCCGGTTCTAATTGTCAGAATTTAAAAAGTGAGGGCTTTTTGGAAAGCTCTCGTAAAATTCCACTTCCCCTTCTAACATCGCAAGTTCATAAAACCACCGCTAGGGGCGCTATTATTAAAAAGAAATTTTTTAAATCTTAAAAGTTAAATAACTCAAAAATTCCTTTGTGCATCGGGCTGAAATTTTAGTATGTTGTAGCCGTTGATTATACCTATCAAACAAAAAAAATCTTAAGTCGATCCATAACCCCTGACCCGAGCTATAAGGGGTCAAAGTTCGAACATTGACCGGCCTCTATCTCCGGTTCTAACTAACATAGCGACCTAAATTTTACCTTTTTGGTTTCGTCTCAATGAGCACTTTCAGATGGAGGTTTAAAAAGCCACCATAGGTGGCGCTATGATAGCGTCAAAATTCATCGAAATTCAAAGTCACTTTTCTCAAAAACGGCATTGTGCAAGTTAATGAAATTTTAGTATGTTGTAGTCCAGTCTAAGACGTTTCCAAAATGGTGCGTATGTGCGCTGTGGTTTCAATAGAACCGGAGATATGAGGGTCAAAGTTTACGAAATTCAAAAAATCATATCTCCGGTTCTATGTGACCGATTTTGATGAATGAGGGCTTAAACGAAAGATCTCACCAAATGCTACAACTTTCTAGAATATTTGAACTTCGTGGGACCAACACCAGGGGCGCCACAGTCGAAAAACCAATTTCAATATCACATAACCTCAATTATCTCGACTGTCGCTGAACCGATTTTAATGATTACTTCGACATAATTATAGAGGAGATTTGTCTCTACATTTCGTCCATACATCATTTTCCGGTCAGACTACGCTATCACTCCGATTTTGCCGTTTAAGTGTGAAAAAAATGATTTTTTCTATAATAACGCTTTGAAATCACTCAGATGCCAATTTGACTGCCTCTACTCCACCAAGACACTTAAAATAGGGTTTTAAGTGGAAAGTCCCACAGAATACAACAATTCTTTGATATAGTTGAAGTTCAACAAATGACTACTTGAGGCACTCTGGATGAAAAAACGAGTTAAGAAACAAAAAGCCTCGATTATCTTGGCTTCTGAGTAATCGATGAGATCATGTTCTATGGAAAAATTATAGAGAACATTCTGGTCTACATTTCACCCATATAACACTTTTCTGTCAGTTCATCCAAATCCTTGATATTTTGGTTTAAATACAAAATTTGTATAATTTCACGAATTTGATTCAAGATAACTGAATGGCGTCTCCCAACTTCAGCTCTAAATCGAATTTGCATGCACTCCGAGTTAGCTCACGTTAAGAATCTCACCTACATAAGCCGGTTAGGATTATCTGTCCCTTTTATAGTAAAAACCAAAAATTGATAATAAATTACTTTATATCGCATCTTAGATATCTAGGAGAAGGCGCGCTACCTTCGGACGCTTTATGCTTCGCACAAATCATTTTTTAAATGTGTTATAAATGAATTTGACCCAGTATAATATTGCATTTTAATAGCTAGTCCAAGGCTTTAATTTTTCAGAAAAGAGCTATGGGTGAAATCCATAAGAAACATAGAGAAAAAATTGAATTGTCCGAAGCTTGAGCCGTCCGAAGCTAGCGCGCTTCTCCTACATAATTCATAACTTTTTCTTTTCCCTTTTGCAATTACACTATTTTGGTGGACGGAAAATTCAACATTGAAAATATAATTATGTTTTTCTAACTAACTTGACTTTTAACTGTTGAAAAATTTTATTCCATAACGGAAGTGTATTTCTGAAATTACTACAAAATATAGTTTCATTAAACATTAAATTCGTTCAGTAATAAATTCATTGCACCTTGGAATCGTTACACATTTTGAAACAGAGAAAAAGATAGCCAAATCAAGAGAGTACTGTTTATACAAACTGTTTGCACTTCAAATAATCGAATTTACAATTTACGTTTTTCTAAATTAAATTGTTAAAGTGCGCGGCCTCACTTTTACAAACAGACTTACATAGCGTATAATGCCAAATAGGATAATTTCGAACCACACCAAAATTGGAACTTTGAAATTAACACTACCCTTGAGTGTAGGGCTTATACTTCATAGTGGGTCTGCTCATATTATTTACCCATCTGAAACGATAAAAAACAATATCAAAATTCTAATTTTGGTTCAATTTCAAATTATACCATATTGTACCACGTATAGGGAAACTGAGGCACCACCAAACACGGGGTAGCACCAAACACTGCTATTTTTAATCACATATTTGGCTTCTAAGGAACAGATCTATAGGAATTTATAGGCACTATAGGGATGCTTATCTACTGAAGAAATGGTTGAGATAGTCTAAGCAGTTAGGAAATAAAAATTAGTGTTTGGGGCTACCCCGTGTTTGGTGATGCCCCAGTTTCCCCTAATATTCTTTTAGGGATCCGTTCACTTTAGCTAAATTTTAAATCCCATAATAATTTTGTAAAAGAAAACTTTTCGAAGAATCCTAAAACAAGCAACGGATTAGATTTCAGTGATCCAAATTAATTCTCGAAAAGCTCACAAAAACTCACAAAGTTTTACTGTAGATTATAAATTAGATTATAAAAATACTATTCGTACGTTAATTAAGCGACTTGTCGTAGCCCAGACCCCTAGACACTCTCTCATCTTAATGTTACGTTATTTTTACCTGAAATAATAACATTTTCACAGAACAAAAACATTAAATCAGGTTTTAGAGGTGTTTGAAGAAAATATTCTAATTGAGTTAATTCAATAATTTTGAATGAAAACATTAATGGAAAATGCTATTAATTTATTCTTGAATAATAATAACATATACAATTACTATTCTAATGATATTCTAATTTATCCATCCTATTCTAATCCGTGATATTATATTTCTATTAATCAACAGATTAAGTTGTACTTATTTTTTGTATAACACCACCACTTCGTACTATTAATAATTGTATCGAAATGTTTGTATTACAAAATAATCTTTGAGGCCATTTACACCGCCGCATAGGATTAAGATTGAATTGTCCCAAAATCGGATTTTGGGATAATTCAGTCTGAATCTAATGCGACAGTATAAATAACCTCAATGAAACCGTTCAAATTGCGGCCTTAGATTGAGACTTAATGATCCAAAGTCCGATTTTGTAACAGTTTCCCAATCTAATGCGGCGGTGTAAATAGCCTCATTGTTACAATGTTATATCTTGTGTTGGAAAAATCAGGTAAGTCCATCAGATAAGATCAGGATCAGCTTTCTATAGTTTAGCTACTTCCATATCCATAATTTGGGGGAAAAAAGTAAAATTGAATTAAATGAAACTTACTCTACGTAATTCTCATTTTAATAATTGCTTTACCTAATTATAGCACGGATGTTGTTCCCAATCCTAACTTTGAAAGTATGGCCTTTCCTCTGGATACCCAAAAAATTACTATGACCATGCGATAAGAATTAACGTCACGCTGAATTGATTTTACTAAATAGGGGAAAGTACTCTCCCTTCGAACGTTCATACCTTCGAATAATGTGAATTTTCTTTTATTTTTCATAATAGATTTACACATTTCTAATAAACATTACTTAACTTATTATTATAAATTATATTGATACTGGGTTAATTTTGTCAAAATTAATATCTCTTGTTCTAGTAAAAAAGTCTCAAAATTTTAATATTTTTAGTTTCAATATTCCCTCGCATAGAGCAGCAGTTGTTGTAACTCATTTAGTTTCTAAATCAGCAATTCTCGTAATTTAATAAATACAAAATTTTCAAGATTTGCTGATTTAGATGGCGAACTCATTACGACAATTACTGATGTAAGTGACGATTTGATATTCGAATTCAATTTATCTTCTAAGGTATGGAAATTACAAGAATTTATACACGGTGAGATTACCTACACATTTTACTAATATTATTCATTTTGGAATCCATAAAATCATTGAAAAGATTCTGATAGGTTATCAAGTGGAATATATTACAGAATTTTTAGAATCAAATCGAATTACGAAATTCAAATTCTATCAAGCAGCCATATAGCGCTATAATCGCCTACGACCGATATGCTCAAAGTCGAGTGTTCCAAAATTCGGCTGTATAGGTCAATGTTAAAAATTTATGATTTTAGAAAATAGGAATAAACCAGAATAAACAGAATCATAAGTGGAATAATTTAAAATTACGGAATATTGCCTAAAATCATCAAAATGTATTGAATGCATTGAAATTACATGAAATAGCGAAAAGGGCGGAATGTCAATCAATGGAGATTTTTCGTATTGGCTACTTCTTGGGGAAAATGATTAACTTTTAAATGTTAGAACTATCATATTACGACTAAGGTTATAGGATGACTACTATTTCACTACGATTTTCTAAATTTATATAAAAAATATTTTGAAATTAAAATATTCAATCTAGAGTCGCGTTTAGGCAATTTAGTCCATCTATTTGCACGATTCTTATCACCAAGATTCAGATGATTATCGAATACCTATTTTTGAGAATAATTTCAGGTACCATAAGCTTATCAATAAGCGGATTTTGCTTTGCAACTTCAATCTTTTATGCACTTATGAATTTCAAATCAAAGTCGAGGCACTGTCTCAGATACCATAAGTCAATAAAGACTTATTCCTGGCATAAGTATCAGATTTTTTATTCTTCCCAATTTTTTCATTTAATTTGAAATTCTGTATAAAGCATCTGTATAGTCTCAATAGGATCTTTTTCAATAGAAGATTGTGGCATTTAAAATTCCAATAAACTGAGGTTCTCCTTGTGCCCTCTACGACTCTGGATAAAATAAATGGGTTTAATTCTAAGTGGTCCTCTTGTGTTCTTGTCATTTGGAGAAAAGGTCGATTCTGGTGAAAGAGAGAAAGCGTGGGGCATATCAATAAAATCGTTCAAGTGAAAAAGATTTAACATTGTATGAATTTTTCATTTACCAATATTATCCAGTGAAAGTAAAAGAGAAGAAATAAATTACTCTCACATCCATTCCTCCGTGGTGTCACATTGTTTATGGTGGCTTTTACCAAAAAAAAAGGGAGAAAGGAGCTGCAAAAAGCTAGGAGATAAAAAGGAAGCCAGGATATGTGTGAGTGAGAGGGATTGATGGAATAAAAAGGCATGAATCCTATTGAATGCTGAGTGTGAGACTGTAGTACACAAAAGGACAAGAAATATGGGGGATGAAGGGTGACACGTGACATTACAGATGAACCCGGAAAAATGGATCCTCGATATTCTATGGTGAGATATTTTCGTATTTAATAGTGGCTTTTCTCTTCTATCGCCAATATCCAAAGTACAACCACCAAGATTTAATCGACTGTGAAATTTTCCAACTCAAAGGAATAGGGACGGTCTTTTTAGTTTCCTCATCAGAAACCTTTCCATAAACATGAATTTTCACAAAAATACCATTTATCCAAACTCACGTTTATTCAATCACATCAAACAGCAAAGTCATTCACCATATTTTATTGCAACAACGCTGAATACATTTTTCCTCTCACACCCATCCCTTACCAACAAAAGAGTGCTGCACAGTTGCATAAAACACGGACTTTGTGCAACATGATTGACCATTGGAAATTGCAGTATCATGCAACAAGATTGCAATTCACTTTGAAATTGTAACGGTCCCTTGAAGAGTAGATGAAACCAAGGGGTGTCTCTGAGGAAAATCCCATCAGCGAAATTCATTGAAATTCAGGGAAGGGTTTGCAATTAAAAATCAGTTTTTCTACGAGGCACGTGTTAGACGGCTTATTGTAGGGTATATGGGATTTATAAGAATAATCCTTGGACAAAAGTCTCTCTTAAAAATCGATTTACTTACGTCGGACTTTATAACAATGAATTCTCAATCCAAATGGCCCTAGCTGTGCTTTTAGAGAGTTCTGATTTACTAAAGAGTTGTAGTTAATAATTTCTCAAATTTATGGTCTTTCTAAATATTAAAAATATATAGGGGAAATCCGGGGTAGAATTAGCCACCAAATGAAAAAAAAAATTGTATGAGGCTGATAAATATTTCAATGAATAGTAAGGGAAGTAATATTTAGAATAAAGAGTGGTTTCCTCAATATTCTTTCGAAGGCAAACTAACTATAAGATACCACTATCTAGAATATACGTGGCTAATTCCACCCCGGTCTCCCCTAGTTAGCAAAGATCTCCGTTCAAAATCGTCCTCCTGTAAGGTTATTGTTTTCAAATTGTTCGAGACTTATCTTAAGCCATTGAAATATATTTTTACATTAAAAAATTAATGAGTATCGCATTTTTTTCATAAGAAATCATTTTTTAAATCAGTTTTTAATGTAATTTTTAAAGGGTCAATTCTTTTAAAAATAATAAGTTAGGACCGAAAACTATTTTTTTACAAAATAGAATAAAAAACCGAATAATACACCCAGCGAAATTTAATTAAGGAACTTGCATAAAGTGGGTGGTGTGGCTCATATGTAGATCCGATCAGCGTAAAATTTTTATGTACAATATAGGCCTGTATATAACAACTTTTTCTATGGTAGTGAGCCGCGCTCACTACTATCCGTGCGTGCATGAGAACGATTTTATTCAAATTTGGTCAAAATTGGCGCCAAAATTAATGAAGTTTGCCACTATTTTTTTTTAATAAAAACCTAATGAAAATAAAAAAAATATATTTTTTGTATCCTATGCGATCGTCCTTATTCAGAATAACACACTAGAAATGATTTGTTATGCTCACATAATTCTTTAAAGCAGCTCTCTAGCAATTTCCTTTCATAGCCGTTTTATGGCAGTTTCAGTGCTAAAATTGGAATGTATTTACAGCAGCCCTCAAAAATTTGAATGAATAGTATTACTCATAGGTTTTTCTGATTGATTTAAATCCGATCAAGGCGCTGACTAGTTAAGAACCTTCAATTTCTTCTCATAAAACCATTATAAAACGCGTTGTTTTGTTGTAAGATCACATCTTCAAGGAGCTAGGTCTGAATGAACGGGGTCAGTACGGTCTTTAGAAGATTGTGATACTTCTCTGCTAAATTTCTAGTGGAAATCCAGATTTTGGGTATCTTGCTGTAGCACTAAAAGACCGCCCATATCATGTTACATACATCGTCAAAATTCTTGCTCATCAATAACTGACTTTTCTGCCACTTGTGATATCAATATTTTACTAGTTCATTAAAACCATCAAGAATATAATTTTTTTTATCCGAAAAGATAACCGCTTTCCATTTCTTACTCATCTCAATGTTCCTTTCAGCAAATGTAGACCGAGTAATTTTTTAATGTTTCTTAAGGGAGGTTTGTCCGGTGGTTTTCTTATCTAAAGTTATCAAATATAACCAAAATTTGATATAAACGCTTCGTGATGATAAGACCTTTGATATGTGAACCAGATTTAACTCCTTGAAGATGTGATCTTTCAACAAAACAACTCGTTTTATAATGGTTTTATGAGAAGAAATTGAAGATTTCGGACCAGTCAGCGCTTTGTTCGGGTTAAAATCCATTAGAAAACCCTGCAGGTGATACTATCCAGTCAAAATTTTGAATACTGCTGCCAATAAATAGAAAAAGTTGTTATACAGGCCTACATTGTACATAAAAATTTTAGGCTGATCGGATCTACACATAAGCCATACCACCCACTTTATGAAAATTTCTTAATTAAATTTCGCTGGATGTACGTACATGCGTGTTTTTTATAGGTACTCCAGTCAGTAATTTTTAGTAATAGCAAAAGAAGCTTTAAGTTTCTTTGACTTTCTCGAAATAATCAATTCTTGAGACTATAAATGTTTAGGTCAAACTTTTGTACAGAGGATAGGCTGTCTTATTTTATTTCGAAAATTGAAATTAAAATTAAAGATTGAAAATTCGTAGTTTTATTAACTAAAATCGATTTTTTACGACAGAAACTAATTTTTTACTGTCTAAAATGGATTTTTAAATGACCAAATTCAAATTTTTACTGACCTAAATTGCAATTTTACTGATCATTCCAACATTTATACTAACCAAAATATAATAATTTTTCACTGACTTTAATTCATTCTTCATTGAGCTAAACCCATTGTTTATTAAACAAACAGTGATCAATTTATTAGGGAAAAGAACGATTTCTACTGATTAGATTTAATCAAATTTATTCATTTACAGAAATTACTATTCTATTGCTTTAATTTGTATCTTTATGGTTCCGGTATACCTTTTAACCCTTTAAGGACGATTGGAACACCGTTGTCCCATAAAGAAAATGATTTTTCCTGATTACCTAAAGTTACTTTTTCTCAATGTTTGTACGTAATTGCAAAGTAGAAGGTCGAAGGAATCTAGGATATTTTTTGCAAGTCTACAGCTGTTTGCTATGTAGTAAATTTTTAAGCTCAAAAATGAGGAATTTTTAAATTCTCATAATGAAAATTGATTTCAATTATTTTTTATGCTTCTAATTTTTTTAAGCAAAACGGTTTTGGGACAAGAAACTGCAATACTCAAACATAATATTTTTAATTAATGTGAAAATTATCTGTCATTGGTATCGTCAGAAAAATTTCATATGAAATTTCAAATGAAATTTCAGAGAAATTTCATTTCATTTCTATCGTTCATAGATGCACAAAATACACCGAATCAGACTCTGTTGGTTTTTCAAACGTTAGATATAACACGTTTCACAAGTTTTTTTATCGGTCTCTTTTTTATTGTTTATTTTTTGGTCAGCGAAAACTGTCTCGTCGTTAAAGGGTTAAATCAAAAAAATTTTATAAAGTCGAAATTTATATCCCTTTCTTTCTCTAAATATCTGCATAGTCTATCCTATTCCTATGCACTCTTCTTCTTCTTCTGAACATAAGAATAATTTAAATTTAGTTCAGTCCAATTTCGAGTTTGAAAGAGTGGGATAGACGTATGCAATTTAATTTCATGAAATTTTGCTGATTTAAAAGGTGTGCAGGTAGGAGCCATTACTGACAAAATTTGATCTTTTTACTAAACGAAATTGCAGTATTATTGGTCATTTCAACATTTGCACTAACCATATCATTGAGGCTATTTACACCGGCGCATTAGATTGGGATTGAACTGTTCCAAAATCGGATTTTGGATAATTAGGGTAAGTGTGCCAAATTCCGGCCAGCTTGCAATTTCGGCCACCTTTTTCGATCCTCGAATTTCCATGAACTTTTGGATTTTACGTACTCTAGAGATTATACAATGCAAAAGAATAACAAAAAATGTAGCTTCGACAAACGAGATGACGTGAAAAAGATATTGGAAGAATTCCCGAAGGGCAAGGAATTATGAGAATGAAGGTGGCCGAAATAGGGCACCAAAGCTATGTGTATATTTTTATTCATTTTAAAATGTGTTAAGAATGATTTTAGAGTAAATAAAGACGGTAAACTATTTACAAGGTTCCCAGCAACACTCTTTCAGAAGAAAGAATAAAAAAATCAATTTGTATTTAAAATATTACATTTCAAACTTGAAACTTTGACACTTGCATGCAACTATGCCGAAATTTGGCACACTTACCTTAAGTCTCAATCTAAGGCCGCAAAATAAACTATTTTATTGAGATTATTTAGACTGTCGCATTAGATTCTGACTGAATTGTCCTAAAACCCGATTTTGGGACAATTCAATCGCAATCGAATGTGGCGGTGTAAATGGCCTCATTTTTTCATATAGGGAACTCAATGGGTTAAGTGGTAGAGGACTCACTCTATGATACAAGACCCTTCATTATTTTTAATGCTTCCAATCTGCATGGAGGCAACTTCAAGAAATTATGAAATCCCACCCCATAATTCAACCTTTAATGTCGATTCCCGACGCAATCATTCTCTCAGTTCATCCCCACAAAATTTTGTAACTTTATCCCTCAAATTTTTCATCATTGCTCAATTTCGTGTTTGTTGAGCACCTCTTTAGCCGAGTTACTTTTACGACATCACATACTACCTAACTTGGCAAAATAATCCTCCGTAAAGTTTCGTTTGAAATTCAAGGTGTCAACATCTCAGTCCTTTAAAGCTGCCTCAACTTTGTATCACTTGTGAAGTCTTTATTTGAGGAAATATTTTACGGCCTCATTCTCCCAATTTCCCGAATCCATTGGAAACTTTATCGGGGTCACTTTGAAGGTGCTATTGTCGTGCATCAGGAATGGCTCAAAAGTTAAGGGACTTTGCTGTGGCTTCCCTCAATTTCCGAGCCGTACGATTTTTGAAAGAAAATTGAGAAGCCTGAAGACGACGAGGTTGAGCTAAAATATTAATCTCCCATGTCATCTATCGCACACTTCTTCATCATTAAGTGCAGTCATAGAATATACCCGTATCTAATATTTTGTAATGATATTTAAAATTGAAAATTTATGAGACACTGTAACTCTAAAGCTGTTCAGCACCCTTCTCTTATCCTTATCCTTAGCACCCCTTTGTCGCCTTTTTTTGGGTAATCCTCAGCAATACTCATACTAACATAATACCATGCATTATTATTTGGCTCGTTTGGCGACAATTGCAAATAAATCACGTCTCATGCTGGGCTCTGAACAAGGACCAACGTCAGGCTACAGAAAAAAGGAGCAAGTCATTTTGCTATAATAGCTCAGTGGGTGATTGAAGTCTCAAGACTGGGAAGCTGCGAGCAGAAGAGATTGTGTCGATTCGGTGTTTGTCATTTAATCAGACAGCATTAACTGCAGCAACAAGAGAAGTTCATTACTTGCAGACGTTGGCGCAACAGCGGTGAGAAAAAAATCCACTTAAGGATTTTTATTTGAGGAAGTAAACTATGAGGATGTCTCAAGAGTTTTGACTTTAGAGAGTCAAACTGTATAGAATTAGACGCTAGGGTTGAGAAAATGACCGTCAATGTTTACTTAAGAGGCTTCTAGAAATGCACTCCACTGTGCTATGCACTAGTGAGTCTTCGAAAAGATTTCACAGTAGTGGTTCGTTTCTTAGATAAATTCTCCCTATCATCTGTTATAATCACCCCAGGAGTGTCTTGGTTAAAATAGAAACTCATGCTATTTTTTAACTAAATACTAAGCGATGAAAATTTGAGAATTGAAAAATGATAGGCTTATCCTTCCAATCTATCACTTTTATCCCCTTTTCTAATTTTTTTTTATAACTGATGTAAATCTGATTCTGAGAAGCCTAAATTAAAATTGTGGGTTTAGGGTTATAGAGCGCATTGAGCTCGAGTGTTAAAAATAATAAATGAAAAAAATGCGAGTATAACACTTGTTGCATCATCTCTCTCCTCCTACGTCTATATAGCGGATTAGGAGCGAGCTACCGGGTCATAAGGGGAGGCTATGGGTGTGCGCCTATGGTTGCCTCGAGTTCGTAAGGGGAGGGTTAAGTCAGTCTCTGGCGAAACCCTGTCGAGAGCGCTTGGACATGGCCGGTAGCTGCGCCATAAAGCCGCTTGATAGGGAAGTCGCGGATGCAACTCGGATTGCATCATTTCAGAAGTGGGATAAGGGCTCAAGAAGCCCCAAGTGAAGTGAAAGTAGTGAAGTGTGTGAAAAGTGCATCAGCTCCCGAAAATCCCAAGGAAATGGCACAAGATCACCGTGAGGGTTGATCGTGTCTCTTGGGGCGACAAAAATCGCTTTGGAGGCCCTCTCAGGTGCATAAAATGGTGAAAGAAGCACCTGTGGATGTTTCATTGGGGTTGGGAAAGCTGCACAGTGCTTTTCCCTGACCATTAGTGGAGGAAAAACTTGTCTGTGACATGTTCAGACAGTGGAAAATTCCAGAACCCCATCACCAAGAGTAAAGCGCAGAGAGGGAGCACAAGCGATCCTCTAGAGAGGAAAAAATGCACGCGGAGAGCTTCGAGTGGAGAGAGTGCGAGAATTCCACCCAGCGAGGGAGAAGGATAAGTATAAGCGAGCGGTGGCGTGATCGCTCGAGAGAGAGTTTTTACCCCTCTTGTGTGAGAATGTTTGTGTGTGTGGCATGGAGAGATCTCTCATCCCCTTCTATCTAATGATATTTTATGCATTGTTCTTTGTTAATTTTGGGAGACAATTGCCTTTCAGTTATTTTAGCCTCATTCGCATTCCAAGTGTCTGGTGATTTACTGCGCTGCAGAATTAATTCGTTCAAATTGTTTTTTGATAATTTTGGCAGGTATTTTTAAGAATCCAGACGTGAAGCTGTGTGCAGTTGAAAGTGAAAATTAATAATTCTTATTATTTGGCAGAAAGTGATTTGCAAATTTTCTGTGTTCCACCAAATTTATTTGTGCTAAATTTTAACGCTTCTTTGAGGTACATTTTACAGTACATGGCAGAAGTTTTGGTGCAGCAATTTGAAATGTTTATTTTACTGATAATATTTTCATCCTTTCTTAGAGATTATTATCATCGAGGAGGGAGGAAAATTATTGATAAGTCTTGCAGGTGCTGGGAGGTTGTAAGTACAATTTATTTCTTTAAATTGTGAAGAATCTCGTCATTTTAAAAGACAAAACAAGTGAATTTCCAAGAAATTAAGCTACACTGAATAATTGTGGTAATTTTTATCAGATAAATTACAGTTCTTTGTGATTTCTTGTTCACAAAAATAGAAAGTAATGGCAACGATATCATTTACAGTAACAATTATTGATTTTTCAAGTTAAATTGCTATATTTTACTCTACATTTGCCCTTGAGATGACATTTTTATTGAAGAATTATTGCCCATTGCAATTTTCTTATTCCATCCTGATACCAAATTGGGTATTTTGTCCCTAAATTACCATGATCTGGGGGTAATGTTTATTCCAGGTACCTTTGAAAAATAAAAACAAGTATTTCCTGATGATTTTTCTTGTCCCTAAGAAAGCGATTGTGAATCTTTTGGGTTAGTTTCTGGTCCTAATCTTGGGTATTGGTGTTGTTTTTTCCCAAACAGTCCGAAATGCCTCGCCCAAGTCGAAATCGCTCTCAAGTTAGCCTTTCCTCACAAGATTTGTCGGCTTCTCAGTCCACAGTCTTAACCCTTCGAGAGATTGAAGCCTTGATTCCTGCATTTGAACCGGGAAATGAGAAGAGTCCTATGGCTAGTGAATGGCTTCAGAAAGTGGACAATGTCGTGGCTTTGTACGACATGAACCCTCAGCGTGCCATGCTAACAGCTGTCATCCGTCTCAAGGGTCCAGCACGTGAATGGTTTGAGGGGATGCAGACAATGATAGTGGATTATGCTCACTTCAAGCAAGAGATTTTGAAGAATTTCCCTGAACAGTTGTCATCAGCTGATGTCCACAAGGTTCTTGCCGGTAGGAAGAGGAAGAGCGATGAGCCAATTGAGTCATATTTCCATTCAGTGGTGAAGCAGGCCAGGAGGATTAACCTAGATGACGACTCCATCCGGCAGTATTTGATTGATGGTGTTCCGAATCTTATGATGCGTGGTCTCTTGTCAGCTGCTCCACGTGGATCTCTCACCGACTTTTTGTCGTACATGAAAAAGGTCGAGCAAACCACCAAAAATCCAAAGCGTGAGTCCAATCAAGAAGGACAGCCAGAGAACCAACCAGGCACGAGTACCAGTTCTAATGATAAGGCCACTTCCAGTGGATCTTCGAAGAAGTTTGGTCGCAAATTTTATTCCCGTACAAAAGACCAGGCTTCCAAGTCAAAGGATGAGACCGAAAGAGAGAATAAAGACGAGAGTGTTCCAAAGGGGAAGCCGCAATCAAACTCTAAGGCACCTGATAAAGTAAAGAAAAGAAGGTGCTACGCTTGTGGGTCCGAAGAACATCTTGTCAGGGACTGTCCAACGAAAGGGTCGGATTTTCCCGTCGGGGTGGTGACAAGGCCCACCACCCTAACAAATAAAGGTCTTATCAAGAAGTGCCAGGTCAATCGAGAGACATGTGAAGCGTTAATTGACCTGGGAAGCGTGGCAACCCTAATTGCCAAGTCACTAGCTGAGAAAATTGGATGGTCTGGCCTAGGTGAAAGAAAGGTGTTTGTTGGTTTTGGCGGTGGCACAGTTGAGTCTTTGGGAAGTTTCAAGGTGGACATTCAGATTGAGAAGTTTAAGCATAAATTGGAGGTCTTCGTGGTCTCCGATGGTTTGTTAGAAGTTCCTCTACTTTGCGAAATTGATCTTTTCTCGACACCAGGAGTTACATTAGTCAAGACACACAATGATTTGATAATCAAGGTGTCTAAGGAAGATGGTCATTTGGTTCCAGCTAATCCTGTCTTTACAGTCACGTTGTCAAAGGAGAAGAGGGCCATTGAGTTGTCTGACGTGACAATTGGAGAAGATGTGTCAGATGCTGATAGGGCGCGTTTGATGAGGCTCATAAATGATTATCGTGATTGCTTTGCAATGAATCAAATGGAACTTGGTCATACCACTTTGGGGCCAATGAAGCTCATCATGAAGTCAACAGAGGTTATCCGATATCGCCTGTACAGCGTGTCTAATGCGCAAAGAGAGATTTTGCGAGGAATAATCAGTGAACTCTTGGAAAACGACATCATTGAAGAAAGTCATAGCGAATTCTCGAGTCCTGTTGTCCTCGTAACTAAAGCCTCTGGAAGCCCACGTATGTGCGTGGACTATAGGAAGTTGAATAAGATTTGTCAGCATGAAAACTTTCCACTCCCACGGATTGAAGAAGAGCTCGATAAGTTGGCTGGTAAAACATGGTTCACTTCCCTAGATCTCCGAGCTGGTTATCATCAAATTGAGGTGGAACCGGAATCACGTCAGTACACAGCGTTTGTTGTTCCCGATGGACAATATCAGTTCAAAAGAGTGCCATATGGCCTCACAAATTCGCCTTCGGTTTTCGTTCGTGTAATAAACCGAGTATTGCAGCCTGTGAAGGATGCTGGAATTTCATATTATGTCGATGACATAATGCTTCCAACAACTACTATCGATGAAAACTTGGAATTATTGCAACGCGTATTGAAAGAACTAAGGAAGGCAGGACTCACTCTCAATGTTGAGAAGTGTCAGTTTCTACAAACAAAGGTGAAGTATCTTGGATATAACGTGAGTCAAGATGGCATCACACCAGGGGATCACAAAACGGAAGCTATTGAGAAGTTTGAGAAACCTGAAACTTTCAAGAGTGTTCGTGAGTTCTTGGGACTCACGGGATATTTCCGCCGATTTGTCCCTGCATATTCCAAGATTGCCAGACCTCTCTATGATCTTCTGAAAAAGGATGCCACAAAGTTTGTTTGGTTGGAGCATCATGAAGAAGCGTTTCAAATTCTGAAGAAGGCATTAGCTGAGAAACCCATCTTGACGTTATTTGACCCAAAGATGAAGCATGAGCTTCATTGTGATGGCTCGAGCTTTGGTCTCGGAGGTGTCCTCATGCAGATAGATGAGGAGGGAACGTCACGACCCGTGGCTTATTTTAGTCGAGTGACAACGGCTGCGGAAGCGAAGTATTCGAGTTTTGAGCTTGAGACTCTGGCAGTTCTCGAAAGTCTTCGGCGTTTCCGATATTATCTCTTGGGTAGGTCGTTTGTTATATACACTGACTGCAATTCCCTTAGACAGGCCCATGAAAAGAGAGATTTGTCTGCAAAATTGGCCAGGTGGTGGTGTGATATCCAGGAGTTTGATTTTGAGTTGAGATTCAGGAATGGATGTCACATGAGACATGCTGATTTCTTTAGTCGCAATCCACCGAAGAACGCTCAAGTTTTGAAGATTATAAGTGAAATGGATTGGCTCGCTGCTGCTCAGACCCGTGATGGTGACCTTGTACAAATCAAAAAGGTTCTCAACGGAGAATATAAAGGTCATGAAAATGCAGCACAGATTTTGCAGTCTTATGAGTTGAAGGGGGAACGAGTGTATTTTAAGTCTCCAAATGGTCTTAAGTTCTACGTTCCTTTGGGCATGCGCCTACACCTCCTGCATCTGGCTCATGATCGGAATGGTCATCCGGCGTTCAACGGAACAGCTGAGCACATTTCTAAAGATTTCTACTGGCCTAGGATGAGGAAGATCGTGAAGAAATATGTAGACTCATGCATCAATTGCATGCAAGCTAAGAGAGGTGCGGATGAGTCACACATTGAATTGCACGCATTCAAGAAACCCCCTGTGCCGTTCCGAGTCATCCACTTGGACCATTGTGGTCCCTACCCTCGAGCAAAAGGTGGATGTGAACATGTGTTGGCTGTAATTGACTCATTCACCAAGTATATTGTCCTCCGTCCAGTAAAGACAACCAATACGGCTGGAGTTATTCGAGTCTTGGAAGAGGTTTGTCAATTCTTTGGTTATCCTGCTGTGATAGTCTGTGACAGAGGGACTGCCTTCACCTCGAATACTTTCGAAGAGTATTGTCGTGAGAGAGACATTAAGATCGCATTGGTCGCTGCGAAGACCCCACGAGCCAATGGTCTTGTGGAAAGACGTTTCCGTATATTGAGAGAGTCTCTAAAGGCTATGAATGAAAATGAAAGTGGTACGGATTGGTACAAACATCTACCATCTGTGCAATGGAACATGAACTCAGCTCGTAACCGGATCACGGGGCATTCTCCCCAAGAACTTCTGTTTGGGTACCGACCACGGAACATTTTGGGCAATGTTGTGGCAAACGCTGTCATGGAAGATGTCGGGAGTGACTCAGTGATGAATTTGTCGGAGCTGAGGGAATTGACAGCGAAAAAGGTTTTTGAAGCAGAGAAGCACAAGGCTCAAAAACACAATGAGAATCACCCGAAACCTCATCGTTATGAAGAGGGTGACTTAGTGTTGCTGCGATGGGATGCTCCTGCCAGTGGGTCTAGCAGGAAGATGCATCAGAGATACCGAGGACCTTATTCTGTTGAAAAGGTCATGGGAAATGATCGGTATCTGGTTGTGGATACCGCAGCCACACAGCTGACAAACAAGCCGTTTGAGTCGGTTTATGCGGCCGACAAGATGAAGCTATGGGCTAATCGAGCAGACCTGGAGCTCGTTGACTTCGATGTGGATTCTTCGTCCGAAGATTGAAATAGTCTGCTGATCTGTCACAAGTTTGAATTCGAAATGAAATGTGAATTATTCCCTTGTTGGCATTCAATATATTTGAAGTACTCTGAATTGACAACTTGATCTGACAGATGGTTTGGTGGTTTCTCCTTTGGTTGGTCCCCAAAATATAATGAAGGGTCTGTTGTATGGAAAGCACTGGATGATTAGGTATTAGGACTAAGTTGTGTCTTAATGCCTAATGCAGATTCGAGATCACGACTTGACAAGCTTGGTGTTCCGCGCCATGCATGAAAATGGTAGTGATTCTGCGAATGAACTTGGTACCCGAGTGATGATCCATGGCATGTGCGGCCTTGATTGTCACGCAGGTTGATGGAGTCATGGTACGACTTGGCATAACGTACTATCTTGACTTATCCTTGACCGGCAGGGGTGTTTCACGCACACTGCCAGAAAATGGGAAAGTTGGAGTAGTAAGGTTATGGAGTGGAACCCTTAAAGGCTTGAGTACTAACTTAACCTTTATTTTCCTTGTTTGGCCAACTAGGAATTGTCGAAATGGGTTCGTGTGCAAAGGGATGTTGAACAAGTAGGTGTACTGATCGTGGCGCGTTCGAACTCTCTGCCAGTGCCAGGGACGTCACTGCATCAGTATGGCTGAATGTTGCATCATCTCTCTCCTCCTACGTCTATATAGCGGATTAGGAGCGAGCTACCGGGTCATAAGGGGAGGCTATGGGTGTGCGCCTATGGTTGCCTCGAGTTCGTAAGGGGAGGGTTAAGTCAGTCTCTGGCGAAACCCTGTCGAGAGCGCTTGGACATGGCCGGTAGCTGCGCCATAAAGCCGCTTGATAGGGAAGTCGCGGATGCAACTCGGATTGCATCACACTTAACAGAAGAGATTTTGTGATCCGATAAAAAGGATAATTAAATTAGTATAAAGTCTACTAAGGACATATTTTCATTTTCAAAGAAACATTTTGATTCAAAACACACTTATTTGATTATTTTTCCTTTTTTGATTGGTTAATTAAAATACACTAAACAGTGATGTAGATCGATTAATCTTGGAAAATTATTCTTATTTTTTTGTGCTGTAGCTGTTATATTCTTTACGAATGTATCTCGGTCTATGGTCTCCACACAAAGGAAGCAATTTTCGTTAAAAAAAAAATGCTTTTTTAACACTAAAACTATCGACCGTTTATGGTAATTTTTCGGTCAAATGACAAACCGCGGTAGGGTAGGATACTCAACAAATTTGTCTTGCAAAAGAGCAAAAAATTAAAATTTAAACACTGAAAAATATATTACATGCATATTTTAAGAAATTCATAAAGTTTGATAGTGACATTGTACCGTTTAAATATGGGTTAATTTTAAACCGGTCAATTTGACCAGGTCTTGGTAGGTTTAGTGTTAAGGAAATTACCTATAGAGCTGTAACTATGAAAGTCAAAATTTTGTCATAATTAAAAAAAAACACCTTTATACAGAAAGTCTTTAGGATGTTTTTTTTTTTTAATTGTGATAAAATTTTGAAGTTCATATTTACTGCTCTGTAGGTAATTCCCTTTAACTTAAATTAAATTTTCTTTATCACAATTTAAAAAAAAAACACCTTAAGACAGAAAGTCTGACAAGATTTTGTTTCATTTTAAAATATTGTGGCGTTGAATAATATATAATATATAATAAAAATAATATATAATAAAAAATTGTAAGGTAATTTTTATGGAAAGGTTCAATATACTAATTGAGACACTGAACGTCAATGTCGATGTGCACTTTCCGATATTTCACCACGATTTCTAATGAGCTTAAATAAATATCAAAAAACATTTACAATAAGCAAATAGTTATACAGGTCCCGGTCAAAATCCCTAAAGCCAAAATCCCGAAAGCCAAAATCCTCAATTCTTAAAAGTGTTATAGCTACTCCCACGATTGCCCCACGCTTGCTGGAACCAAAGGGAAATCTTCTGTGTTTTGGGAAATTATTCTAAACATTTTCCTCCATATAATTTCATCCTTTTCAGGATTTTGAATTTTCGGGATTTTGGCATTCAGTTTGGCTTTCGGGATTTTGGCATTCAGTTTGGCTTTCGGGATTTTGGCCTTTTCCGAATTTTGACTGCCACCGAGTTATACTAGTATGGGGAAATTTATTTTCAGAAATTAAAATGAAAATTTCTATTTCTAGAAATGTATAATTGAACGACAAGGGAATGCGTGGTACTCAACTTTGAAGTGCTAACGTTATCACGACTTCAAGAAAATGCCAGAAATAAGGTAAAGTACCCTGTAGTCGGCCGGTTTCTCAACTCGGCCAGTGCGACTATTTATTCAATTTACTTAGATTTCTTATAATATGGTCTTACCGATTTAACATTAGAAGGTGTATTATATCATATATAACGTAAATCAGTGAAAATTTCATAGAAATTGACTATAAAACGTTAAAAAATTGGTTAAATAATTCAACTGGCCTAGTTGAGAAATCGGCCGACTAGACGGTACTTTACCTTATTATAATTATTTCTAAAAGTTCATTCTGAAAACACTGCTTTTCAATAATATTTAGCGTATAACATTTTTTACAGGTAAGTTTTGCACCAGTAGAGAGGCAAAATGATATTTAGGCAGGGTAAGTGTGCCAAATTCCGGCCAGCTTGCAATTTCGGCCACCTTTTTTGTTCCTCAAATTTCCATGAACTTTTAGATTTTACATACTCTAGAGATTATACAATTCAAAAGAATAACAAAAAATGTAGCTTTGACAAACGAGATGACGTGATAAAGATATTGGAAGAACTCCCGAAGGGCAAGGAACTATGAGAATGAAGGTGGCCGAAATAGGGCACCGAAGCTATGTGTATATTTTTATTCATTTTAAAATGTATTAAAAATGATTTTAGAGTAAATAAAGACAGTAAACGGTTTACAAGGTTCCAAGCAACACTACTTAAGAAGAAGGAATAAAAAAAAATCATTTTTTATTAAAAATATTACATTTCAAACTTGAGACTTTGCCACTTGCATGCAACTATGCCAAAATTTGGCACACTTACCCTAAAGCTCAGTGAAGGGTTAATTCTCAATATATCACCATTTAAATGGGTTTTCGGGATGAAATATTTAACGAATTAAGACCTCTACACATTGCGAGCAATTTTTGACATAAAAATAATTTCTAAAAGCTTTTAAATAGAGATTTCTGTGATGAAATAATTCGAGCACAACATTCCATAGAGGAAATTGGTCATTCTACAAGAAGGATGTCTTAGAAATACATTATTATTTTTTTTACACAGGGATCGGGTTGTCAGTTCCATGCCTTGAGGAATGAAATGCAGTGAATGACGCTCACTACATGCAATTCGAACACCTTTACCGACAGAAAAATCCTGGTGATCTCTGTAAATGCATATTATATTTCTATACTTGCCCTAGTCTTTTCTAAATCTGAGAAAAAATATGTCCATAAGAAAAATGAAGCTTTTCAGATAGCTATTTATAAGTTCCATAAGTTAAAGTCTTTCGTTGTCCTATAAATTATTTTTACACTATTTTTCCAAGTATTATTCTGTTTCTGATTTTTTTTTTTTAAATGAGCCTCTTATTTTTCTGAATGTTTTGTTGTAGAATCTTTTGAATTTTAAATTTGTCATAGAAAATATAAATTATTATTTATTACTTATGTTAGAATCTATTGAAAGATACTTTTGAAACTGTAGTGCAAAAACAAGACGTTGCCCCAGATATATTGTGACATTTTCGAGCAAGTGTGGAAAAGAGTTAATGTAGGGGAAGTGTGCCAAATTTCGATCATCTTCTAATTTCGGCCACTTTGAGTGTAATTTCGGCCATGCAAATAAATTAATTAAAATTATTTATGTAATCTTCGAATAGTCAATGAATTAATTTTGCTTTTAATTATTTATTCATTTTAGGATATATTAACACAAAGACCGTTAAATTCTAGGTTAATTTGAATTTAAATTGCGTTGTAAGAACTCAGTGTGGAAAGAGTCTTACAAAAAATGTGACAGATCGATTGTGTTTCTAGCAGTCTTACGATTTGTGGTGAAGTACTGAAGGTTTTTCTGCGGTGTTTTTCATGAAAATTGATTAGTTTTCATTAAAGATTATTTTTGTTTATGTTACTATAGTGAATCAATCTTTAAATTTTGGGTAAAACTTCCTAGCTGGATCGTGTATTTCGCGTAAAAAAGTATATACTTTGTGAACATCTCTCCGGAGAGGTAGGGTAAGTTGCATAAATTGGAACAATTTCCAGAGGCTCGAACTTTGATACAAGATTAAAGACATTATAAATACATTTTTCCCTGATGACATACATAAATTTGCTCCTTGATTCTTCTAGAATATTACCGTTTCATGGAAATTCTTGAAAAACAGTTTGAAAAGTTCTTAAATACAAGAAAAATACGTGAGTGCAAAACAATATAATTTGGACAGGGTGGGACAAGTTGGACGTGGGAATTTGGACAATGCGTAGGGGAAGGTTGTGCAAGTTTCAAGATTTTTTACTGAATGCCATACACACTGAATCAATTGTACCACTAGGGTAAAGTGTATAATTAAAAAGTAAAAAACATTAAGGCTTAGATATATATTATTTATTAAATCTTTTTCTTGGATATTTTAATTTTCTTGCTTTGCTCCTTTTCTTCTTTTATTTTGAACCTTTCTTCCTGTTTCTGAAGTCTAATTCTTTTTTTTTCTTGCATAGCCTCTTCTTTTAGTTTTCTTTAATCATACGAATTGTCACAAAGAACTTCAAACATGAATTTAAAAACTCCATAGAATAATAATAGATACTTGTCCACCTTTGGGCGAAAGCATTACACCCGTTTCGTCAAGATTAAAGACGCGATCAGGAGGAAGTTCCAGAAGATCTTTGGATTTTAAATATTCATGAGTTTTCTCAAACCACTCAGTGGTAATACCAGCTCTTTGGGTTGTGTATGCTTCTGGTGTACGAAGTCTCAATTCTGGGTATCTGTTCAAAAAGCTCTTGAACCAAGAGTATCCTGGCCTTCCATCGGTGAACTCGTTGACAATCTTGAACTTCTTACAAATAATTTGCAGTGTTGTGAACTTGATCTTTTGTTATAGGATGCTACTTGTCACTGCATCCTAAAATCCATTCAACGAGCTCATCTTCTATATCTTTTGGCAGCGTAGGAGGCCTTCCCCCAGAGCATTCTTCCGGACATTTCCGGTCAGCTTATTAAAAAGTGTTGTTCTTGGCACCCCAAATAATAGTGACACCTGACTTAGTGACTTTCCTTGACGAAAAGCTTCCAGTGCTTTGTTCACTTGGTCTTGAGTATAGGATTTGTACTTTATCAATTTATTTGCCTTTTTACCCATCTGAAATAAAAAGAAAACCCCTGCAATACAATCGTATCTCCGGATGTCCAACTTGTCACTTTTGCTCACGCTTCAAATAAGCACTTTTTCTTCATACAGTTAGTAATTATATCAAATAAAACCATTACGTACCGTTAACTATCGAGATTAAATACTTTATTCCACTAAAATTTGCCAGAAATATTGAGAAATGTCAACAGAACCGAAAAACCAAAGTCACCCTTCTTGTGTTTTTATTAGGAAAAAATGGCCGATCGATGTATTTTTTCGACGGTGAAAAGTTACACTGTCAATTGAGGTGAGAATTTTATACGTTAAATCTTATTCATATGAATCGATTTTCACTTTACTTGCAGCACAAGGAACCAAATAAATAAACTATAACATAGAAAAATATACTAATTAAAATTTAGTACTGTATTTATCAAGAAAAAATTGCCTGTCCAACTTGTCCCAGCGAAATTTTCCAACTTTTGCCATTGTCCAACTTGTACCAATTTACCCTAGTGTTGCCTATTCCGGCAACATCTTTTGCTTTCCTAAATTTATTATTCATTTTGTGTCTTTTTTTTCAATTTCCGAGTTCTACAATGTCCAGAGAAAGAAACCATCGCTTCTATGAAAAGATGATGTGGAATCTGCGCGTAAATTTGAGATGGTACTCTTCAGGTCTTCAGAAAAAATTACACGGAAGATCTCAGGGCTTGTGGGTCATATAAACGTATTAAACTAAATATTAAACTCGTTCCGTATTACCTTTTGAAATTTTCTATCCATTGCTTCATAAAAGGTGGTCACAAACAAGGTGGCCGGTATTTCACTCAAAGTGGCCGGAATACTACCCAAAGCAATGTCCTTTTCAATATTTTAAGAAGTGATTTAAAGAAAACAAAGATGATAAACTAATCTTCAAGGTTCCACACAACCGTCCCGAAAAGGAAGTAACAAAAAATATCAATATGAATTAAAAATATTGCATTTCAAACTTAAGACTTCGGTGCTTATATGCAACTATGCCAAAATTTGGCACACTTACCCTAAATGTATGTTAATTTTTGAATAAAAATATTTCCTTCAGCCACTGAAGAAGGTGCGTAATGCACCGAAAGCTCTGGGAAGAAAAAGCTTTTATTCTGGGCTATTTCGTTCCTACCCGACGAACACCGGATTATTGTGCAGAAATATTCCCCACTTTGGCGCCAAAATTAAGTACTTTGAATGGTAATAAACTAATTTTGAAAATAAAACCTACGGAGATCAAATTTATTTTCTAAATTGCATTTGAGAATGTCTTGAACAATACTAAATGATACGCTTTATGCATTAATAAATCAGCTTAAATTATCACATTTATTCGCTTTCCGCAAATTGGTTTGAAATTCCAGTCCAATTTTAGGTATTATATAAATGGATATTGAGTTTTCTATTCACGCGCTTAATATGTAGAGTGGATATAGTTTGTAAATTTAAATCAGAAAACTCATCAAGGATTTTAGTAATACCCTGTTGTATTTTAATCCCTCAAGTTTACAACACTATTGTTAGTCTAAAAGTTTAATATAGAGTTTTCTCTTTATATGACAATAAAATTCTCAAGTTTCCGTACGCGTCTTATATGGAACTGAAGCTCAAATGCAAAATAGAGATCAACTTTAGAATTCAAGTTTCACTTTTCACCAAGGACAATAAATCCGATGGCGTCATTTGGAAGTGAAGAAAAGAAAATAATTACCAAAGTCAATTTTGCTTGAGGAAAGTTTCGGTGCTTGTTGTTTTACAAATTAATGGCATGAAGAAAATCCTAATCTATTTTATTTAACTATTTCGCCATCGTGGCGCGTCTCCTCTGTACTAGTTGGATGTCGCTGGTGCCATCCCCTCGAAAAGCATTATAACTCACATTTATATGGCAATGAGAAGAAGAGCGGACTGTTTGTGTTCATCCGCTATCACAGTGTAATTATCAACGTATAATATATATGTTTGTCATGAAAGTAGATAATATTTTGCCAACTCTTCAAGCTCCCAAATGATGAAACCTTTAATGTATGGCCTAGGCGAGGGTGGTACCAGAGGGTGGATGTGTGCAATAATACAAATGTACTGAGGAGTCGCCCACCCTCTTCTTATGATTATTCCGTCGTTTTGGATTATTACACCCGCTCCTCCGTCTACCCTGGAACTTACAAAAACCACCCACATGGCTCCTCATGTGCTCGTGGGCGAATCTACTACTGAGGCATTATATTCAATGCCGCGACTATGACGCACCCTGTTTAAGCAAAATGCAAACGACCACATAGGAGAGATGATCACGCTGCTCCCCTTCCATTCCCACAGACAATGGGGCCTGGAAAATTGGAGAATTCTGGGGGAAAACTTACGTACTAAAACTTTATAGCCTCTGGAATACGAGATTTTGCCCACGTTTCTGATTTCCTTTTCAATTTCACCTCCAAAGTCTTGATCCTTTGTTATTTATATTGGTTCAACTTCTTACAAGGAGTTGCTTAATTTGAGGCTTAATCGAATGGTGCTGACATAGAAATTTTTGAGAATATTTTTTTTATAAGTATGGAGGAAAGTTAGAGAACTTTTTGGAATTCTCACGTAAGTTCTTTCAATTTTCCAGCAAGAAATAACAAATTCATATTGCAAGACAAGATCCTATGTTTTTTTCTAATTTTTAAAAGTTTTAATAAATTTCCAGCAGTAATAGAGTGAAAGGAACGTCTATTGACACTTTAAGAACTCGTGTCAGCACCTATTGACAGCCTACTCTGTTTGGGATATGAAATTTGAACATCTCTGTATATAGTAAAAGGTATATTACAGAAAAAACATTATATTATTATATTTTACTAGATACATTAAATAATTTTCAACATTTTGACAAAAGTGTCAATAGGGGTTCCCTGTCGAACAGACGTTCCTCCGACCCTAGTTGTTATGGTAGTTCCATCTTAATTGTCGAACACCATACCAAATTTAAATCAAACATATTGACTAAATTGATAATATGGAAATCTTCGTGGATTCATAGTGATTTAGGGGACTTTCCGCGAATCTAAGTCTAATTTTTATCTTAAGTCTACACTTGTGTAGAGCGATTCGTACCCCCAGGCATGACATTCTATTCAGATGGACACATATAGTAGGGTGCGGTAACCGGATCGTTTTCTGTAAAATGCTACTTAAAAGCTTGTTTTTGGATTGATGAAGTTCTTTCTTACTTCTTCTAAATCCATAGAATTATTCACTGTTTCATTCGGAAACATAATATTATTAAAAATTATTAAAAATATTAAAGAAAATTTATAAAATAATGATAATAATAAAATAAGTTAGCGTTAACTAAGTGGATCACCTTTTCGCTAATTGGAGCAAATAGTCTTTTAATCGGATCACTCAATTTACAAACATATTAAAACGAGAAAAATATTTTTTTATTACATTTTTAAAATTTTTGTTGCGTTGTGAAAGGCAATCTTTATTTTAATATCACATTTATGAAGAACCATTGGTGGAACAAGTTGATCAGTAATAGACACCATGAAGAGTGTTATGGCGTATTCCTTCGGTGGAGAATTTTTAAGAGTTCGCACAAAACGTGAACCTTTCCTGGCCAATACATTTCCATATTCTGGTGTCAAGAAAACGGCACTTTTGTCGAAATGAAAAGCCCGGTCTGGTGAAATGGTCAGCAGATCGTGTTATGCGAAATATTCTCGACAATTCTGAAACCATTCTGTGAGATCTTCAGCAGCTTGCGCATGTTGAACTTTCGATGACGCTTGAGAAAATTCCCGAACCAAGCATCTCCAGGCCTTCCATCCGTAAAATGGTTTGGAATTTTGAAGGTTTCGCAGATGATTTTGACGTTGTCCAGAATTTGTTCCTTTCCGATCGGATGCCACATACCAGGACACATCCCAAGATCCACATGACAAGTTCTTCTTCTTGTTTTTTTGTAAGCGTTGTTGGCCTGCAATTGGGGCACTCTTCCGGGGCTTCCGGGTATCTGCCAGTCAATTTGTTGCACAATGTCCTTGGTATTCCTTGGTAAATCAACTGTTTTGGATGTATAAGTTATGGTAGAACCATCTCGTATACACTTCAAGGCATTCTTTACATCTTCCTTGTTCTTAGGAATCTTTTCCTTTGTTCTCTTCGGCATCTGAAACAGTGAAACAGTGCTGAACAACGCGATTCCCGGAAAGAAATTATTGATTTGCGAAGTACCCATTTAGAGCAAAATGTAAAAAGTCTCAAATACACTAATTTCTTTATAAAATATTATTATTTTATGAAAATCAATTTACAAGGGGTGAATAAGTGGCTCTAAGAGTGAACTGTGAGCGGCGATCAGCAAAATAGTGCCGATCTGAAGCTTAAGATCGACAGATTGGCACTATTTTATTACGAGATCGACAGATCGGCACAATTTGGTCAGAGATCGACAGATCGGCATGAGATCGGCAGATCGACATGAGACCGAATGAGATCGGCAGATCGGCACTATTTTTGGAAGAGATCGACAGATCGGCATTCGAGTGAACCGTGACCGGCACAGTTATCTACCCCTTGGATTTGCATACAAAATATGCCTAATTTTTTTTTTTGATGCCAACTTTGGGGGGTTTATCTCTTCTAGTTTACGAGATATTTGCGTTTAAAGATTTGCATACAAAATATGCCTAAAAAAATTTTTTTTGATGCCAACTTTGGCGGGTCTATCTCTTCCAGTTTACGAGATATTCGCGTTTAAAGATTTGCATACAAAATATGTCTAAAAAAATTATTTTTGATGCCAACTTTGGGGGGTCTATCCCTTCTAGTTTACGAGATATTCGCTTTTAAAGATTTGCATATAAAATATGCCTAAAAATTTTTTTTTTGATGCCAACTTTGGCGGGTCTATCTCTTCTACTTTACGAGATATTCGCGTTTAAAGATTTGCATATAAAATATGCATAAAAAGTTTTTTTTATGCCAACTTTGGGGGGTCTATCTCTTCTACTTTACGAGATATTCGCGTTTAAAAATTTGCATACAAAATATGCATAAAAAGTTTTTTTTATGCCAACTTTGGGGGGTCTATCTCTTCTAGTTTACGAGATATTCGCGTTTAAAAAATTGCATACAAAGCCAGTGATAAGCCTAGATCAAATTATAGATGTGCGATTCCTTCATTGCAAGTTTGGATTGTGGCAAACTCTAACGATATTTATACATAAATAATGCAAATTTCGTTTAATTATTCTTAAACTATATGTAGCGTATTTTATCGTTATTAATTAGGAAAAGTGCATGAGAAATGCATAAAAGTGTCTGAAAATCTTTAAAGTCAATTATCTCGGAAACTATGAGAGATAGAGACCTCATCCGTTTAAAACCTGTATCAGCGACCCGTGAAAATCCGCGAAGATATCATAACCCAGAAAAATGCGCGAAAATCCGCGAAAAAATTCGTGCCCTGTAAAATCCTAGAAAAAAGAAGCGCCTTGCGAAAATCCGCGAAAAAAATCGCGCCCTGCGAAAATCCGCGAAGAAATTCGCGACCCGCGAAGATCCGCGAAAAAAATCGGGGTTCGCGAATTGTATATGTCACCTTGCAAATCTTCGTATACAGGCTCACTATGTAGAGAGAGAGAGAAAAGGAAAAAGGAGAGTGAGAGAGTGCTATATATATGGGAATAGCTTGTCCGACGCCGCTTCTCCCGCTTTTTTCCCGACAAGTAAATTTTCTTAAAATTGAAATCTTTAACGAATGTCTTAATTTTTTTTTAAATTGGTCTAAATTTTCTGGACTACAACATAAACATAAGAAATTCAAAATCGCATACCTAGATTTCGAGATAAACTACAAAACATGATTTTTAACCGGTTTAGAATCGGTTTTTCAAAACACTAATAGCACAGAAATCATCGTACGTGCGCGTAGATATATTTAAAAAAAATTTATGAAGACATCTCTATCCAAACCAGAGATATTGCGTACTACGGACGGCCGGACGGCAGCCGGACCCGAAATTGCCGGCTTATGATTTTCGGCATCAGGGATGTTCAAAACATATACCCTGTGAATTTCAGCTCGATCGCAGCACTTTGAGAAAATCCGAGGATTACAATAGGTGTGATTAGAAGGAATCACACCTAAAAATTAGTTAAAAATTAAAGATACAGCGGCACATCAATACTACAATAGATGATACATTCCAAAGCTGGGATGGGAGCTGATCCTAGAAAATGAGTCATTCTATGTCAATCGTGTCAGTCCATTGGATGGTGAACTTCACAGTCAGAGTCGAGAATTGTGAAAAAGTCCAAGTGCAGTGCAGCAGCAAATTTTCAAACCTGTACGTGATTTTTCCTCCACATTCGAAGTAATAATGAAAAATGAAATGTTGCAAAATTATCAAAAAATTCTTAAAATTGTTAATAATGCTTTGTAGACCTGATGAAGAGGACATCCATTCTCAAAACGTCGTGAAGAATTAAAGCGAAAAAATCAAGAAAGGTCTCTTTTTCCGTTAACTATCTGATAAAAAAAAATTATAGTAAAATTTATGTTTGAAGATCTTCTGGAGATCGTCAGTGGGAAATGAAGTCACTTCGAGATTAGAAACACTTTTTTTTATCTTCCCCAAGCTCATAGACATGCGGGGAAGAGTACAAAATCGTATTTAATCTTGAAGTGACTTCATTTTCCATTGCCGATCACCCGAAGATCTTCAAACATAGGGGAAAGTGGGGCACTTTTGAAATTGGGATTTTTCTCCTATGTTTAAATGAAACTGGGCCATCAGAATGTAATTTAGCTTCTCAATCTGTTTGTGTTGTGTGATTCAAAGGTGCCCAACTTTCCCCTGCACTTAGCCAATCCTAAAGTCCAATAAAATAAAGTTGGGATATAAATCGTATCTAATTGCATCTATCAACCAGTTCTTTGATATTGAAAACAGTTAGTGAGCTTGTAATTTGTCCAGATTTGGGTCAAAGATTTTTCAAATAAATCCAAACTCGTTTCTATTGATTAAGTATGACGACCAATAGACATTGTTCAGTCAAGTAGTACTTAAATTTTCAAATATTGTTTTTTTTTTTAGTAAGAGTAAAATGTTATAAAACTACGCTATGTTCGACATCCGTAAAAATCGTCTAATTTTCGGCCAATTCTCCCTATTATTGGCCACTCTTGTAATATTTTTTTCAGTTAAAGTTATAAATTTATAACCAATTTATTGATTGTTGTTTTTTCGTTGAATAAAACATTAAATTTTCAAAGTGTTAACATAACTTTGTTATAAATTAAACAGGATTGCAATTGCTATATGAAAATCTTTAGTCTTTCAATTTATTAAAAATAATCTCTGATTTATGATTCTTTTAAAATGCCGAATATTGTCAAATTGTATGTCAATTGAGGGCAAAAATAGAAATAAATTCTGCACAATCGTATAGTCAACTTGGTAAAATCTGGAGCAATTTGGCCAAATGGCACAGGGAATTTGCAGAAGCGTGAAATTTATTCAATAAATAGTACAATTGAAGGAGAGAAAAAAATATTTTACACATAGATGAGTTTAATATAGAATTAGAGAGACCTTTTTGGGCACATGGAAAAAAAGGGGCGTAAGATATATTTTGGCAAAGAGGGTGGAAAGTTGTTAATTTGAACGGTTGGCTACATTTTTGGTGAATGTCAGAGAGCGTAAAAGAACCCAAAATATTTCAACTCAATATTAGCTTGAAAGGTTTGCTGATGAAATACGAAATTTTGCCCATGATTGAGGTTCTTCTGAACAAACTTCCTCAAGAGCTCTGCATGGAAATACAGGGGCAAAAAACTCCTTATGTATCGATTAACCTCTAAAAGGTATTTAAGCGGCTATCCTCTTCATTCAATCATCCCATTGAATGTATTTACACTCTCAAAATTTCAAATCAAATTGAACATTTCATGTAAATTTTAACATCTGCACAGATTCAACATCATCTATAAAAACTTTCAACGACCCTCAATAATTGTTTTACATTTTTTTTTCTACTGAGCTGATTACTGGAGGATTATGTTCTGGAGATCGTACCCTCAAGGGGTTTCCGCAAGTGAAAGAGATTTACATTTTTTTTTAAAGCGATATTGATTCAATTGATGGCAACACTCCATTTCTCACAGTGCAAGCATTTCCTGGGGTGCAGGGGGTGGCCTTACCGTATAATTGCGCCAAGTTTTGTGCCACAAAAGGGGGAGGTTTTCAGGCATAGGAAGTAATTAGAGTCAAACACTGCGTGAGTTTTAATGAATTTGACTGCTATATAAGGAAAAGTTGAAAGGAACGCAAATCAACACTGAAAGTCAATAATGCCGAAGTTATATATTTGCCAAAAAGGAAAAGTCAATAGCAAATCTCTTCACATCCAACTTTTATTCTAGCACAAAAATGCTCACTAAGCACTTTGGCAGGTGATAATGATGATTTTCACAGAGTCATTCACAATCTCTGTACCATGCCCACGTGGCCCCCAGGATACCCTTCTGCTATTTGCCTAATGAAGAACATTTTACTCATCAGATGCGATTTATATGCCAAAAAGGTTTATTAGCTTCTTCCACCACAGGATTCGCCTCCGCAATATTGATTGTGGCTGGTTATCTCGCATCTTAACGAGCACTTTCTTCCCTCAACACCAGGAAGATTTATACAATCTCCCACCCATACCGCACACATCCATTGAGAAAGTGACTCAGAAGAGGACTCTTGCCAAAAAAAGGGATAGTGGGTGAATATTTTGCTGTGCAAGAGGTCATCCACCCATTCACAACTCTTTTATCTTTGGGTTATTCCATTCTTAGTCAATGTTCTTGTACTCGATCAAATCGGAAGTTTGAGATATGAAATAATGACTGAGCCATTTCCATCTTTTAGTGCTTATTGATATATAAAGATCAACATTTATGAAACTTTGAAAATGAAGTTATTATAATTTTCTCATCCAGATTGCTTATTCTTAGTACAACTTATTGAGAAACTTTCTTATTCACTTGAATTTTATTTATTTTTCGAATTGCATATAGTAAAGTGCAACATAAGGTAGGAGTAGGGTATTTTTACGCAGTATTGCATCTTCATATTTGTAGTTATTTTAGAAAGAGCTAGAGCTTGGAGGGCAGCGAGGGCACCCGTGCACTTCGTGCCTTATTTTAAGTACATATATATTAAATTTCTATATTTTTTGAATTTTTATGTTTTTACCATTTGAATTAAACACTATGTACATTTACCTTTGTACATTTGCCTATGTACATTTGCCATTTATTTACAAATTTTATAACCTTTTGTTGTAATATTTAAGTAAATGTGTTACAAATGTTAGTATTGTAACAAGATTGCTACGGGTCTCACACCAGAACATGCTGGGGCATCCTTCATCGGTTGTCTCCGGAAGTGTGCCCCCATTGCCCATTCCAAGAGAGCCACGAATCTGGCGTCCTCCTCGCTTCACTGATGAAGACCGACTGAGGAGCCGATTCGATTGTGACTTCGGAACAATTCGTCGAGTACTCACAACCCCATCTAGTGGAACTACAGCGATATCGCAACTTGAAGTTAGCCGTCGTTATAGCACCCCTGAAAGTTACCACCCCAGCTGAACAGTGATTGGTACCATTGGCTTAGAAGAGCCTTCGTCAGGACGGGCTTTCACCCTCCAACTCCTCCAGGATCAATAGTCCTATTACAGTATGCAAGACCAATCTGAATAAAAGGTTGCATATTTACTTGAAACACGTTAAACAAGTAAAACTGCAACATTTGATCCAGATTAGACATGCTTACCAATTATGGAATATTTTGTGACTTAAGTACGAGTTGCTCTCAATTTACGCTGGACTTTTGTAACAGTACGATACTGTGTCCCTTCTGTAACCAAGTGACTCTGATTTTTTTAAGCAGACATCATGGTGTCACTATCAGACATACATGGAATGAGGTTATCAACCCTCTGAGTCGAAACTCTGGTTCTGCCAGTAGCGTTTTTCAGACGAACTCGTCCTTGTCACTATAAATTTTTGTATATCCAGATGGGATTTTCCATCAAATTTAGAAATTGACAACGCAGATTCACACCGGCCATACCGGCAATGGCTATGGACAATTTCCTTCCTTTTATCTTCTTGTAAATTGCCATGAGTACTCAATAGACAAGTTGGAAGAGCACTCGCTCTATGATATAAGTGTCTTGGGTTCGAATCCCTTCCAGGTCCCCAGGAATTTTCTTTACACGTGGTTCCCCAAACATACATGAGGCATCAAACTTTTAGCACCCACTATATATACTGCTCTTTGTGGAGTTCGAGCAGTAAAAGTTAAAAATTTTTGAACTTTTATTTCTTGAAATTTCTTGAAGTTTTGTTTTAATGCTAAAATCAGGATTAAAAACAATTTGATAAAAAGTTGCATATGAAGGAAATGTAGCTAATAAAATTCTATATCGAGGCTATAAAGCAGATTTTAAAACAGAAGTTTGGTTTTCGGAAAAATTATTTTTTCTAACTTTTTATAAAAAAAAACATAAGTTTAGAATGCCGTAATAACAAATTTTATTACGACACGGGTTTCCCTAACGTGTTTATAGGGTTAAAGAATTGTCGGCCATTTAAAGGTTTTCAATTTTCTCACATTAAAGAACAAAGTCAGTTCACTGAAATCGAAGTTGCAGTTCCCAAAGTACCAAAAAACCTTAAAAACGATTTTGCTTAAACTCCAGGCGCAAAAACGAAATGAAATCAAAATGATAAGTTTACGTAAATCATTTACCAAGAAAAAACTGCTCTCTCTTGGAGTTCTAACAGTTAAAATAGCAATAAAATCCAGAGACAAGCAAAAGTTCAAAATTATAGCATAGTAAAAAAATAATTTTTAATTTTAATTTTTTTAAATCCAAAATATAGAAAAATAATAATAATATTCTAATTTTAAAAAATTGCAGTCAGTTTTATTATGTATTATTTAGAATAACTCAATGAAAATTGAAAGCCCTTATTGCAGAATTAAACCAGTATTTGGCTGCCAGCGATAAATTTTTAAATCAAACATTTTTCTTCAAATTCAGTGGAATATTTTTGGAAGCAAAAAATTAGGTTCTAAACGAATTCGCATTTGCTACTACCTTCCAGATACAGATACTCATCGTTTCTATATTCATAAAGATTTTCAGGATATTTTCGTTCGTGATGCTTCAATAAAAAGGATATTTGGATACACGTGCTGTGAAATATTTTTCAGCTTCTGCAAAAATGCCGCAAATTAGGAGGAAAATAGACGAGATTTTAATTAAGATATCCAAAAAGTGAGACGGGTATATGAAATGAGATTTGTGTGTCAGGAAATTAAATCATCTTTCGCCTGGTGCTGCGTTGAAGAATCGATCAGCTAGCGCTTAGGAAGTTAACACTCCTGGGAATGGGTGGCAGCCCCCCTGTGGGGAGTGTTGGGCATTCAGGTAAATATTTTGTCATGAAAGGCGAACAACATGGCTTTTGACACGGGGCCCCTCTCTTAAATTATGCACGCCGAGGTGGTCGCTAGACTGTTTAGCATAAAACAAGGAGCCGGTCACAATTAAATTGCTGCCGCCAGTCGCCCTTTGGGACAAACTTTGCATAGGTCGGTTTAGGACAATCTCAGGCGATTATTGCTTTTAGTCCAAAATTAACTCTGTACAACATTATTTTGTAACATCGTCCGTGGTTTAGAATACCGAGTTTGAGGATACCAATCGATTCAAAGGGGATGGATTTGGGATCAAGATAAATGAAAGTTCTAAATTCATTTTCGGCAGGGCATTGTAATGATGTATCGTTCAGAAATCTTCACATTTCAATGAGCTGTCGATCTTTAATTTATCTCCTGGGGCTGAATTGTAGAGTGACTATTGAGAAAGTACTCTGTCATTGTGAGAGGAAACATATTGGCTCAATTTATTGACTCACATGAACTGCTCGAATGCTCACACATTGACCTTCATCCACGCACTTTTAATCCCACACCAAATAATTCACCCATATATCTCTCAATTGGTGAATGAAAATCGCGTATTCAATTCAAGACTCTTCGAAGATTCAATTGGTAGAGATTCAAAAAGAAAATGAGGAATAACTGATTTTGAAGGAGAAAAAGATGCATAATACTAAAACATTCTCGGGATTTAATATATGAAAGACCAAAGCAGTTAATATGAGACTGAACCATCGGTTCTTAGAAAGATCAATATGTTGAAGAAAACTGAGTTTTAAATTTGTATTGTAACCGGATAGAGATCAAGTCTTGGAGCAGAATTTTTCCAATTTTTTCTAAGAGTAAATTAGCATTACAATTGATATTCGGTCAAAAATTACTTATCGATTCGTAACCGGTTCAGTTCAGTTTAGTCGGTCGGTTATTCTGACTGGAATCAGTTCAAACTTACCAGGGTCCAAGACCTTTCCAATGAGCTCAAAAATGACCTAATTCAGTAGAGAAATATGCTCTCAAGAGCTTTTTAACTCTTAACCTTGAAAAACCATTATTAGTAGTAGTTATATACTGTATTTATATATAAGGATGAAATGTCCGCTTAGGTAACGTATAAAATATACCCAAAATTAAAAAACGTGTTTTCGAGCAATCTCAAATTTAAAAAAAAAACATGGTTTTGGAGAAGAAGGGGAGGAATAGGGCAAAAATGAAGGGCGGGGGCATATCGAGAGCTTTTAGGTCGAGTTATTGGAGGTCCCGTAAAGGTTCCAAGTCACTATCTCTGACCGTTGAAGGCTGTGCATAGGTTTTCTGATAACTGGATGGACAGACGGATTATAGTAAAGAGAGGTAATCCGGATACTTTTCATTGAGTGCGACTTTAATGCTTGTTTTTGGACTGATGAAATATTTTTTTCGCCATTCCAAATCAATAGAATTATTCTTTGTTTAATTTAGAATCATAATAGAAATAGAATTTTAGCAATAATATTGATGAAAATTAATAAAATTACGATAATATTAATATATGCGCAAGAATGTTACTGCGATGCGTTTTTGTAACTCCGTTGAATTCGATGAAACTCGGATGCTCATTTTAAGGAAAAGTTTAATGCATAAAAATGAGAAGATATTATTTCAAAAACATTTTTTAGAGTTTTATTCCATCAATTCATTTCATTAATTTATTATTTAATTATATATATTTTTATTTATTTTAAGATTGCACTCAATTCTTTGATTTTTCCTCGGTTTTCTTGGCTGACTTCCTTCCACGTTTTTTCTTTTCAGCTTCAATTGGCATTTGAGCCTTTTCCTTTACCATGTGTTTCTCCTTTAGTTTTATCTCCTTTTCTTCTGCCCTTATATTTTTGTTCCTCTCTCTGGTCAACTTCCGTTCAGCAATTTCTTTCTTTTTTTGTAAATCCTGCCTCAATTTTTCCTCCTGTTCCGCGATAATTTCCTCGGAAGATACAATATACTGGTGTTTGACATTGCTGGCTTTGACCCTCTTCTTCTGACGACGTTTTGGAATTTCTCCTGGCCAGAAATAGCATTGTTTTAGTGTGTCGAAGATCGGTTGAGTCTCAGAAGTTGCAGAGAGTTGGTTTCCAGGGATGACTGGATCATTTGAAGGATTATTGTCGGTGGCCTGATCGTGCTGGTTATTGATAATGAACTCCTCTGAATGTTGGAAAACAATTTTCGGGAAATAAAGACCAGCATAGAAAAGTGGCCCATCCATCCAGCCACTCTGTGGTGACGTTCCCATTTTCCATCCTTCTGCGTTGTGAATGGCAATTTTTGGAGTAATGTCAGTTTTATGAACAGCCATTGGAGGAGCAAGTTCGCCAGTAGCTGACACCCTGAGGAGTACTGTGATACATTGCTTCGGTCCTGAATTTTTAAGAGATGGAACTACACGTGAACCTCTCCGGGACAGGACATTTCCATCTTCCGGTGTCAAAAAGAAGGCACTTTCGTCGCAATTAAAAACACGGTCTGGTGAAATGCTCAGAAGGTTGTGTTCTGTGAAATATTTAAGACAATTCTGAAACCATTCCGTGAGGTCTTCAGCAGTAACAGTAGCTCTTTCCAATGAGAAGGATTTTGGCTTGCGCATGCTGAGCTCTGGATGACGCTTAAGAAAATTCCTGAACTAAACGTCTCCGGGTCTTCCAGCTGTAAAATGGTTTGGAATTTTGTAGACCTCACAGATGAGTTTAACGCTGTCCAGAACTTGTTCCTTCCTGATGGGAAGCCAGCCATCCGCACATCCCAGGATTCATTTGACAAGTTCTTTTTCCTGTTCTTTTGAAAGAATTGTTGGCCTGCCATTGGGGCACTCCTCTGGGTATCTGCCAGTCAATTTGTTGTGCAGTGTTGTTCTTGGGACATTAAATGTTTTGGATGCATATGCTATGGTAGAACCATCTCGTACACACTGCAAGGCATTCCTAATACCTTCCTTAGAGTCGGGCTTGTCCTTATAGGTCTTTTCTTTTGTTCCCTTTGGCATCTGAAACAGAAAAAGAGTCCTGAACAATGCAAATTCTGAACCAAAACATTGACTTTCACCGCATCCGACATGCATCGAAATGTAAACATTCACAAAAATCACTTATTTCTGTATGAATTATTTATATTATCAATAAACTCTTACTCACCTTGTAGATCAATAACTACACTAACTTTTATTAATAATTTTGATTGCAAATAATGTTTTATTATATAGAAAAAACACTAAACTTTTTCCAGCGACGAGCTGTCAACAGCAAAATTTTCTCAGAAATTAAATTTTTAGTACACAACCCAGCTGACCCGAGCTTAAAAAATATTTCTTTTACCCACTTATTAAACCGATAAAAATATAATTTTTGGTTTTTCTTAAAGTAGAATAGTTATAATATGATACTTCAGTAATTAATTACAGAAATAAAAATATAAATTATATTTTAAGTGGATGTATCGGAGTTAAATCGGTCGCGGCATGCGAGTTTTGCAATCGTCGGAGTTACGTGGCCTTACTATATTTCTCAGAAGTCGTTTCTCTCACTTGTTCCCGGGATCATCCTTGCGCTGGGACCCTCTGTTTTTCATTCGGACCCTCTGTGTAAGCTTTTGCATCCTGCTTACCAAACCCAGCCTTTCATACCTATTTCACACTCACGTCTTATTATTATTAATATCCTTCTCAGTGCCAGCAACACGTACTACATCGGCCAAACTGTCGTTGCCTCCCTCAATATTCTTGCTCCTGCTATTCCGACGCCACGCAATATTGAAATCTTTATTTATCCATTATTTGAATTGAAATGCTTGTAAACCAATAATAACACAGATCATTTTCTTGCACATAATGATCTGTGAATTAAATTGAAAAGTGGTCCTTGGAAGGTGGGGTTGAAGATTTTGAGTGCTGGAAAAATCAAGAAATTATTATATACTGTTCCCACTGTAGGGTTTCGAGAACTAAAAATTGAAAATGCCAAAACCTACAATTTAAGTTGTCTCTTTCTGTAATATTGAAGAAACAATTGGTTGCGTAATTGAACCAGTTAAATCAATTATACAGCCATCATGACTTACGATGTTGAACTCATTTTCGCAGCTGACTGTGAAACACTATTGCGTTTAGCGGTGACCTTTAAAAATTGCGTCAGATACGTCTATTCTAATTTTCTAATTTTGTATTTTCTCCTATCTTTCTTTTTCAAATCATATAAGAGGGGTGGACCCTATTGGTATTGATTTAAGTTATAAATAGTAATAATTATAATACGCATTGTGGGAAGGTGAAATATGTTTCTACAATCAAGCTCCGTACACGATTTACAAATTTTCAAGTGAGCTTAGACTTTACCACATAGTTATTGCAGATTTCAAAGAATCATGAGCTAAACTGACTGTATAGCGAACTAGATATCACTATAGGTATATCTAGGCCCAAATCCTGGACAGGTACGGCCAGGTTAATTTAACCCTGAATATGCTCAGAATACCCAGAATACCCAGAGGTTGCTTTAGACGAAGATGGTGTAGTATAGAGTACGTTGTCATCAATACGCTGCGAAATCCAGCAGCAGTGAACTCCATTCGGTACAAATGGTACCAATAACCGGAAATGACTAGTAAGTATGATGAAAGTGTAAGACATGCGTAGATCAAAAGAAAGAACACTTCCAAGAAGCATATTCTTCTACATATTGTGTTCTAAGTACGGCATTATAGAACAAAAATTCTTAAAATCTCAATCGGCATTAAAGCGAAAGAAATAGAAACCAAGATGATAATGTAGAACAAGATTTTTGTGTAGAGATTTATTTAAAAAGCATTTCGGACTTATGGGATCAAACTCTGAGCAGCTGCAGTTAAACAAAAGAATAATCGATCCTGGGGTTCCATAATGGTTCCGGCGTAACGACGCGACAGTCCAAAAGGTAGCACATACAATTTGAATATGCTAGCAAACGATATAAGAACAGTTCAAGACTGAGTTGAGGCAGGAAATTTTTTTCTGTCTCTACTTGGGTGAAATTTATGGAGTTGGGTATCACTAGTTCGGATTGTTGCCTCTCTCTGTGCACAAACACAAAAATTCTTGGGATTACGTACCAAGCGAACAGAAGTCTGTTGAAAAACATTCACGGTACAAGAACAATATCTTTAGAGATGCAAATAATGCAGGTCCGCTAGGGATTAACGAACGATTGTAAAGCAGGATCTTAAAAATGATACCTTTTGATTTAATCTTAATTTTTAATGGAATGAATTTGATAGACGCATTTATTTAACGACCCAGATCCCTGGGGTACAGATACAGTGATCTTGGTCAACACATGCTTAGGCGATCTGAACTACATTTGAGACGCTCAGAGCAGAAGTGGTCTCCTTTGTATGCATTTCCCTATTAAAACAATCCACTTCTGCTCTGAGCGTCTCATTTAGAAAAGGTTGAGGGTGTAATTAAAAGTCGAAATTGGTATTGTTACAATGCAAATCCAACATTCAAATCAATCAATCCCAATATTAGGCTTGGGGTTCAGCAAAGAGCTTGCCAAAACGTCTTTACAACTTTAGATCAAACTTGATTTTTTGAACGTTAACAGTACAGGTCTTTAGATTTAACATAAAACGCTTTAGCTTGGGATGTTCTGATATCTGACTTGCAAGAAAAATTTGGTGGAAAAAAATCGTTGCTCACTCATGCCGCAAAATCTCTCATTTCACGTCGCCGAGGGTGAATATATATCGTTCTTGTATTTTATTGTAATTATAAGAATTGAATGGGGCGAGGGTGAAGCTGTTGAGGAAAGCCCCTAATAATTGTATGTGTGGGAGTTTCGTTCGTGTGTGAAGAAGAAAAATCATGTCTATTGTGCTGCAAATGATGACGAACCAGCATCAACCCTTACACACCCACTCCTTCACTTCTTTTCATTTCCACTCCCATGGCCAAATGAGGACAAATGTAATATAACACACTCATATAATCTTCATGTTCGACAAGAGCTACCCAACTACCCCTATTTTCGGACTGAGAGCAACAATATGAGAGTCATGGTCATCTCGGTTTCGAATTTATTGGACCATTCACTGCTCTGTCAACCCACATTTTTTGCCATCACTTGAAAGCCCTGAGCCCAAAAGTAGAGATTGAGGGTTGGAAAGGCGCACCATAACATTTTAAGGATTTTTATTTGTGCAAAGTCAGGTTCTAGATCTACTGAAATGGGTGGGGACACTTTATTTATTATATTTCGCTCTTCTACGTCTTTCACCACCTACCCACCCCAACTCCCAAGAGTCACTTGGCATTATGATAAAATCACACATCGATTGTGTAAAATATAAATGAAACGTGTGTTGCTAAATTTGTAGGCATCATTGGGGGGCGGCTGATGACTTGTGCATTTCTTTCCCTTTCTTTGGGGAACTCACTTTTGCTCCCCATGTTCACCTCAACCACACAAACAAGCTGCCACCAGAAGTCTTTGAGCTGCTGAATGAGAAAAATTATTGAGCTTGATGTGTATACCTTTCTTGATGCTTTTGTCAGGGGTAGCCTACAAGTGCTGATGGAGTGTTTTTCTCCCCTTGAAATTTTGTTGAATAAATTGTGTGACAGGAGAAGAAACGCAATTGAACTCGTTAGACAAGAATCAGTAGAATATTGATAGAAGAAAGCTTCGTGATTGGTGTAATGCTCTCATTAGATTAAAAGGTTAAATAAGATCTTCGTGTTCTATTAATAAATTCCCGTCAGATATTAATACCTCTTTCTGTCGCCGGGTTTCTTGGAAATTTCTCAATTAATTTAGAAATGTAGGATTTTTACCATTGTCATATAAATGGATTTTCTGTAGTTGTGATTATGTTTTGTTGTGTACCGTAAGTGAATGATGGAAAAACATACAGAAGAATTATACTTCTCTTAAAATATAAAATAAAATCGGAATTTGAGTGATTTATAAAATGGTTTATATCGATTGTGAACTTAACAAGCGTCCCAGCTTTGCGGAGTGCTCAAACTCACGAGAATGCACTATCACCGCTTTATCACCGATAAAATTGATTGATATATTGAAAAATTTAAAAAGCTTGGGCCAGTTTTGAGAAAATCCGAAAAAACATTTCTTTTAAAGATTTTTATTTATATGGAATGTAAAATTATTCAAAAATCGGAACTTAACCGATTCATAACCGATGAAGACCGATTAAGACGGGTTCAGAATTTCAATGCCTTTTCAAAATATCCAAATTAACCAAATCTGTTGAAAAATGGGCCCTCCAAAGTAGTGAATCTTTGACGTTTAATAATTCAAATTGGCGAATTTTCCGGTCATAGGTATGTTTAGGCGAAATGTTCGCCTGGACTACCACTAAAACATATCCGAAAATCATTGGAAAAGCTTGGGCTAATTTTGAGAAAAACCGGAAAACTTTTTTTAGGAGATTTTAATTAGGGGTGTAAAATTATTAAAAAAAATCGCTACTTAACCGGTTCATTGCCGATGAAGACCGATGAAGACGGGTTCAGAATTTCAATGCCTTTCCAAAAAATCCAAATTTAACCAAATCGGTTGAGAAATGGGCCCTCCAAAGTGGTTAAATTTTGACCTTCAATAATGCAAAATGGCGAATTTTCCGCTCATAGGTATGTTTGGGCGAAATGTTTGCCTAGACTACCCCTAAAACATATCTGAAATTTTTACTTTTTAGGGGATGTAAAATTATTTAAAAATTGGTACTTTATCGCTTTATTACCGAAAAACTTTTCCTTTAACATTTTTGTTTGCAATATTAGCTTGCAAAATTGAAGAGTGCGTTCCTTCTACTTCAAATATACGCTCATTACCGTCATCTTCTCAGCCATCACTTAAGGGGAGTGTTACATATGTAATAGAGACGTAACCCTCTAATTGATTCCTATTTTTCACCCGTTTTTCTCATACATTTTAATGCATATAAACCGAAATGGGAGAACCGACAATAATAACGATGGTCAGTTGATAAATGGTTGCTCGGCGTGTGAATAACCCCGTCTTCTTTAATGTTAGAACGAAATAACCAATAATTCGCCGACCCCAAAAACTCTCTTGCCACCCCCGCAAATAGCCAAAGGGGTTGGCTATCCTTATCAAGATTGTCGGGTCATGCAATATTGGCGCGCTTACACCGAAAAATGGAACAAATTAAAACCACCCTTAGTAGCATTCAAGTCACGTGTAATGGACATTTTTGATGAATCACAAAATTTCTATTAAATTTGGACACATACCCTGCAAAAAAAAAGTATTGCGTACAATACTTAAATTCCGGGACAGGGATGAACAGGGGATGATACAAGGAATGGTGAAAGGTTTTTAAATTGCTAGTACGTCAATATTGGGAATGATCAATTATTGAAATGTTTTTCTCACGAAAGGAATTACTGGATCTCTCTGGCACAAAATAGCATTTGGCAAAATGGACTGGGTAGTGCCTTTCCTTCTTATCCCAGTCATTTTGAGGGTGAATTTCCCAATATATGATAAATAAACGGACACGAAAACATGCAATTGCATTTTAGTTGCTGCACAGCAGCACTTTGTGCCATTTACCTGAAAAGGTCACTCGTCGAATAATTTATAATGCAATTTAAAGTCTGCTCGCAATTTAAAAGACGGGGGAGTATACGAGTGAATTGCTGTGCCAATATAAAAGGTAAGTTTTACATTATGAAGGAGTTTCTCAATTTTCTTGTAAAATACCACACTTGCTGCCAGAGAGAAAATACTCCGGAGAAATTCATTGAAAAGACGAGTTGAGGGTTTCGACTGAAAAGCTCTTAGAAAATTGCAGTCTCTACCATTTGAACTTTTCATTATTTTTCTTGCATCGAAAAGTCAGGAGAGTGAATTAAATTTTCATGAATAAAACTTTTTTTTCACTCGAATATGAACCGACAAAACAACCACCTTCGACACTCCCCACCCCCTTACATGCAGCATTTCCATAATTAATTTAAATATAACCCTCAACTGTGTCCTGTGCTGAACTATATGTCTAGCTGCACTATCCAATATTTTTGTTGTTTTCCAAAACTAACAAAAACACATCCCCCCAACCCACTTTTGACCATGCAAATAAACGAAAAAACAGGTATAAATATATCGCATGACAATTTTACCTCAACCATTTCAATTTCAAATGTGCAACTAGAAAAAATGTTACAAGTAACTCCCATGAGTTATTAGTGGCAAATATGAAACACCTCCAATTCCAATCGTGTGATAAACAAAAATAAAATTTACCTCTCGTACATTTTGACCTCATTCTGCAATGAACTTTGTAACTCTCTGATGAATTGTGAACATTTGTAACAATTCATGGTAGTTTTTCTGGGACATTCTTCTTAAATTCTGTAAAGTTCATAAATTTTATTGTGGTGAACTGGTAAAATTGATTTTTTCCTTAATTACTGAATAATTTAAAAATTCAGACAGATGGTGAAAAGCAATTAGTCCAGAAAAATACTTCAAGCTTTATTCCTTCTTTAAAGAGCTAATATTCTGTTATTCGACCGCTCACAGCCGGAGTTTATTGGTTTTATTATTTTACCTAAAGTAGTACAAATTTACAACCATACTACATCGGCCTCCAATGGTTACGTGATCGGCAAAGCACGTAAGGGACTTGTCTGTCTTAAATAGGGTCGAGGGAACACCTCTCAACAGGGAACTCCTATTCACACTTTTATCAAAATGTTGAGATTTATTTAATGCATCCAATAAAATTTAAGTTTTATAATGTTTTTTTCATTAATCTACATTTTTCGGTAAGGATGACTGTTCGAATTTCGTATTAGAAATGGTACAGAGTAGAATTTCAATAAGTCCTGATACGAGTTCTTAAAGTGTAAATAGGTGTTCCTTTCACCCTACTTCATTATTTTTCCGCAAGCTTGTTGGCGAACCAGAGGCCAAATTCGACTTTTCGCATTGACTTTTTGACATGACTTCTCGCATTCTGAAAAGCTGAAACTTTTTTCTACAACTTTTTAAATGTTAGATCATTGAGTTACGTGGACTGAATTGAAGTAAATTACCTTTATTTGTATCATTTTTTTTTAATTTTCTTACTTTACTATAGTCCGTAATAAAAAATCATAAAACTTTAGAGTTAAAACTTAAAAGTGAAGCTCACGATGACTATACAGTTGCGACAAGATAAATAGCACACTTGAGCGGTTTTTCCTATCTTGATGTTTTTTGATACAATACCAATCTTTATACCTTATCATAATTTACTATTTAGAAAATTTAATGCCAATTCTCTTGCCAATTATGGTTAAAAAAGATAATTATTTAATATTTATAACTGGTAAAACCAGGGGCATGACGTTTCCTATGTTTCCTATGTTTGTGGAATTGACTAGCAAAAAATACAAATACAAAATAAAGGCCAATTTAATAACGAAGAGGAAACTGAAAACCTGAAATTGGCAATCTACGTAGTTTCTGAGATATCTCGTGAAATGTGTACAAATACGGGAAAAAATTTACACTAAAACTGGTCGCATTTGTCAGAGCTAATGTCACCCCCCTGGGTAAAACCATGTCTTTTTGTCATTTTATAAGTATAGGTATAATTCGTACGGACAATTTAAATAGCACACTTTCATTTTATCTGAAAATATTACCTGAAATTTAATATTATTGTAACATTCACTATATTCCTGTATTTTTGAGAGAAATAAAGCGATAAAAACTGAAAAATCATGTGAATAAAGCATTTGGTGCTTCTGCATAGTCTGTACGTAAAAAAGCTAAAAAAGTTTAGGATAATTAAGAATTTTTTTTTATAAATTGTATTGTTCAAGGAAGAGTACCATTAATTCAATAACTCTTTGAGATCAAACGCAAAAAACTCGAAAATTTTGTGAAATAATAAGCACTTCTAGAGAATATTCTGCCATTGGTCGTATAATGAAATTTAATTCTTTTGCTGCCGTACCGAAAATAAAGGAACAAATTGAACAAAATTTGAAGAAGTAACTTATGTGAGCATTACTAAAAGTTAGTAATGAAAAATATCCGGTTTAGAAGTGTTGCCAGACGTACAGAGTTACTATCCAAATGAAACCGTTCCTGTCGTTTGATTTTTGTTAAGGAGCATATGCAGTAGGACCTGTAATTCTCTAATAATATTCTTTGAACCAATGTATTCCTGTTTAATATCATTGGATATGGCATAACAAAATATTAGATGTTTCAAAAGTCAAGAATTTTTTCCTCAATACATAATTAAGAACGTAAGACTTAGCGATGGTAATTTTATAATATGGGGTTACTTTTTGCAAAGTGGCGTATTGTCTGTGGAATATCAGGCAATGTAAATCAATTTGTTTACAAGGATATCTTTCGACAAGACATGTACTTCAAAATCGAGAAGAGTTTGCTTTAAGTTTTTAATTTTTAATTAAGCTAATGATCCCAAACACACTGCCAAGAATTTTTGAAAGTGGTTCGATAAGAACAAAGAATTGACCATCTGGAATGGCCAGGGGGGGGGGGGGAATTCTGTAACTCTGGTGAGGTGATCACCTGTCAAAAATGGTGAAAGCTTCACTGGAGTGATAGCAAAAGAGATTCTGTAACTTGCGATAGCTTCACGTGAAAGGATCACTTTGAGGTTATGTGTTTCACTTGTAAATTTTTCGGTGAAGATGATGTTATCACTCGGTGAAGCCAGTAAAATTTTTTTCCATACTCAGCTTGAAAAACAAGACCATATCATTTCTAATACTCAATTCTAGTGTTTTCAATAGTGATTTAGTTGAAATATTGATGAAAATCTTAAATTTAATGAAAATTTCAAGACACTTCCCCACTCTGCTTCACGCAAAGGTACAGAATAACTTTTCTAGCAGTCGTGAAGGAAAGTTCGTGAACCTTTCACTAGTGAATCGTTCACTGGTGGAGCGTTCATCGAGTTACAGAATTCCCTCCCAGGACCGTCTAAGGACCTCAATTCTGTTGAATTTAAAGGAGAAGATTGACCACAAGATAAATCTCTCGAGTGTGACTAATTTGGAATAGTTTTAAGTAGCTATACACACTACATGAAATACAATCGCATTAGAATAGTGCCATATCCTGATTTCCTTAATGATCCTTACTTATCAAGCGCTTGTTTTTTTCTCAATTTTTTTTGTTAAATAACTAAACACTAAATAATCAAAATTTAAAAGAATTTGTAAGGTGTTAATTTGTAGGGCGAAGCCCCGGAATAACTCCCTATTCCCTCTCAAAACCCCGAACCAGCTCTTCAACACCTTCTTTTTTTCTCCATCAAACCCTGACTGACTCCCTTCGATCCAGCACGTCCTCGTAGATCCCTTTCTCTCGAGGGGAAATAACTCACGATGTTCAAATAATGACCGTTATAGTTTGTAAATATACGAGCCAACTTCTACAAATTGTAGTAGAAGTCGAAAACTATTACTTCTTATAGGGTGTGCTATTTATATTGTCCCGTTAATATATGCCATTTCAAGAATTTTTTTTACCGTATTAAATTTCTTAATAGAACTTTCAGTATCAATAGGGGACACTCCGGTGGTGGCCAGTGGATTTGAAGTCACTTCACAACGAAAAACACTTCTTCAATCTTTTCCAGAGCTTTCGGTCCTGGATGTGGACCTTCTTCAGTGGTCGACTAAACTATATTTTTTTGTACTTTACGAGAATCATTATTTTGTGTGAGATTAGACAATATCATCACTTTTAGTTTATCAATTGGACATCATATCAATACCTAAAGAAAAATTACTCAAAAGTTGAAAATCAGTGAAAACAATTTCCTAAAAACTTCCCAATTGATAAACTGAAAGTGATGATATTGTTCAATCCCACACAAAATAACGATATTCATAAAGTACAAAAAACATAGTTTAGTCGGCCACTGAAGAAGGTCCACATCCAGGACCGAAAGCTCTGGAAAAGATTGAAGAAGTGTTTTTCGTTGTGAAGTGACTTCAAATCCACTGGCCACCACCGGAGAGTTCCCTATCAATACACATCACGCCAGTTCTTCATCCAATTATAGAACTTTCAGGTTTTTTTCCTCACACATAAAATGTAATTATATACAAGTTCATTTACTATTATTAGTTTCATCGTTTAAAAGCATGGTTTTTCTAAAAATAAAGCATACATTACAGTGTGTAAAACTATGCTATTTATCTTGTCGCCACTGTATAAGTGGATGGGTCATGCTTAAAGGAGATTGTTTTTGAGATTTAAAGTTTTTCTTCAGTTTTAAAAGAATAAGCCTATGGTTAATTTTAGGCTTATATTTTATCAAGCCAAGTTTAGTAAATATTAACTCAAAGTAGATAAAATAAATATTTGTATTTTTGAATCATATTTGTCCTTAGTTCTCGAATTCGTCGAGTGAATGAACGGAAAAGAAATGCCAATGCATTGACAATGAACAGCATAAAAAAGAGAGGTTAATAGGAAATAAGTTTCGATATACAGAGTTCAGTTTAATACAAATCGAGGCTGATCTACCTTAATAAAAAAAGCGGTACTGTATTAGAACGTACACAGGGCACTGTGATATAGAGCAGGTTTACCGCCTTGAGGGCTGAGATAGAACAAAATAATGGGGAGTGCTTAAAGGACCCAATAAGTGGTCAGGGTGCAGCGGTTCCGAAAGGAATATAAACGACTCATAGCCAAATCTTAATCTGAAATCTTAATTAGTACTGTATTTTTATAAATTAGTACACACTATACAAGAATTGACATAAGTTTTTTTTTTAATGTGATCCATTTATCCAAAAATTTACTTCTGTTTGAAATAAGAAAAAAATTTAAAACCTAAAAAGTCTCCATAACAAATTTTGCTTACAAAATAGCATTTCATGGATGGATTATTGTTTCAAGTCTAAATTGGACTTACTTGGTTGCATGTTTTGAAGGGTAACTTGGGTAGTTCGAAATCATTGTTATTTACTTTATAGTTCGAAATAACCACAAGATTTCACAAGGCACTGAACTCAGTTTGGCCACTGTAACACACATAGTATATCTGCATTAGAAAATTTCATTTTAAAAAAATCTTTCGCGTTTTGCATGACATATCCGATAGAGATTTTCTGATTAGATTGTGATACAAAGGGTATAGTTTGTTGTTGGAAAAAAAATTGCCTGTAATGATATTATTAGTCTACTCCAAACACATGTGTCTGGGATACTATTTTTTCATCAATTTACTGAAAGTGTGAGGTTTGGCGTGAATTTATGCTTCATATTCCTTCCTAACTTAGGGTTGCAATTTGTGGTTGAGGTGTCGCGTCAGAGGGGTTGAATGTATGCTATTTGAATATCCAAAGGCATTAATCACATCCAGTTAATTCCATTTGCTCATGCTAGAAAATTTTCTCATAGATGTAATTGAATTGGCAAGTAGTGGTTGGACCTCCCCTATCGATATTTTATTTCTTACAATTCACCCTCATTGAAGGCATGAACATTCAATGCTTTGACATGGATTTCTAATAAATTTCCACACACTGTTCAATCAAATTTAGCATGAAATGTGAATTTAGGTCTTTGTCACTTAAATTAGTTTTATTGTAGAATGGGTAGGACTAGTTTCAGTTTGTGGTGAGAAAAGAAAAGGGACTCGTGTACAATATCAAATCAAAACTTTGTAGAATTCTACATATTGCAAAAAATAGTTTTTGTGATTTATTTATTAAATTAGCTGCACCATGAAGTAATTTTAGGTCACGCCATTTTTAGAAACTATGGATAGTTCACGTTGTCAATTATTCAATACTACATACGAGGATGCTTTACTATTTTAGAGCATAACCCTCTCATCCAAACCAGTACTCAATTGTGTGGATAAAGTGGAAACAATGAAATAATGCAGTAAAGACCTACGAAGTGATTATAAGCTTCTTCAAACCGAACCGATAATGCCATGATTGTTTATAATTTGTGAAATTTTTTTTGGTCAAAAATATGTTACTTTACGAATTTACGAACTAAGACTTCCGTTGTTTCCGTACTGGAAGAATTTCAATTATACTGACTGATTTATCTAGACTTCTGCTAACTTTTACTTGTTTAAACAACTCTTGAGGTTAAATTTGGAATAGCAGACATTTAAGAAAAATCTCAAGGAGTCGCTGAAGAAGAATCTGAAGTCGCTTCCATAGTCCAATAGTTCCATAGTTCCAGTTGTGGTTTGTCCGATTTTAAGCAAATTACGTTCTGTGAATATACTTTTGTAATATGGGATCCAAGAATTTTTTAAAGCTAGAACACTTTTTAGTCTTTTTTTATCCGAGCTTCCCCAAATTTTTCAAAATAAACAAAGGTACAAAAAACTATTTATTTACTCCTCAACAGAGCTATACAGCATCTTGTGCAAATTATTTTAAACAAAAGTCTCTTCTTATTCACTGTTTCAAGACATTGTTTTATTTATATGGATAAAATGGATATATCATTCTGTAAGATTTACAATATTTTCGTATCATTGGCAAGAATCGGCGTGGCTTGTATTTTGCCCAGTGAAACCGTTCTTGACCGGCTTAAAATTTAATTAGTAATTTGCTTTGGTTGATTTGCTGAATTCTACCATTTATAATACTATATAAAATAGTAAAATATTATCCTTTATTGGTCATACCTTCCTCTGAATGCGTGGTCTAAAGTTATTTTTAAGTGAAGCTTACACTTGTAAAAATAAAAGGGTCAAATTGACCCTTTTCAACAAAAATAGATCATATTTGATCCTTTGAAAGGTTAACTTGAATCTTTTGAAATTTTGTATGTATAGGGTAAGTGTGCCAAATTCCAGCCAGCTTGCAATTTCGGCCACCTTTTTTGTTCCTTGAATTTCCATGAACTTTTAGATTTTACGTACTCTAGAGATTATACAATGCAAAAGAATAACAAAAAATGTAGCTTCGACAAACGAGATGACGTTAAAAAGATATTGGAAGAATTCCCGAAGGGCAAGGAACTATGAGAATGAAGGTGGCCGAAATAGGACGCCAAAGCTATGGCTATATTTTTATTCATTTTAAAATGTATTAAGAATGATTATAGAGTAAATAAGGACGGTAAACACTTTACAAGGTTCCAAGCAACACTCCTTAAGAAGAAGGAATAAAAAAATAAATTTGAATTTAAAATATTACATTTCAAACTTGAGACTTTGACGCTTTCATGCAACTATGCCGAAATTTGGCACACTTACCCTATTTATTACGCGATAGATTATGTTTTATCGTGAATTCATTACTCTTATCGTATTTCTCTCATCTGAACGAACACCAAAGATTACTTTTTCATTGTTTTTATTCGCTTATTCCGGAGATAAATAGATGTGAAAACAGTTAGCCTTTCAAAGGATCATCGGTGACCCTTTCATTTTTACCAATGTACAAAGGCAGTCAAATACAGCATCCTTGTTAAATATTAGTTACACTATTGGTATGGATGAGAATTCTGGACAGCACTTTCTATTAGGAATGTTCCCTATTTCGCTATTTGGGATCTCATTCTCACATAAATGCAGTTTCTTCAAATGCCCGGCACATGACATTGCAAAATAACCTAATATTAATATTTGCTCTGGGCTTTAGGGTTGTCGGTGGACAACTGTTTGATTGAGGTCTATTGTTGTTCTTGCAGTGAGTCCCTGTTCAGGGATGTATCAAAGGGAATTTACCAGTGAGTGGAAACCAGCCCATATGACTTCTCCTTAACTTTGGCCTTCCATGTCACTTTTAATTACATTTGATGTCGATTGAGCACGTGTTTTTGAGGGCTCCTATTCAACTCCCGCCAAATCAATGCTCTTGGTGCATTGTCGCAAGATTGAAACTATGCTGGGAACACCAGATGCAACGTTGTGCAGACTTCTCGTATACTGTAGCTTCAATATGAGTGAATATTTTATAAAGCCAAAGAGACTTGGGGTGGCATTGTGGGACCCCTGATAAAAATGTAACTATGTGCCCTCAATCTCATCACGGAAATGGATCCTTCAGCAATGTGATAAAATTTCACCCATCATCCCACACACCATCTTGAGGATTCATTGTGAAGTGAAGAGTACATCTTTGAGCAGTAAATCCATCCAATATGAGAAACCCCTAAGATGGAGTGTTGGATCTAAGGGGTAAGGGATATTTATAGAGATTGAAATCGACCATAATAATCAAGAGAGAGCACTATTTATGGCTTATATACCCTTTGCTATATTAACACAAGAAGTTGCTCCTCACTCCAGAAAAAAGGGGTTGATTCTCACAGATGGGTGTAAAACTATAACAAGAAATGACTGTATTTTATTTACTGTTAAGGTATACTTATTTTGTGTTACTTCCACTGGAATACGACTTGGGAATATTGCTCCTGAAACCCCATTACGGAAAATATACAGAATGTCCTTTCGGAGAGTACGGGGAGAAAAGTCTCTTAAAATTCAACCAATGTGGAGTTTTATTGTCAACACAATTCAGCTGAATGTGTACAGAAAACGTAATCATTGCAAATTTTTGATGGTATACTTGAAAAGATGAAGAAGAAAACCATGCAACATTGAGATTCATGCAATTTTCATTAAATACTCTATACAACAGGAAACACTTCTCTGTGGATTTCGTTGAAATGCAACAATGTTTTCAGTTTATTCTATAATTTTGAATGGGGTTTGGAAAGAAGTTTCAAAAGCCATATTACAAAAATATAGGAAGTAATTTTAGTTTTGAAAATGCAATTCTATATATTTTGTGCAATCTTACAAGATATTGGAAAAGCAGCAACATTTTCTCGATCAAGAGGATGCCATAAAAACTATCTTCACATGCTTTGCTGACTGAAAAAAATTCTTAACACAGGATAAAAAAATCACTTTATAATAAAAAATTATTTTGTGTAAATTTGTTATTTCATATAAAATCAGAAAAATTGGAAAAAATTTGTCCGAAACAAATTTGAGTGGAAGAGGCGATATGATGTAGGGGAAAGTGAGGCAGCTTCACACCTACATTGCAAATTTAATTTTGAGGTCGTTTTATACAAACGTATTTTAACAGAATAAAGCTTGGTAGGGTAAGTGTGCCAAATTTCGGCATAGTTGCATGCAAGCTCCAAAGCTTCAACTTTGAAATGTAATATTTTTAATACATATTGATTTTATTGTTACTTCTTTGTAAGGAGTGTTGCTTGGTACCTTGTAGAGAATTTATCGTTTTTATTTCTTCTAGAATCATTCTCAATATATTTTAAAATGTATAAAAATGTAGACAAAGCTTTGGTGGCCTATTTCGGACACCTTCGTTCGCATAGTTCCTTGCCCTTCCAGAATTTTTCCAAAGCCTTTTTTTATTATCTCGTTCGTCGAAGGGACATCTTATGTTATTTTTTGCATTGTATAATCTCTGGAGTATGCAAAAACTAAAAATTTATGGAAATTTGAGGAGAAAAACAGTGGCCGAAATTGAGAGCTGGCTGGAATTTGGTATACGTACCCTATATTCTGTGATTTATACTTGAGTTTTGAGTTTGTGAAATTAGGAACAAGAACCCTTTAATTTCATTACATAGAAAAAAAATATTTCGTAAAATTGTTCGTAAATGTTTGCGAATCGAGTTTAACAGCCTAGGCCTGTCGATCCTTAGCCACTTCAAGATAATGTACGAGGTCGATCCAAAAGCAAAATCCTGAATTTAATTTAGCCACCTTGCCTTAGGTCTGCCCCGAGGTCGTGACCCTTCTATAATGGCTTGCCTAGCTTTTCCGGAGACTCTTTCATGCGTAGTACATGACCATACCGCCAAAGTTATGATCTTTCACTAAGAGCAGCTCCTCGACTTTTAGCGTCTCATGAACGTCTACGTTTTTAATCTATCTTGACAAGTGATTCCCTTAACCGCTCAGAGGTACCTCATCTCGGTAGCTTGAACTTGAACTCGCAATCTTATGCCCATAGGTGAGAATAGGAATGAACACAGGTATTAAAACCGATAATTTAGCCGAAATACTAAAGTTGACCTTTTTCACGACGCTTCTGCTAAGGTCCCTCACTGCTGCAGACACTGCAGATGCCTGGCCGATCCCCGATGGAGTTCTGTCTCCATCCTACCATCACTAGTGAATAACACCCTGAGATACTTGAACTTCTCCACCTGCTTCGATGGGACTCTACTAACATATTGAGAACATTGTACAGGCTGTCGGGAGATTACCATTACCTCCGACTTAACCATGTTAACATGTTCACCATGGATCATAAATTGTTTATGAAAATAAAATATGCAACATTTTTATTGCCTTTACGTTGTCAAGGTCAATTCTAAAACTTGAAAACAAGACACAGAGAAAATCTCATATCTCGTCCACAGAGCTTGATGTATCGTTCACATTGAGTCAAATATCGGACACTGGAAGTAGATTGCACAAAATTTAGAATATACTTTAAATTGATTGAATAACATTGTTGTTTGCACATTTTTTTGGAACACATTAACAAAAAGTTTAGTTTTGAATATATTTTGACAAAAAATTATTTTATGGAAACTTTGATATTGGGTTTAAAAACTTCGCATCCTTCGCATTATTTGCAGTCTTATTTGACTTATAAAGTACAAATTGTTCTACAATGTTCTTCGATGAAATTTATAAACACTTATTAAAGGGTAACTTTTTTATTTTTTTCAGTAGTTGATTCTTAAGATTTAGAGAAAATCTTATCAGGGAGGTTATGTTCCTAATATCGTCCATTTATTTTTTTCAGTTCCATAACAAAAACAAAAATAAAACATTCGCATTTAAGAAATACACAACTTACAACCATAATATCCTTCCTTAAAAATATTCATTTCTCAACATTTTGCCCTACATCCACCTACAATATATTGAATAAGAACAACTTGCCTTTAAAATGCATTTATTAAAAATTTAAATGTAAGTTGGTAAATTTTCGTGATGATTTGTAGTTCTAATTATATTTAAGTCTGTTAATACTCTTTGCAATCTTATTAGATTTTTCGGGGCCTAGTTTAATCACCACTTAGGACGACTTTACTTTAGTCCTGTGCTGTGCTTCAATCTTCCAACACTTGTGCACCATTTCCAGCTCTCTGACACCCTAGTTAAAAATTAATAAATGGAGTACAGGGAACTGTAATCTTCCACAGAGTTCCACTTTGGCGGCAGCGTGAAATTGTCATCTGAGGCAGTGGAAGTGTCTGAGCCATAAAATTACAGATTTTGCCACCACAGATGAGAGTTGTCCCCTCAAACCCACCCCGGAATCATCAACTACCATGTCTTCAACGTACTCAAGAGCGGACAATAGAAGTACTCAAATCACTTTCGCTGCATAGAGTTTCCATCAATTTCCCGGCCATTCTGAAAGGCGTTTTCAATTCTGGCACGTGCTCCTAACCAATTCCGTTGGAGCATCTATTTGGTAGTTTGATTTTGTCATTGCAACTGGGAAAATGTCCCGATTTTAGTATCCCGCCCATCGGAGTACAAGGGAAATTTTGGTAGAAAAGCGAGGAAAATTACTTCCACAGACTCTATTGAATTTGAGTATTTTGCATCAAAGTTTGCATTAACAATAAATGGTATTTTGCTGCAAAGTGCAAAACCATAGTGAATGGACACATTAATTCAATTTCTCCCTACGTCCATTCCATTGGCATTGTCGAAATACCCAAATAAACTGAATCACGATTCACCAGAAGAGCTTTTCGCCACTTTCATTATAAATTTTCCACTAATAAAATTTTCAACCATTAATTTTATGTCTGAAGCTTTGGGCATGGAGGTGACTTTCCAGGAAGTCCATATTTGCCGCATTTTCCTTTTAATACCATTATGTCATTAGATTTACTAGAAAACCCTTTTAAATGGATTTAATATCGCCGTAATTTCCTTTTTCTCAGAAAATTCGTTAATCCTTCCTCAGTGAGTTCTCGCATCTTTTGCCAGCATCATTGTTTCTTCTCACATTTTCTATATTTTACCCCGATATTATCCACAAAGAAAACTGATGAACTTACTTGCAGTACATTATTTAAAAGATCACAGCTATTGAAGTATTAGAACACTGAATAAATTACCCTATTTAAAGGATAACATATAGGGGAAACTGGGGCACCACCAAATACGGCGTAGTACCGGAGACTGCGAATTTTTAATTAGATACTAGACTTCAAACTTTAGATCTCAAAATCCAAAGTTTCTATCTGTAACCGTATAGTCACTGAACCGATAAAACGAACGACTTGTACTTTCTAGTAAAATTTAATAAACAGTATTTATTTAGAAATTTATTGAATTTTGCAGCATTTTTCTGAAGTTGTATTGAGTAAGTAGATGCTTTTTGCATTTTCATAAATAATTCTGCAGAATTTTGATAGAACATAAAACTTTAATGTAAAATTTAGAAAAGTTTTTAGTAAAAACCCAGAGACTCTCTTTAAAAGCTTTTTAAAATAAAATACTTATGAAATGCTTAGTTCAAGGTAAATCCAATTTTCAGGTAGCAACTAAGAAGATCTTATGTAATATAATACTTGTAATAACTGTCATCGCCACTCTACATTCATAAACATAAGTAATAGTATTGCATAGAATTATGTCGTAGTAGCGTTAAGATTGAATTCAATCCGATTTGGAAAGGAATTCTTGCAGCAGTGTTAGCAGAATGTAATCTCTTCTTGGTTATTCCTATCACGCATAATTTGATTTACACACCAATAACTTATACTCCTCCCGAATTGCAATTGCGATAATTTATTAAGAAAATTTTCCACATATCCAACGGATAATGCTTCTTTCCCTCGATAAGTAAGGGTGGGCGAGGGGTAGTTTTAAAAATTCTGAAAGTGGAATTCATCCGAATGATGCAACTCAATATTGAGGAAGGATGTCCATAAGGAAATGTCTGAGCAAATTTCTGAAATAGATGGTGGATGGAAGGATATGCCGTGGAGAGGGGGAAGGGTATATGAGCTAAGATGAGGAGAAAATGTAATAAAAGCCCTTGGGTGAAAAAGTGTCGCCAATATCCGGGAAATAGTTTAAGGGAGATAAAGTTGGAGTGGTGCAAGATATGAAAAATACACGTGATCAGAATTTTCGACGCGACATTCACCCTTGTCGATTATAGCACAATTGATAGACGGACACCCCATAATAATGTCCACAAGAGAGACTATGTGGAGTGCCACTCAATTCTTGAGGGCATCTTCCACCTCATCTTTGGACCTTAATGATTTTTGTTCAACTTATATTATGCCCAGAAGATGTTCACCCATTTCACCTTTTTCGATGATTCATACTCAGATCTACTCAAATACAATGCTTAAATTTAAAGTTTCTACGTAGCGTTTATGAAGTGATTACCAAAACCTGCAGATCTTTAGGAATTCTTCAAGCCTACAAATTAACAAAGAATCTCATTTAGTAAAATTTCTGAAAGTGCCCTTCGTATCTTAAAACAGAATTATAAAAACCAAAATATAGAATATATTGGGTGAAATGTACTTTTATACTATTTAGGCATTTTTTTAAATTTATTTTGTCAACCTTTTTATATTTTATTATTATTCATGGGTAAGCCATTTTTAATGTCGATCCGGTTTTTCACAGCTACGTTCATCTAGACGGTTTCCCTAACTCCTAAAGGATAACCCTTATTTGAACTATAGGCCTTGAAGCTTGAATCGAGAGTTCTCCATTTAAGCTCCCGAATAAATTTCCAAACATCATAATATTTTTTTCATTAAATTTGTCAAATTTCTGAAAAAACTAAAGTTACTAATTAATAATAAATAAATAAAAATATTAAAAAAAAAATGGCATGTATTCTTAATAAGTTTTCTTCAATTCAATATCTGTTAAATTATCGACTCGACTTCCAGTAGAATCACCTAACCTGACTCTTTTTGCCTCTCACATTATGTCGCGTAGTAATGAAAATATCGTAGATACAGTTGACTTTACACTCCGAGGGCAACTTCAAATACCTACTCTTTGTAAGCTTTTCTTTCATTATAGCATTTAAGAATACCCTTTAGACCAGAGGCGTGCAAGAACCGTTGAAACCGAATAAACGTCAAAATGAAACATGTACGTCAAATGAAACTTATTTTGACGTTTATTCGGTTTTTAACGGTTCTTGCACACCTCTGCTTTAGACCGTCATTAAATGCCTTTGTGGTCTTCAGTCCGTATTTAAGCACGATAATTAAAGAAAAGCTCAAGAAAAGCAATAGTGCAAAGTTATTCCCGAAGTGCAAAGTCTCCAGCATCTACGGTAAACCGTAAATTGTGGCACAAAAATATAAAGTATTAAATTAACAAAAGCATAAAACCGTAAAAGGATTTTTTTCACATTAAAAATTTTGAGCTTCCCTCATAAACCAAAGATGAAATACAGAATTTTGACTTGGTAGGGTGGAATAACCGGCTATCGCCATGTTTAGGAAAAAATTAAATTCATTTAATTATAACTTTTGAATCCTTGTTACAAGATAAGTCAAATTTGACACAAAGTTACTTAGATGTATTGGCTCTAGATACGTGAAAACAATAATCCTAGAACATAATGCTGGACTACTTAAAAAACTTATTTTTATTAATAATGCAAAAATAACCATTTCGTCGCCACTTTTTACCACTTTTCGCCAGTTTTGTAAAATTTGTAACCACTTCTCGCCACCCATTTGAAAATAACCACACTCGGTTATTTTAGGCAATGCTATGAAAAGAATACATTCACCATTTCTCTTTCCTTGTGATCACTTTATTATTACTCTCTTTAAATGATTTTTCTTCACTTTTATTTGAGAAATCAAATTATGAGGCTTTTGCAGAAAGTAAACAATGCAGATTTGACAACTGAGAATGTACGAAGTGAAGTTAGCGTCGCCTATTGAAAAGATATGGCGACAGGTGGTGATCAAATTTTAGAATATTACCACATTCCGCCATGGCTCATTTTTATACAAAAATAATATAAATTGAAATATTAATTAACTAAATACAAATTTTATGTATTCCACAAGTGCAATTAAATATTCAATAGACAAATTATTTACCCAAATAAGTATTTTTGGTCTGATGAAAATTTGACGACACTTAGTACATTTGGTAAGAGATGTTGGATTCGATGCACTTGCTTAAAATATTGCTCTAAAAAGTGATCAAAATCGTGAATCCAAAACGAATAATTATTATTTTTCGATTCTATGCGTAGAAGCAGAAACAATACAAAAAAAATTGCGACTCATTTATTTCATAAATTGCGAAAAATAGCGATTTCAATGTAAGTGGCGAGAAGTGGGGCACTGGCGAGAACTGGTGATTCCACCCTACTTCTTCTCTCTTGATTTCTTAACAAGGAATAAACGGAGAAAAAGTGTCAGGTTAAAATTACGTATTTTACTTATTTCAAGAATTTTTAGCCGAATGTTATCGCATTCTCGTGATCTTGTGATCTAATCACAAAATCGTTCTCCCTAGACTAGTCTTTCAAATTTATTTCGACTTCCTAAACTAAACAATTTCTCACGTAAACAGTAATAAAATATGGAATTTCGACCTAATTCGTAATTCTTATTCTTCCTTATTACCATGAATGAAGGCACAGAAGTACCAAGCTTAAATTTCGTATTTTACTTTATCTAAGATCTTTGTACTTAATATCACGGAATCGATTTTCGATAAATTGTCCCTGGAGTCCATTTTCGCGTCCATCTATTGACAAAATCGTTTTTCTAAGACCAAGTCTTTATATTTTGTTCTTTCCCATAACGGGTTTTCCATGTAATAAAAAGTAAAATACAGAATTTTGAATTTATACTTCATCTCTGTTTGAAGTTGGGGGTTTGACTGATTTTGTTAATTCGTTTCACTTTTGTGATTAATTTTCAGTCAATGAAAGTCATCTCGTCTTCAAAGGGTTAATAAACGCAATTTTTTCTACTTCTAAGTTTTCTATTTTATTATTCATGCATCACTAATGCGGACATATTGTAAATCGATCTTGTATTTCTGTTCATTTAATATTTTTTAGAGCTTCTCTTTTATAGGATTTGCACATTGAATTGCACACAGTGAATTTTAATTCATCTTCAGCTAGATTGCAAAGATTTGCAATTTGACAAATTTTCTTGTGCCACTTAATCCACTTTTCTCTGGAAAATACTACAAGCTCCTAGACAGATTACCAATCCAATTCATAGGATTTGCGTGGGATTTGCTAGATTTTCCACCCTCCTAAACTCACTTGAAGTGTGTTAATTCACTGCCACTTCGTATTTTCACCTGCAAAAATGTATTACAACGTGTGAAATTATTTACCAGATGGGAAAATTTCTATCTCATCCCGCAAGGCCTTTTGCAATCTCATGGGTATGCCGAATGCGTGGTGATTGCGAATTTATCATTTTGGTGGTTTTCATTATCTTTCACCTTAAAACACCTTGTCATTTGCATAATACTCTTGGGGTGTTTGTGCTTACCTTGTGGGGCTTTAACCTCCATTGCCTGAGCTTTATGCTTCTGTGGTGCGGCGTTAATATTAGGTGTCTTGTGAAGTCTTCTAAATAAATGGTATTTTATTGTTTAATGCTTCTTCCAACTCGTGCAACATATATTGATTTTGCCAATTTATGGAGCCATAGGGTGGTTTAACTGCTTTTTGCCATTGACCTACTTATGCGCTTCACTGATTAGTTTTATTTACTGTAAATAATGATAACTAACAATTCTACTTTTTTTTTGTAATTTATTACATTTTGAAAATGAAATGGTCAAGGTTTTAACGGAGACCGGAAACGAAGAGACCAGGCGCAATAACCCTGGGACCTCTGGGAGAATAGACTGACTCTTTAGATTTTGTTGACTTCTCTGCTGACGTACAATCTTCTTCTTCAATTAATAAAATATTTATTTAATTAATAAATAAAATCTTCTCCGAGAAATGTTGTGTTTGAAGTATTTTCGAAGATCTTGCACTTCATTCGCAGCTCCAGTTTAAAATATTTTAAAATCGGTTTCGAAAGCCAAAAAATACATTTGTACTTCTTGTTTTACTCGCGCGATCAATGAAATGCTTCCTGTTTGAATTTCGAAATTTCTCGCGTGTTAAAGTCCCGGGTAAAATTTTGAACAAGGGGTAATTCATAGTAAATCATATTGGCTCGGGTTCCCAAAAAAATGTATGGGTTCCTCGGGTTTCCTGAAAAAAATGTATGGGTTCCCCAGCCAGATTGGCTCGAGTTCCCCGAAATGAGTTACCCCTCGATTTTGAATCCTAAAAGCCAAAATAACGAATTCTTACAAGTGTCATAGGTGCTCCCACGATTGCACTCGCGCTTGCTAGAGACAAAGGGAATTTTTTTGTGTCTTAGGAAATGATTCTGAACATTATCCTCCATATGATTTCATCCCTTTCAGTTTTTGAGCTTTCGGGATTTTGGCCCTTTCGGGAGTTGATCTGTTTTCGTTTTGTTCTGGAGAAAATCAAGGCAACAAAAGACTCATTTCATATTATAATTTCCCTCATTATCACTGTGTAGCACTTTTAAAAACTTCTTATTGGTACGATACTTTATAAATTGTCTCTACCCGGTGTCGAAATTTAGTTTGAAAATTCGAAACTGATTTCCCAGAAAGGTTTTCAGAAAGGTGAGCGTCGGAATTTGTTGATCAAATCCCATGAATCAAACACAAAATTTCACCAGAGCTTTCGACACTTATCGTGTCTTCCTCAGTGGCTGTTGGAGGAAATTTTTATTTTTAAATCGTAACGAATTTTTCAGTTTGAATTGCAAGGTCTTTATTTTACTTCTTGGTTGGTTTTTTCTTTATGATTTTTGTCACTAATTCCTTTACTTTCTTATGGATCAGTTTTGAATTTGGTTAGGAGCTCTAGAAATTGGATCATTAAATTAGAGCTCCTAACCAAATTCAAAACTAATGCATAAGAAAGTAGAGGAATTAGTGACAAAAATCCTAAAGAAAAGACCAACCAAGAAGTAAGATAAAGGCCTTGTAATTCAAATTGAAAAAATCATTACGATTTAATAATAAAAATTTGCTGCAACAGCCACTGAGGAAGACACGATAAGCGTCGAAAGCTCTGATGAAATTGTGTGTTTGATTCTTGGGATTTGTTGAACAAATTCCAACGCTCACCGGAAGAACAGATTGTCCTGAAAAACCTACTTCAGTTACACCACCGTCGGCTATCCCTTTATACAACGATACCCCAGAAAAACTATGCAAACCATTGTGAGGAAGCGTCGACTTCGAAGTAGACTTAGAACAAGGTGGCTTAATTAAAGACAGAACCTTACCTTGGTGCGCCTAGGGATCAAACCAGAACATCTTCGTGAAGTGGCGGAGGATCGGCAAGCGTGGGCTGTTAAATTTAATGTTATGGGCCCGAGATCCGAATAGCGATAAGCGGTTGAAAATGATTTTGATAATGATTCGAAACTGAGTTTGAATTCTTCGAACATCAAGACAATTTTGCAAATAAGAATTCCATTTACCTTTCATCCAAGACACTATTAGGGAATAAAATACTAACTACGAATAGAAAGAGTGAAGCTAATAATTTTTTTCCATTATAATTCTTCTCATAATCATTGATTTGATATCAGTTTGATATCTGACAAATTTTCGTAAAATTATGCAAAAATTTACTTTGAAACAACAAACAAACTCGATTTAATTAAGATAACATTTATAATATATATATATTAACATTTTCTGAAAATAGAGGTCTACCTACCTTTTATCTAAGACACTATTGCAAAAAAAAACTCCGGCTGTAAATGGATGAACGCTTGATGAAATGAACTGTTTTGTGTTAAAGAATCAAATGTAGTCGGAAAATGAAAAATTTTCATTAAAATTGGTGGAAAATTCTTGTGTTACATGCTTTGGTTTTACAATATAGCGGAATAGTGGACAAAAGTGGTCAAAAAGTAAAATGTTGTGCTGTATCTCCCACAAAACGTCGAAAAGGGATTGATCCACCCTATATTTAGCAAAATTAAAGGGAAACACAACGGAAGAGAAATGAAATTAGGCTAAAATATTCATTTGTAATTCATGTTGCTTTAGCACCATTCATCAACCAAAAGTGGATAAACTCTGGTATTAAAATTTGCAGATTATGTAATTGTACCAAATTAAAGATCAAATTGTCCTTTTTTCACTATATTCAACTTTATTTATAAAATGTTTTACATGAGAGTTAGTTTTTTTTTCCTCCATTCTTTTATTTTCACTTGTAGAGTCTTCATATTATCTATTTTGCAGTTTCTTTTTATTTTTTAATTTTATTTTATCTACACTGTACATTTACACTGTCGTCCTGAACTTTTCTCACAGACACCTATTTATACAATGCGTCTGTTTCACAATTTTACAAAATTGGCATTTTATTTTTGTGTGTTCTGCTGTCAGAACTACAATATTCTTCCTTGTTTTTTTTACGAACCGTTTTTCTGAGTGTTTTCACTTTTCATCTCTAAAGTTTCCTTTTATAGAAAGGTATTTTGCTTTTGTTTATTTAAATCTAACTTTTACAAATCTTATCTTTTACTGACACATTATCTTCTCTTTCTGTGAGACATCTACTGTAATACACCATTTTTTTTAACCATATACTACAAATACAAAGTTTTCCCTTGAATTTTCATTTCTTTTTCCTACATTGTCAGAACCTAATCCATCTTACGGTAAATTTTACAAATACTAGCACCAAACTTATTGAAGGGTCAATCATTGTCAATTGTGGATTTTTAGCCAAGACACATTGATCATCGCAATGTCAAAATGATTAGCGAACACATACACCGTCTATACACTTCATTACCGAATTATGATGTCAAACTTTTAAATTCTATTTTTTCGGGAATATTTTTTTATTATTTTTTTTTGTAAATTTGTAAAAGGAAAATATTTTTGACTTTGTTGATAAAAATTTAATAATCAATGTGTTTTGGCCTTTACTTAAGTGATACGAGAAAGCAAGTATAATTTTCTATTTTACGTATAATTTTGTCAATAGATGGGGCTCAATGATAATAGTTGTCCAAGACATCTACCATTGATTGCAAATTCTTACACTGTGATTGGTTTATAACGCATGATCATCTTGCTCTATACATCCTTCTCACCTTATTATCACAATTTCTTATGCCTCTTACCAAGTGGTTCATCTGTATAAGATAATCAGTAAGAAACGCCAGAATTTCATTAAAATTTTATTGCTTTTCATGATTATTATGCAATTTTAAGGGAGGTCTAATTCAAAGACAATTTCATCATAGACAAAATCCACTTTGACTGACAGAAACATACAGAAATGTCATTGTCTATCTGAGACACACTCCCTATAAAATATACACATCCATCTGTATCGTGCAAGATTGATCGGAACTACTTTTTAATATTCTTTTTTGTTTCTGTTTTATACATTTAATTTGGGAAATGGACATTTTCATGGAAATGTCCCCATAAAGTTTCTCTTTGACACGACATACATTGACAATATTTTTCTCAGATTTCATAATATATACTCTATCTCTATTTTTTCTAAAATTATTTTCCATTGATGAATGTGATTTACTACCTCTCTGCAACACGACTTACTCCAAGGGGTAGATATTAGTGCTGCCCGAAAATCACTAAAAATTGCAGATCTATTGATCTCAACGAAAGTTGTTTTGATCTATCGATCTCTGTATTGATTGTATCGCTTTGATGATCTCTAGCAAAGAATGTGTCGATCTTTCAAACTCCATAAAAACCTTTTCGATCAGTAGATCTCTATGTAAATTTTATTGCTCTTTCGATCGTTACAAGAACCGGTTTGATATTTTAATCTCTGCAAAGGATGTTTTAGTGATCTTATCTCTTGGTAAAATTGCATCAATCTTTCGATGTCTATAAAGATCTTTTTAGTCTATCGATCTCTGCAAAAATCATTTTGATCTGTTATTTTTTACGAAAGGTAATATCGATTTACCAATCTTTCAGAAAGATTGTATCAATAAATTTGTCGATCTCTAGAAAAATCATTTCGATCTGTTGATCTCTACAAAAATCGTTTCGATCTGTTGATCTCTACAAAAATCGTTTCGATCTGTTGATCTCTACAAAAATCGTTTCGATCTGTTGATCTCTACAAAAATCATTTCGATCTGTTGATCTCTACAAAAATCGTTTCGATCTGTTGATCTCTACAAAAATCGTTTCGATCTGTTGATCTCTACAAAAATCATTTCGATCTGTTGATCTCTACAAAAATCGTTTCGATCTGTTGATCTCTACAAAAATCATTTCGATCTGTTGATCTCTACAAAAATCGTTTCGATCTGTTGATCTCTACAAAAATCATTTCGATCTGTTGATCTCTACAAAAATCGTTTCGATCTGTTAATCCCTATAAAGACCGTATCGATCTTCATAGAGATTTCTGATTAAATCAGCACTGATTTATCAATCTGCCGTGTTCTTTTTATCACGAGCGCAATTTATCTAACCCCTTGACTGATTCACACATTTTATCCACAATTATTTTAAATGTTACATCAATTATATTTCCTAGACTGACTTTTTTTAACTATTTCATTATTTATTTTGTTTATCAATGTTTTTTTATGTGTGAATTTTCCTTCTTCGTGGTGACTATTATACAAAAGAAAGTTCCTACATATTGTGGTGTCGAGACATCTTGTTTTCACGCATTAACTATTAACTTGTTCAGCCCTTTCAGCATTGTGACTATAAATTAATTATTGCATTAATACACGCGATTAATATTGCACAGAGTGTTTTTCTTGCTATTTTCACTATAATTAAACATTTCCTTTTTTCTGTACAGCAAAAAAATAACTAATATTGGAGGCAAACAAAAGGGATTACAGTGTTTGGCGTTAGAGCTTGCAGGTGCAGGAATGTTGAGGTGCATTTTATTAGATTTTTGGGTTGAAAGATACGAACACAAATTATTTTTTATTGCCTGTCATGTCAAAGGATCACAGGAAAAAAAGTGTTTAAGTCAAGAGTATTTCTGTATTCCGTGAACTACAATGGCAACGACAGTGCATGATTAAAAATCACTGTAGCATAAGTGCAGCATATTAAAGAGAAAGGATTTTCAAAAATAGAGGAGAAAAATGCATGGTGTATGTACAGTGAGGTTCAAAACTTCATTTCCCAAATAAAAAAAAATTTTAAAGTATTTAATTTTTTTGTGTTTAAAAAAGTTTTTTTTATTTAGATTTCAATTTGGTTTTGCATCGGCATTTTCGGCTAAATCATCTTTGATATTTTTTGACACTTTATTGACAATTCCGATTCTAATGAAGTGATATTATTTGTCATAAAATCAGAATTAAATTCTAGAACTTTTTGAGTTGGCAAAAGAAACACCAGAGGCGGAAGTCACTTATAAATGAGAAAACAGCTTTATAAATAATTTTTCGGGGCAATCATCTTCCAGGCCCCTAATTTAAAAAAAAAAATAATATTTTTTATCAAATTTAAATATGAACTGATTAACTAAGGAAAAATTTTGATATATTTTCGTTTTAGATGCTTTTCAAAATCCGACGCCATTTCAGAATTATAGTCAAATAATCGTTGCTTCTAGAATCCTGAGTATTATAAAGTAATTTAAATATTTTATAATTATTTTCTACTCAGAATTATCGTTGATGTATGACAGACATCCTGTTGGAATATAAAATTTCTTAGCTCAAAATATGAAGATCAGAAAAATACAACAAAATGAAAATCGCCTCGATACCATTCTTATCCAATAAAGTTCATTGATTATATTTCAAAGTCGGATTTAACAAAAATAAGATATACCTATTTTGTATTCAAAAATTGGTTTTAGAATAGAAATGTTTGTGCGGAGACTGTTATTTCTAATGTTTTGATTTCAAAAAGACCCTTTTAGTTTTTGGTTATTCATCAATCTTTCTAAAAAAAAACACAAGAAATATTTTTAAATGGATTTTAGCAACTTCTGAAGGTTTAAAATAGATGAAATGAAAAGTCTTTAGTAGATTAAGATTTAAGACAATTATGTAATACAAATTTTATCAGTAAACAATTTGAATGCTTCTGTTAATAGGGTTCATCTTCTTTTTATATCTTCCTTTTTTGGGATTCCACCTTACCGATATAGGTCAGAAGACTACCGGTTTTTCGTTCGTTTTTCCGAAAAGATATAACTTATAGCATAAGTTAAATTTAGAATTAAACTCAGTTGATTTAAGGCTATAGTCGGAGCTTCGATTAAAAATTATTATTAATTACGGTAAATAGCGGAGATGTCAGACGTATGATTATTAAATTATTACAGGAAAAACACAAGTAGCAAGAAACAATTTTTTTAAAGTCTTTGATTTACAAACTTTAACAATAAAACTTGAATTTTATTGATCAAATTTACTAAAATAGTTATCAAAATATTACATCCCTTATAACTACTCTTAAAAAAAGTTTTGTGAAATGAAAAAATGGATTTTGTTCAATTTTTGTAAAAAGGAGGTTATTTACCAATTTTACAAAACGTTTTCTTGAATTTGCTGTCAAAAAACATCCTTTTGACAAACTTTTAACAAGATCCAGTTGGCCGCCGATTTTACAAAACTTTTCCATATTCTGTATGGAAGAACAACCTTTTGCCAAACTCGTCTTGTTAATTTGACAAAACTTTTTTTTTCAGAGTACTCTAAAAAAGTTTTGCCATTAATTGACAAGAAAAGCTTTTTAGAAGAATGTTCTTCCATAGAATATGGAAAAATTTGTCAAAGCAGCTATCAACTGGATTTTGCTAAAAATTTGTCTAAAATATATTTTTCCATACACAATATGCAAAAAGTTTTGTTAGATTGGTAAATAACACTCTTTTGACAAAATTTTAGCAAGATCCATTTGTTCGCTTAACAATACTTTTTTTTACAATAGCTGCAAGTGATTTTTATATTAAAAATGCCTCTACTTCTCCTATAAAGTAGAGTCTCGCTATAGTCCATATTTGGTTCCAGATTTGACACTTGGGTCACACTATAGTCCATGTCATTTTTTAAAATTATCAACGACTTTTAGTATTGAAATTTCTCGACGGCCTCCACTTTTTTGCGATTGTGGTACTTGTCCATGCTCTCTTCATTATGGATCACAATTATCACAACTTCTCAATTAAATTTGCCAAAAATATTAAAATAATTATGACAACATTGCATGTCGCGCACTAAAAAACATAACCTAACTTAAAATCAGTGTTTTGAAATGAACAGTCGATAAATTGTGGACTATAGAGCGATTGCCTATAGCGAGGCTTTACTGTAACTGCAATATTTTGAATTCAAGTAGTAACGTTTGCCTAACGGTTTTCAAGAACGATTTTCCGAAAATCCGAAAAACGAATTTCCTAAAATATTTTTTTTGACTTTTCACACGGTTTTGAAGCAGTTTTACTAATTCTTAAAACCTTAAAATATTTTTTTCTGTAACTGTAAAATAGTTTTGCACCTCACTGTTCATATTTAAATTAGAAAGTGACAGTTGACGCAATAAAAATGGGCTGTAGCACCGTTTGGCGGAAAATGCAATCAGTGCTCTTGACGGATGCCTCCAATTGTCCATTTGATTGAGTGGGAAAATTTGTGGGTCACATAATTAGAGGTTTCCGATGGAATTTTCACAGGAAATTGCTACACTGTAGAAGTAGCCATTTTGCCACCTGATGAAAAAAAAAATCACGTGGAAAATTGTCCTGATTTGCGCAGAAAATATCTATAGTTAGTGCTTCAAACATTGACTTGAACTGCCTTAATTTTTTCCAGGTTTTCTTGAAGTAGCTTTCATATTTTATCAGAGGAAAACTTATCTAAAGGTTTTTGTGTTTAAATGTGTGAGAGCTGTATTGTGAGATGAGGTCTTGAGATATTGGAAAAGAGTGGTCGTTCGAGAGGGATAATGGTCATAAGGAATAATTCCTGGGCGGGATGGTATAGAGTTATTAGAAATAGGTTCAGTTGGTCTTCACGAAAGAGGAGCTTTTATAAGATGGAATTTTTTTTGTTACTTTCTAACATGAGATGGAATTAGAATGAATGATCTTTAGACACAAATTTATTTTCAGTACTCCTATCAGATGGGTTTTTATTTTAAATTACTATACATTTCTTCATTTTTTCTTTTATTTAAATACTAAAAATGCCATTTCATGCTTTCACATTCGCCACATTTTTTTTTAAAATCTTTTTTTATGAAAGACTTAGGTTTTTACTTACATGTACAACATTGTAGTCAGAGGATGAATTCAGGACGATTTTTGTTTTAACCTACGCTTGTCTATTAAATAAAAAAAAAATAACTTCTACATCAGTTACATGGTTTTTTATTCAGTAGTATACAACATAAGGGTTACAAGTGAAAATTTCTAAATAACAAACTAAATTGAAACTTTGATTAGAATTCCTACTTACAAATGAGACACAATAAGCCCTCCAATCTTCGTCTGACTAGGAGAAATCAAAATGATTAATCAAAAATCTTTGTACAAGAAGTAAACTACAAGAAATTGATTTTTGTTTTTGTAAAGTTGCCTAAATCTTATTTATTCATCTACCATTTTTTTCTAGTTTTTTTAACCCAGTTTTTTTTTTACAAAATACGACTCCGATATAATTTATGTATTTTTTATTTACAATTTTTTCATGACGTATCATTTTTTTAAAACTTATTTCATTCCTTACATAATGGGATTCAAAGGTGACAATCCTCTGAATAATCACATTGGTTTCTTTCTCAACAAACCCTCCTTCCCCATCAACTCCGGATTACCTTGGCTTCTGCTCATCTATTTTGGTCCTTCCAAAGTACTTTCATTTTGGATGTGAGTACATTTGGATGGCTAAAGACTCAACAAAACTATCTTACTTATTTACAAGATGGATTATCAGCTTGTAGCTATACATATTCTGGCCACATGTGTTCACACGTCCGAAGAACCAAAAAGCCCGGCGACACTTTAAGTTGCCAGGAAGTTTGTGAGAAAGATGGGCAAGAGGGCAATGAGGGGTGAGTAGAGTGCCAGAAAGTGTCTGAGATTTGTGGCATTGCTGAGGCCCATGGTTTCCGTTGCGGAACTCCGTGACACTTTGCTCCGGGCTGCACCCTCAATAATGTTGTTGCTCTCATCCTCCTCCAGAACAGGAATGTCCAGGTTGTTTTGAGTCACGAAGCGCGTCTTTGTGCTACACGTCAGTGGCGGATGCCACACTTTGGTCAAGTTTGGACTATGAGCTTCGATGTACTCAGTTCCCTGCAGAACAGAGTGGCACAAACGTTAGATTCAAAATTATTCTAATTTTGCTAATCCTAAGGACTAAAATCAGAGGTAGAAGTCGCGGGCGGAATAACTAAAAACTGGTTATTGGTTACTTATTTATTAAGTGCAGAGATTGTTAGTTTAAAACATGAAAGTTTAGTTATGAAGAACACCAAATATCTCGTACAAAACACCGTTAATATCCTTAACCCAAGACACATTCCCCTATATCCAACAAAGTGGAAAATTCAAGAACCGGTCCCTGGGTGACTGAATTCCAGAGAATTTTAAAGTTTCAGTTATTTATCTGAGGATTAATGACTCATACGAGATATCAACTTTCGATTTTCGGATACCCCCCATGACTGAACGTTACTTTAAGATTTTTTTTTTTAAATTTTCTCATAATCCCTCGTCTTTCCAAAACTATAGTTTTCGCTTATTTCGAAAACATTTTTAAAGATTGTTGGATAGTGAAGCTCATTTTTGGATAATATGAACATTTTTAAAGGTTTCTCTCATTTTCGAATATATTTTGGAGTTAGTAAGGGTCTATAATTCGTCAATAGAGTTCCATAACCGAGAAAAAAATTGCTAAATTTTCCAAGATTAAATTAAGCCATTCTGTAGAATTTTTGTGGGTATTTTTCTCACCCGATTTTGTTGTATTTGAATTCAAGTGAAAAGTTTTCAAGTTTTTAGCCCGACTTCATTGGTCTTAATTGATGAAGAGTTAATAAACTACTTGATGCCAAATGGTATAAGATATTCGGTTTTCAGTGATTCCCTTATAAGAAGATTTTCTCTAGTAAACTTTTCCAAGAGTAAATTAACCTAATTCAAAACCTGCTCCAAATGGAAATTTTTCGCTACTCCTAATGGAAACGTCATTGTTTTCACGATAAACACTGTACTAAATTATTATATTTGTATATTTTCTATGCCACAGTTTCATTATTTGGTCTTTGCTCCAAATTAAGCAAAAATCCATTTATATTCACAAATTTTAATTTGTTAATTTCTCAGAAAAATTGAGATCGACCATATTTTCCAATGAAAAACACAATAAATTTACTGTTGTTTATTCGTTTTGTTTAATATTCAATAACATTTTTGGGTAATTTTAGTTAAATTAAGTGCTAATCTTTATTGTTAACGGTACGTGAAGTTTTCAAATGAAATAATTACTTATCTCGTGAACAAACAGGGTTTTTCTGAAGTGTCTTCAAATGCTTCAATAAGAAACTCAAAAAATATTATTTTTTTGGAGAGATTTTCTTATTGTTTTAGATGGAAAAGGAGAAAAGACCAGGAATAAGAACAGATCCTGCACACAAGAGCAACTCAACAAAGTTTTGGAAGCCTTTCGTCGCGGTTTCACTTACACTGTTTGTCTCCAATTAGAAACTTTCCCTTGTATCCATTTGGATTAATATGTTTCCAATAGAAGCATTCTACGCTCGCATATTTTTCTTGTATTTAAGAAGTTTTCAAATTATATCTAAAGAATTTTCACTAAACAGTAACATTCTAGAAGAGTCAAGGAGCAAATTTATGTAATTCTTTTCAGAAAAAATATGAACTTAATGTGTTGAATCTTTTGTCAAAGTTAAAGCCTCTGGAAATGGTTTTGAATTAGGACATTTACCCTACTTGTTCCTGTAACCTTCTTCTGTGTCCTTCTAAAACCTATTTGGCTCCGTTGTGTAATATCTTTTCGAAGAGACACAGCTACTCAAAGCCAAGCCAAACCTATTCGAAAATCTACCGAAAGCCTGAAGTGCAGGTTCACGTACTCACTGCTTGATGAACTTACTCAATTTTGTGAAACTGGTCGGTTTAAACGTTCGAACTTCCAACGGGTTTTTAGGTATGTTCTCTCTGATATAGGTTCTACTCGTTACAGAAAAAACCTTAACCGGAGAGAGCTCACAAATCCGGATGGTTAATACTGAACGAGAAGTTTATTTTCAATTAAATTTTTAAACGATTCTTCAGATTCCTGTTATTTCAAAATATGGATTTAAGGTTTAAGGATTACCTTAATATTTCATCTATAAAATCCAATGCCTTTAACTAATTCGTCCCTCTGTTTTTTAAATGTAAAATTTTTAATTTGTTTATAATTGTTTCAAATTTGTACACAATTAGAAAAGTTTTGACATGATTACTAATGAAAATTAGTTGATCGGGTGATTATTATTAAATTTATTTAAAGTAATCCTCATAATCTTGAAATATTTTTCTCATAATAAATTTATTAGTAGTGGGAACATAAGGCAATATTTACGTGGATAAGTTGCGGTAACTGCGGCAAGTATTTCATAATGGTTTCATACAATTATAATTGCTTGTGTTAATTAAATGAAATCGATATCCCAACTAATATTGGTCATTAATTCTTTTTAGTTCTTACAACTAATGCAAATAAATGGGATTATATTTTTATAAAGTTCTCACAAATTTTTCAATAGTAAAGAGTGGCTTTTACTTATGTGTTGAAGCTTTTTCGAGCTATATAGTAACCACAGCTAATATGATATAGTTATTACAGGCAATAAGATAAGTATCAACCCTATTTATTTAGTTTTTAGAACTAATATGATATAGTATCCGTTACTAATCTAATTAGTTATGATAACTAAATGAAAAAGATACTGTAACTAATTGGTCAACTATTGGTCAACTGTTTCATTTAGTTTAGTTACTCTAGCTAAATATATGGATCGGTCTATCCTTACTATATTTTATAGTTTCCATAGCAGTATATGAGGTAGTTGGGACTAAATATTTCTAGAGTGTACATCAGTTTAAATCTGTAATTATCCAATATAAACTTAAAAACTCTGAAAAATATACTTCAAGGAGAGTTCTATCCTGTAAGTTGAATTACTTCGCAAAGGTGAGATGTTTTGTTTCCTCCCATTCTTACTATTATTCAGATTAAACTTAGACAAATACGTCTTTGACGTTGAATTACTAAAAAATTCTGCCCTTATAAGCAAATTACAAACTTTCGCTAAAGGCTCAAAGTTTACACTGCAGAGCTGCAGATAACTTTATTACAGAAAAGAAAGTACAAGACTTTATGAGAAGAATTTTTAAATTTTTGAAAAGCAACGTTCAACGCTGAAATATCGAACAAATACGTGTTATTAGTTAAGTTCCAGTTTTCATACGAATAAAATATTCAAACTTGCTATTTTCTTTCTTTCCAAATCAAATTGCTAAAACTTCTTATAGCTTACGTCTAATCTGTAGGAGAATCTGAAGGATTCTCAAGTGATGCACAAGTTTTGCTTGGCACAAAACTTTGAAAATAAACACTAAAAATTACAACTTCTTAATGTTTTCCGCATTTCTACCTTATATTTGGATCATATCAAGAGGTTGGGTGCCTTCTATGGATTATTGGGAGGTGAATTTATTGAACATGTTACTTTTAGTTATCGTCGTTCTTATGTTTCGTTGCCGTGAATAATCAATTTCCTGGGTATAGCATATTTAGTGGAGAAGTCTTTGGGGCGCCAGGCAACTTTTCAGCCGCAAAACTATAATTCGGCTTTGGGATTGAACCCCGCTGAACTCTGACAATATGAGGGTCATTCTTGTGGACTTCTTGCAACTGTGAAACTTATAAGTGCGACACATTATTAATCCTCTAAGCTCTAATGACTTTATTTCTCTCCCAAAAGTATCAAGAGGAGCTTTTTTCGGGAAGGGGACAGGGCATAGAGCTTGTGGTAATATCAAAGCTGTAAAGTTTGGTGTATGAGGAAGCTGATGGTGAAAGCGCTAAAATAAATCCCTGAGACTTTCAAGAAGCCTTGGGAAACTTCAAAAGTTGTCGGTGCATTTCATAATTAAACGAACTAACAACAAGGACTCATCATTACGAGTTTTATCCCACAAAACCCTCTACCCATGGGGAGAGCTTTTTGAAAGTTCGGCAGAAAGATGACTTTTAAAGCATCAAGCCATCCTTCTTCCCATTTTGCATTCAGCCAATGTTACTTTTCGCTTGGGAAAATTTCAACCCAATGGAATAATGCACATATTGAAGTGAAGAATTTTATCCTCATTAACTCACCCTATAAACTTATTAAGGTTCTACAGTATTCATCAACCGCCTAGACTAGATTCTTTTGAAAGATTATTTTCTCAACGAAAAGTCTGTTTGTTGCCAAACCTCTCACCACTTTCGAGACTTTAAATTTTCCTTCTCACTAAATCATAATTCTGTTTCTACCATGTTATAGCTTTAAAGCGAATTCTTTTAAGGAAAATTGAATTTTCTCAAGGATGAATGCACCACAGTATGAGAATTGGAGAACACAGAAAAAAAGCATAATTTATTGGTTTGTTTTGCCAAACCACAAAAACATTGACACGTCGACGAGAAATTGAATCAAATCGATGATTTATCGACTATTGAAGCAGAATTTTTGCAAATAAGAGAAAGAAAAAGTGAATTGCAGTAGAATTGTGTGCGAAAACACTTTTGCTCAGGACAAACTTTCTGTCCAAATTACACAAATCTTACTTTGCTTCCGCTTTCAAATGAAAAACATGTCTCTCAAGAAATTCTTTCGACCGTCAGCACTTTTTATTCTTTCTCACGAAAAATGTTTACTATGCAATTAAATCTTTCTCTTATTGCACTAAAAGAAAATCTACTTACAATTTAATTTATGAGATTAAGCCAAGATAGGGGAAAGTACTCTGCCTTCGAACGTTCATACCTTTAAATAATGTGAATTTTCTTTCATTTTCCTCAGAGACTTACAAATTTCTATTGAATTTTAGTTAGCATATCATCAATTATTGATAATTACGCGATAATAATGGGTAAGTCTCTTACGAAAACTAAAAGAAAATTCACATTATTCGAAGGCATGGACGTTCGAAGGAAGAGCACTTTTCCCTACTGATATCAAAAGGATACTAAATGCGGGCATTTTGATTCGAAATCAATATTGAGTTTTACATCAGTTCCATTTTGCCTATCATTCGGTGGAGAAAATCCTCTTTGAAAAGCTTTATACTCAATATACTGTCGAAAATCTCTTCTATTAGGGTTTTAATTTAAATTAACTGCAAAATGACTCGTAACAATAGTGAGAAGATAAATTAAAATTGTAAAATCATGAGCTCAATTCGTGTTATAGTACTAGTTTTGTACAAAATATAAATAAGTGTCTCGTTATCACTTTCTTCAAAAATTAAGATTAAGTCTTCACACAATTTTCACAATAATTCGGAATGTCAGATTCTATTTTAGCCAAGGCACACTTGGGGAATCAAAACAGACTTTTTTATCTCAGGAAAAAACCAATGAGCTAAATTTTTCAAAATTTCCACAGCATTTTGTGGTTCTTAATGGCCTCTACACATTGGGAGAAATTTTTTTCAAAAATTGCTTTTTTGAAGAAAATTCTCTGTAGCGTTGTAGGGGGAAACGTCAAATTTCTGTCAAAAACGCAATTTTTGACGAAAATTGCTCCCAATGTGTAGACGCCTTAATGGCCTCTACATATTAAGAGCAATTTTTGTCAAAAATTGCTTTTTTGAAGGAAATTCCCTGCAGCGTTGTAGGGAGAAACGTCAAATTTCTGTCAAAAACGCAATTTTTGATGAAAATTACTCTCAATGTGTAGACGCCTTATGGCCTCTACACATTGGGAGCAATTTTTGTCAAAAATTGCTTTTTGAAGGAAATTCTCTGTAGCGTTGTAGGGGGAAACGTCAAATTTCTGTCAAAAATGTAATTTTTGACGAAAATTGCTCCCAATGTGTAGACACCTTTAAGACAAGATAGAAAATTATTTTTGTTGAAAAATGATTACATGGTTAATTTATTAATTTTATCGTAATATTACCATGTACTTACATAACCTACATAAATGTTTTTCTTGTGATAAAAACGTTACGTTGATGCATCAAAACACTGATTTTAATTTCGAATATATCATAATAAGATCATATAATATTATTAGTTCAATAATAAAGGAACAGTTGACTCTATCGGAGTTCATAAAGTAAAAAAAAAATAGCTGTTAACACTATCGAAGATTGACTCTATCGGGGGTTGACTCTATAGAGATCCCACTGTAATTTAATTCAGGGCAATTGATATCCAAATTGCTATCGGGAGAGTATTTTTAGTTGCTTTATTCCTTCAATAAAGTAGGAAAAATAGCTCTACAGAGGAAGAAAGATCTTTTGTTGCACTTTTCTCGCTTAGAAAAAAATTATGCAAATTTTATACACGAAGTTCCACATATAATGTTTGATAATGCGTCAATTTTGATAATATTTTCTATAATTCTCTTTCCGGATTTGAATTCTAGTGGATGAATTCTTATCTTAGATAGTTACACTTTATAAATTTATAAATTAACAGAGTATACTGTTTTTCATTTCACAATAATCATCTGATAAATTGTAAGGATCTGTTCCAAAATAAGAATATTCAGGAGTATTTCTAAATGAGTTAATAAATAAACTTTTAATATTCAAGGTGTAATATATTTTTATTTTTTCCAAGTGCTCATTCCCCATTTTACTCACAGTCCATTTCCCCAGTGTATATTCCTGGGAAAGAGAAAACGTGTAGAAAAAGTTTCTACAAAATGAAACTTTTCCTGGATCACTTGTAATCGTTCAATTAAATCGTAAATAAATAAATTAGATAATTTTTTTTTCGTGCAAAAGACGAATGTTCTGCAACATCCAAAATCACTTCAGAGAGAAAAACTTTTCCCGAGCCAAAGCAAAATCATTTATATACACTCTTGGGAGTTTGCAAAGGAGAAGAAGAAAAAAAGTTTTTTCTCCAAACCCCATAGAAGATTTGTACCAATTGAATTTACGTAATCCTCGGGAAGGGAAATGCTCAAAATCAAAATTTAAATCGATAGCACTGCAAACAAGTATTGATGTATTAAAAATATAATGGGATTTATTAAAGGGGAATAAATGGCAAATATATTCACCGGATGCTCCCTCTTTCATTTCTCTTTTTGCCTTCATCAAACAATTCGATATTTAATTTTCCAACATTTTCTCTCTTTCTCATATCATAATCCAAAAATTTTGCCATCGGCAACGACATCAAGAAGAGAGACTTACCCATCGGAATATCAAATTCTCTGACAATCCGATCACTCAATATTCCAGACAAATTCATCGGAACTTAATAATATACCTTTTGTGTTGGTCGTTTTCTATCGTCTTTCTCTAAAAAAAGGGAAAATTGCGAGGGCTTTCTCCATTCGTCTTTTATTGTTATTAGTATCGTGCACCAGACACTCACACAATGTCCCACTGGGGCTGTATTCTTGAGTTCTGTGATAAAGTATCGCATACGTTATTTGAATTCTTAGCGATATGGTATTTTTGTAACTTAAAATTAAGTAATATAGTCAAGTATGCTAATCCGGGCGACTCGCTATCTGGATCGTTTATGACTAATCCACTTAAAATAATATTTTTATTTTTATTTCCGTAATATAGTCACTACTGTAACATAATATAATTATTCAAGCTTGAGAAAAAGTAAAAATATTATTTTTATCTATAAAATACGTGAGTAAATAATAATAATTGTTCGAAGCTTGAATCGTCCGGCGCTTTCCCGTTAACTATTTTACTAGTCATGTAGCAATCTCTTAATAAGTTACTTTATGAAACCTTTAAGAAATTTCTTGTGGAACCCATTTAAGGATTATAAAATCTATTGAGAGACCAATTTTTTTTTGAAAAATAAACAGCAAAAAATTATCTTATTTACTTTATAAATATATTACATCTTTCCTTTATCGCATCACATGAATTCGAAAATTCAACCCCTGTATAGGGATGCCTCTCCCAAACTAAAGGACAAAGGGTATGCAATCATTCCCCCCCAACACCCAACTCCCACACATTATGATATTTTCATCGGAAAGACGCTATTCTACGTAATTTATGTACCAAACATCCTCTACCTATGTATTGGCATGAAAAGGAAGGGTCCTGCTTTATTGTATATTGGCAAATAAATTTCTACACGGAAGCTGCCGAACTTTTTCCTCAAACACCCACAAAATCAGGAAAACATTTATGTAGAAGATCCTGAGCAAATCAAAAGGGTGCAATCCCCAAGAGGCACATTGTTAAAAAAAAATAGAATACCGTAAGATTTAATTAAAACAATATCTACGGGGATTGATGAAATTCCTTTCGATTAAATTGTAAGCCGATGAAATTATAGGCAAGTCTGCAAATTTTAATGAAGTGGGACATAAATGTTGTGCTTTCAATTATAGAAGCATTGATTGATAGTTGAGGTACTTGTGCAAATTAGTCTTGATATTAGGTTGAAGGTATTTGTATTCAATAAGCTGTTTGACTAATCAAAATGTTGCTAATTTAGTGGTTTTAGGTATCAGGACTACATGAATTTTGATAGTATATGTCAGACTTTAATGATTTTTAGGAAAAAGAATGATATTAGCAAATGGATTAACTTAAACACAAAGTAAAGAAAGTATTCATTTATTTATGTAGGGGAATGTAGACATGGTTCATACAGAGTGAACCTTCACACGATACGAATTTTCTCTTTTTGCAAAGAGTTAGTTTAACATTTTTCATTTCATATGAGGTTAATTAATATCTATCTTATCGCTAAGAAAAGACGAACTAGATTTTTGCAAACAATGAGAAAATTCACATCGTTTGAAGGTTCACATGCCTACATTTCCCTATATAATAAAAATTTCAAAATTATAAAATTAAAAATTAAGTTTAAGGTAATATTGTGAATAAACGATCACATTCGTGTGAAAATTTTCCCAAAATCATTTCAAAACAAAGAATAGGATACAAGTTATAGGTTCGCATTAGTTGAAATTTCCCCAGCATATTATCAAAATATATTCACCCGATTTGGTAAACTTCATATTTCCAAAGGGTTTTGCGATTTACATTACCTTTGTTTATTTTCTTCGAATATTTATGTAATTTAATTTTTTTAAATAAATTCTCGAATTCTTATTTTGACTTTTATAAATTTGATATCATTAATTCGAAATAATTCGTAATATAAATCGTTCATTTTAAATTGTTTTCAAACGCTTGTTCCTAATCTAGTCACGAGTTTGCACGGATTGGAGGAAGGATGTTTAGCCCAGTTCCCGAGTATCTCATACAACTAAAACTTTTTTTCAGGCCTTTTGTACACATGCGGAAGTTATTGCAGAAGGCAATGCCATATGTTTAACCTTTACCAAGTAGATACAGCCTCTTATTTCCTGTGGATAGGGTCTCCACAAGGAAGTTTTGGGAGTTTATGGGAAATAGCCTAATACGGACTCCAGACCTAAGGCTAATACCGGATTCAAGCCTGAGATTTACCCCAATACCCAAAGGTTTCAAAATTCAAAATAACAACCAAGTTTATTGATTTTTGGAGTTTAATAGACCATTTCTCCATAATGCCGAATTCTATGATAATTTTCCAAAAAAAATTTATTGATAGGAAATTGAAAAACAAGTGAAGCCATATGGCTAAGCCTTAGACCTGTAAAGCCCATATAAGTCATACGGGTTAACTGAATTAATTTCTCAATAAGTAATATATTTTAGATTTTTCTTGTACATTTACAAAAGCGGACTTAATAAATCTCGAAAAATCACTGAAATGGTTTGTTGGCTAAAAAATCCATGCTTTCCGGAACTAGGCTAAGGTCGAGCCGAAAGACCGTTTGAAGGTTTTTGGGATTCCAACATCAGAACATCTAAGAAGATTATCCCTTTAACCCTTAAGGCCTCTACACATTAGGAGCAATTTTCGTCAAAAATTGCATTTTTGACAGAATTTTGAGGTTTCCACCTGCAGCATTGCATGCAATTTCCTTCAACAAAGCAATTTTTGACAAAAATTGCTCCCAATGTGTAGAGGCCTTTAGGACTTTGGAAATTATCCAATGGAATCATTGAAATTCAGGATAGTTCCTTATTCAAACCATCCTTTGGGAACTTCCTGCAGCCAACCTGAATTATATCGAAATTTCTTAAAAAGATTTCACTTGCAACGACATTCGAGGACTTAAAATAAGTGGTCAAATTCTAGGTCTGAGTGAGTCATTCTATGCTTCGAAACTTTTTCAATTGATAGTTTTTCTATATTCGAAATTTTGGCTTAAAATAAGAAATTTTTGAAGATTGAAAAAAAATCAAAAAAAAATAGATTTGAGTCTATAGAATTATTCTTCCATAGCGTTATTCGAAATTTATGGTGTTCTTTTATTCTTAAACTCTGTAACGACTTTGTGCGAAATGAAACTTTTCCAGCGTTAATTAGAAATAGGTGTGGGTTGTCGCGCTTTCAATTAACACTTAGGAAAGGGGTTGCGCTACTCGTCTAAATGCAAAAGCGTCAGAGTTAGGTCTTTGCGAACTTCTTTTGATTTTTACATCATGTGTGCATCAAAGCGACAAAAGTGTGAATTAAGTGACTCTGAGACGTCCTCTTCACATTTTCACTCTCTTTGATCATAACTCCTTGTGCTGCATTACCACTCTACACGCCTCTTGCCACATCCAATGGGGCTCAGATTCATCCCCTTCACCGGGACATTCTACCTCTCATCTATGAGCTTAAGATATGAAGCGTTGCATAATATGCAATGTGGGGAAGTGGGCGGATAATAAAATTCGTGTGAAAATGGCTTATTAAGTCAATTGTCTTGTGGATTTTCACCACATTCATAGCGATTTATGCTTAAATGGGGATAGATCAAGCCCCTGGTGAATATTTTGTAGGGCCTTCAACATTCTTCCCGAAAAAATATCAATGGCATTTGGGAAACTATAGCAGGGGATTGCAGTAGTGCATGTTCACATGCGAAAATTGAGACACAAGTCTATGATTTATTCATGGCAATATTGAGATTCCCTTCTTTTGTTGCGACGCGAGATGGTGATAGAGTGGATAAAGGATTCACTCACCCCTTGACGCAGATGGCGCCACTAGAAGCCGGGATAAGTGCCTTATATGTGAAGTCATCAAAAGCGTTTGATGTTTTCTGTTTGTAAGGTCTTCTGGAATGCCAATGAGAGGCTGAAATGGCTGGGATGTGAAAAGAAGTGGAAATTTTCTCATTTCTTTTCAATTTCGCCAGTACATTATTTTTTGTGCCATGTAATATGTTTGTGTGCAAGTGAATGAGGCGACGCCAATTAAAATCTTCTTTTTTTCCCCTCTAATGAAATACCCATCGTAAAGGCAAAAGCCCTCTGAATACTCATTGTACACCCGACAGAACTCATCCCTTTTCGCCCGCTCAAACACAATGGAATATATGTCAAAGAGAAAAAGCACAAGGACGATACATTTATGGTGGTGTAGGATGCGGTATTCCTTTGATAAGCCTCACATATCTCACATCATAAGCATCTCACCCTAGGAGCTCTATATGCATCAACAAAGGGCTTTCCTTTAGAACATTGCATTCTTCAGTGTTTAACACGACTGCAGCATTTAACTAAGATCTCAAAAGACTACAACTACAATACTCATGATACGTCATTTGACAAATAGCATTGATACTTTCATCAATTGCAGAGAGTTATTACAAGGCCTGGGATAATACTATTGGAAGCATGAGGAAAACAGAAATTAGAATTTGCTGTTTCAATGATAAATCAATGCTGCAATACACTGATTATAGTATATTGCCTGATGCTCGTAAAGGATAAATAACTATTAAATGAGAGATAGGTATATTTTGAAATACGCCTATGTTTGTTGCAATACTTTCTCTAATGGTTCGTTTCTGAGATAAGAAATCACTTGTGTTTGTTACAATTCCCCTGAGAGTGTCTCTACTGAAATAGAAATTCAGATGGACTATCTATATTTTTAAGTTGTGAAATCGTGAAAAAAAATGTTTTACGAAAAACATTTGAATAAAAATTAGGAAAGGGAAGCTCTCTGACTTCACACAAACTCTGACTTTGAACACTTCATATTTTTCCCATATTCCTTAATTAATCTGACCTATAAACCCTTTAACGAAGAAACAGTTTTCAAGAACCGAAAATCAGCAATAAAAATGAAACGGATAAGCAAAATCGATAAAAGGTCTTACATCTAAACTTAGAAAATCCAACAGAGACTGATTTGGTGTATTTTTTTCTTCTAGGAGCGATAGGGACAAAAATAGCCTAAAAATTTAAGTAATTTTTCTGACAATACCAATGGATAATAATTTTCACTCTAATGAACAATATTATGTTTGAGTATTGTAGTTTCTTTTTCCAAAACGGTCATGCTTAAAGAAATTGGAAGTATAAAAAATAATCAAAAATTAATTTTCATTGTGAGAATTTAAAAATTCGCTAGTTTTGAGATTAAAAATTTTCTATATAGCAAATAGCTGGAGACTTGCAAAAAATATCCTAGATTCCTTCAACCTTCTACTTTGCAAAAACGTACAAAAGGAAAAAATAATTTTAGGTAGTCAGGAAAAATTATTTTCCTTATGGGACACCTGTGTTCCAATCGTCCTTAAAGGGTTAATGGAAATGTTAATAGCTAGGCAATTTTAATACGAGATAAATATATAACGTTCGAAGTCAGAGTGTGTGCGACAAAGCCTGAGACCTTCCCATATTTTTTTGTACTACCCGCAGTAAAACTCAAAACACTTAATTGGAATTGCTAAAACGTATTTGAATAAAACTCAATGAAACACCTTGAATATTAAACGAAAATTTTGAATTAATCCTGTTTAGATAGACCTTCGTTGAAAAAAGCAAGTTTTAACGAGGGGTAACTCATTTCGGGGAACTCGAGCCAATCTGGCTGGGGAACCCATACATTTTTTTCAGGAAACCCGGGGAACCCATACATTTTTTTGGGAACCCGAGCCAATCTGATTGATTATGAATTACCCCTTGAGTTTTAAGGTAGTATAAGCAGTTCGGCGAGTAAAAATATCATTTTTATCTGTAAGAGATTCAAACAACTAATTGAATACTAACTTTGGGCAGTAAATTATTCAAAGTTGATCAAAAAGTTTTGAAGTTGTCGATATATTTTGTAAGGTTGACTGTAGACATATTTTGTCAAAAAATTTCAATATAGGTTCATAGGTTAAGGAATGAAAAACTCATGTAAATATATGTTAATATTCAAGTTTAAATAGCCAAAAAGTGCTTAAAATCGCTTAAAATACTATATGAAGATTTCACTTATTTACTAAAAGCTTATTGTTATACCTATTGTTATGAAAAAAATTTAATTCTATAAACAGTCTCATAATTTTCACTTTAATAAACAAACAAAAATAGAAATGGAAAAAAATCAAATCCTGTTAACAATTGATTTTATTTTTTGCCTATAGCTAAATAAGCGGAATTTTGTTTAAAATCAAAAAAAAAAACAACAAATGGAATTTTATGAATAGAAAGATAAATGAAATTTAGGCAATTTAGAACCTGAAAATCAATGAAACAATAAAAGATTTGACAAAGGAAAAATGAAACATTTTTTGTGTGCTCATCGTTTTATAAATACCAATTTTATCTATATAAAAGACATTTACGGAAAGGTTTAAATATTTAATTCTTTAATTCTTCGTAATGGTTAAACATTTCGATTCTCGGTTTTAGGTGACTTGAAACAGCTTTGAACGAGTAAACCTTCTAAAATAATAAATAGTTAATCTCCGGATTTAAAAACAATGCTCCAATGTAATCATTAAACCATTTAGCTTAAACTTGTGTACATAATAGGAGTCGCACTGTAGGGGAAAGTGCACTACCTTCGGACGACTCAAGCTTCGGACAATTAAATTTTTTCTCTGTGTTTATGGATTTTATTCATAGCTCTTTTCTGAAAATTTAAGGTATTGGACTATCTATTAAAATGTTATATTACTATGGGCCAAATTCATTTATAACACATTGAAAAAAGTAATTTGTGCGAAGCATAAGACGTCCAAAGCTAGCACGCTTTCCTCTATATAATAAACTTAATTTATTTTCATTTGATTTTCAATTGGTATTTTGGTAAAGATTTTTATAGAAATGATCAGTAAATAAAAACAAAAATTAGTCATTAGAAAAATCACACTAGTTCAGTAAAAAATAGACTTAGTTAGCTCGAATATTGGAATGGTCAGTAAAATTATAATATCGGTCAATTCTGCCGTTTGGCTTCGGAGGCTGATCATCAACACTAAGAAGGCGGCAGACGCATGGGAGGATGGGAAATTTAGAGTTTGAATAAATAATTATTATTATTATTATTAATACATTGAATTTTCTTCTGCAAAACATTGATTGAAACTGGAACAAAATTTAATTTTGGTCTCAATGAAAAACGATTTAAATCAGTGAAACATCACCTTTAGGTTTATATCGCTCCTTGGAAATTACAAGGGGCCAACTCACTTTTTGGCGATTTTGAAGTTTTAATGCACTTAGACAGAGAATTTAATAAAATTTCAGATGATATAAATCATTAAATTTCGTAATTAGAAAAGTTTTTCAAAATTTTACTCTTTATGATTGCTTGCGCAGTTTTGTTTGAAGTCAAGGGGCACAAAATAGATTTATCGTTCAAATTTTTGTGAAACAAGGGACTAACTCAAGCAAGTTGATCCCTTGTCATTCTAATTTCATGAAAATTTGCGCATGATTTAGAATGACAAAGAGCTAACTCATAAAAAAACATATTTAGAAAGGTAAAAATATGTATGTTTCGATGTTTATAGTAATGCTCATACAAGTAGAAAAGAATTAAATTGTTTTTATTAACATACTTAATTGATATAATCATTTATACAAAGTTGAAACTTTCATGCTGTCTCCTGAAAAATGGCTCAGATTGAGTTGGCCCCTTGTAATTTCCAAGGAGCGATATACAAGATCGATTTTTGTCAATACATCATACCAGTAAGAAAATAAATACAGAAAAATAACTATAATCCAACTAAAACAAAATTATTTCTTGCTGACTAAAATAAATTTTGTTTGCTAACCAAAATTTATTTGTTTGCTTATACCAACGTTGCTTTTTCAATGACGAATACTGATTTTTTCTCTGATCTAGATTAGCTTTTTTTACTGACTAAAATTGTTACAGTTTTATTTTTTTTCATTGAATTTATTAAATTTCTACTGGTCATTTAGAATTATTAGCTTACCATTTAAAATTTTTCTTTTATATTTATACTACTCTCTCTGTTCCGAAAACATTATGTGTTTGCTAAAATATTTTGTATGAAAAATGTACGATTTTTTTTTTGGTTTATCGTTATAAAGTTCCAAACTCCCTGACCTAATTTCATTTTTTTTACTGACCATTTTTATCGTAATGCTGATTTTTCTGTCACAACCTTTCTTTTAACCCTTTCAATTCAAATGAACTCGGTAGGGGGAAGTGGGGTACAATTGAAAGTGGCGCACCTTTGAAATTGGGATTTTTCACCTAATTTTAAATAAAATTGAGCCATATCGTGATATAATTTAGCTTCTTAATCTGTTTGTGCAGCTAAATTATATCATGATAAGGCTCAATTTTATTTAAAAATAGGTTAAAAATTTAGTTTCAAAGGTGCCCTACTTCCCCTACTTAAAATTGTATTTTATTTCATTTTACAAAGCCATTTTTTATGTTAAAAAAGTATGATACTACTAGCCAACCGCAATAAATAGCAGGATTATATAAAAAAATAAAGAAACATTTTTGTATGTGTCCACAATATTTTCAAGTGGTTAATATTTTATTTGAGAACGAAATTGGTATTGTACATAGATTGATCCTATCACCATTCCATTAGTCCTGAATCAAGTTAGAATTACCAGAATTTCATATTCTACGGATCAAATGGGTATAAATTTTATTGAATTGATGTAGAAGTGACAGTGTTCAATTATTTATCGGAAAAATTACTATTATCACCTTGTTTTCTCTGCAGTCTTGTACTTTTTTTTTCAATCAGAGAAACAACCCCAATTTTCTTATTCTCCACCCTCTTGACTATCTTTTGTTAGCTATTGTATGTTAGTTTTCTTCCCTTGGTGTTCTCACCCTCGCAGCTCAAAGTGGAAAAATTGATTGAGGGTCGAAATAACCACGGAAAAAGTGAATTTCTCTGTAATTCAATTCAGTCTGGGAATGGGATTGTGGGTGATTTTCTTTTTTTTTTGTTGGTGCAGAAGGGGTCCCGGGACTGTGGAAATTCCATTTGACTCACCGGAATTAATGTGTTTTTGGCACCCCAGCATAGTGGTTTGAATGATCCTCGGCGTGTTATTCGCTGAAAGCTCTCAAATTGATTTGCCCAGTCGTAGGTCACCAGACGAGACTCCAGAGTCATTCCGGCCAATTCAGCTGGCAGCAGAATCAGAACAGGATTTGAATTGCTGCAAGAGATGGATGAAGAAAAGGAACAAAATAAGATGAAATTGTTTAGTTGATTTTCTTTCCCCTTAGATGAAATTGTATGCAGGCGAAAGCCATCGAAGGGATTTAGACACATCCCCTAGAAGACTCCCCTACCATGACCCCCATGCCACCCTGGAAAAGCATTGATGTGTGTTTCAAGCCGGGAAAACTTTCCTTTGATTCACTCACGCGCACTATACATAAATTGGGGAAAAAAGGAAAGTCTCAGGGCCTTTCCTTTCTACATCCCCGTCATGTCAAAAGAATTTCACATTGCCATATGTCTGTGTCATGTGAAAAGCACATTTGCTTGAGCATTTTCCTCATAGCATATTTCTGTGCTCATAGATGGGGCACGCTATAAAGCTGAAAAGGGAGGATTTTTCTATTTTTTTTTTTTTTTTTGAGAGAGAAAATAAGTCTCCATTTGTTGGGGGTTTCATTCTACCCAAATTCACTTCCCAGATTGCAGAAAAAAAGGAAATTTTCTTACAGTAAATTTTGATGCTTTCAACAGACAAACCCCATTCACTGACTTTTTATACCAAAATATTCAAGTATTACAGGAAAGAAGACAGACAACTCAATCTACTCCAATTGCTTAATAAGACATGCATTAATTTTTCTTCCCCATGTTACTCTAGCATTTAACATTTTATTACTTCTTTAGTATTCCATTGATTTTCTTTCATTTGCAATATTCAATTGGCACAAGAAAATTTATTTAAAATATACTCCTGTTAGACAATTGGGAACCAAAAAAATATAACTTTTCTCTACAATTTTGACATGACATCTATTGAAAAATAAAAAGTACAATTTTCCCACAAAGTGCTTTTCCATTTCTTCAAAAATTTCATTTCGACTAAATAAGCAATCTCGCTGCAACATTCTTCACATAGAAGAATTTGCATACAAAATTACGTCTTTTAACGAAGAAAATCACATTTCTTATTTTCTTTTATATTTGCCAAATTTAAAATACACACCGCAGATTTTGGTAAAAAGTATATCTTTTGACTGGCTATATTTATAAATAAAGAAAAATAAATAATACTAACGAGATATTTTATTGAAAATATTTTCTGAGACGTAATTCACGAGCGTATCCAGAGAAGTTTTTGGTTTGTTACTGGTTAATTTAAAAAAAAATTGTAGTCTCACTGCTTAAAAAAGGGGATCTCAGTGGCGCAATGGGCAAGAGCGTTGGCTCTCGGGCGGAACGATTTCCGACTTGACTCAGTTTTGTGAGTTCGATATCTGAATGTCTAGAAAAAGACATTTTCACTGTGATATAACGTAATAAAAATGCACCGCCGCTGCCCAAAAAACTCCGGGAACATTTAAGAAGCATTCACACTACGAGGAAGGCGGTCCTAGGCGATATACGATCAGCAGATTCTTCCAACATGAGCACGTTGTAAAGATTACATTGTAATCGAAATTAAGTTTCTCGATACGATTAATAATAACTGCTTAAAAGAAGGTAAAATGTTTCGGATTAATATAAAAAGGAGTGTTGTACGGGATAGTTAGTTTTGTTCGTGGCTAAATTTTCGATTAATCAGACATTCGACAAAAGACATAGACAGATTAAACTCTGATCGTTAATTTTTCTTTTTATTTATTTTGTCAAAATTCCGGTAAAGTTAAAAATGAAAGACATGCATTTACATACACGGGAACCAATGATTCGCGAATACTTTTGAGGAATTCTCGGATTCATAAATATTTTAATGAAATACTCCGATACGTGAAAGCTTAAATAGGATTTTTGGACTCTCGAATATTCTTAAATATGAGTTTACCGGATTAGCGAATGTTTTTATGAAATTCTCAGATTCACGGATACCTTCAAGGTATTTTCTAATTCGTGAATACTTCATTGGAATCCGAATTCCGGAATATTATAATTAGATTCTCCAAATGGTGGATGCTTCAAAAGGGGTCTTGGATACTCGAATGGGATTCCCGGATTTACGAATACTTTAATGGGATTTTTACGATTCGTGCATGTTTCAATGGGATTCTTGGATTCTCGAATACTCCTACGGAGTTATCGAATTTGAGAATATTTTTATGGATTTACGAATACTTTCATGAGATCCATGTGATACCCCGATTCGCGAATAATTCAATAAAATTCTTTGTTTTTCGAATACTTTAATACAATTCTCCGAATTGCGGACTCTTCAATGAGATTCTTGGATCTTTTAATTTTTTAAGGAATTCCCGGATTTACGAATATTTTCTTGAGATTCTTCGATTTGCGAACGCTTCAATGACATCCTTGGATACTCGAACACTTATGGGATTCTCCTATTTAAGTATCTATTTATCTATTTAAGTATCTATATATAACCGAATATTTTAATAAAATTCTTGGATATTCGAATACTTTAATGAGATTCTCCAAATTGTAGATTACTCAATGAGCTTCATGACTCTTTTAATTCTCTTTAGGATTCCCGGATTCACGAATATTTTCATAGGATTCTTCGATTCGTAAATACTATATTGGAATTCTCGGATTCTTGAATACTTTTATTTTTATTCCGGATTTGTAAATGCTTTCATGGATTCTCCAATTCTCGAATACATCACTAAGATCCTTGGATTCTCGACTCTTATGGGATTCCAGAATTCACGGGTACTTTAATATAATTTTGTGATTTATGAATACTTTAATGATATTTTTAAATCCTTGTAAACTTTCTTAAGATTGGAAAACACAAATAAACGTAGTTATAATTAACTAGGTAGGGATTTAGGAAATCGGAAATCGGAACTCACAGGAAAAACTCATCAAATTTCTGCAGAGCTTTCAGCTGATGAAGGCTTTGAGACTTAGTCGAAAGCTCTGGAAAAAGGTGATTAGTTTTCCTTGAGTCAATTGTGTTTCTCAATAATTTCCCGTGTCTCCATCTAGTTTCATGGGATTCTCAAAATTCTATTCAAATTTTTCGAATTCTCTTCAAGTATTCTTAGATTCGTGAAACATTTATCAAACAATTATAAAGGTATTATCCGCACGCGTTACCTTTTGCTTTAATCTTTAACATTTAATCTTTCATCGTTGACCCAAAAGCGTTTTTTTTTATAACTGGTTAGAGGAAAAAATAACTATAAGCAATCAGAAATTTTTTCAGATCTCGATCTCAAGTGATACGTATCATCATCATCATTATTTACTTTAGGAAGATGTTCAAGTTCGATCTCAAAACTTGCATAGATTTCTGGAGAATCTTTTGTTGTTACGTATAGTTTTTCGATTAATCATTAATAAATAGTATATATTTTCATTACGCGTGTTTTTATTTTAAATTTGAAACAATATTATCTATTCAAAATTCAAATGCTTAGCGATTTACTGTAAAAACAATTCTGATTATTTGTTTAATTAAATTTTCAACTACCAATTCCACATTGTAGTGCATTTGTGGAGCACCCGGTTTTTGCATGTCAGAATCATTAAAATAATGAGAAATAGTAATAGCTAAATAGGTAAATTTAAATTCACTTCAAATATATAAACTATGTTGAAATTGTGTAATGTTATGTTCCGGCTGCCTTATACGCGGAAATATTCGCTGGACGGGTTGAATAATTCCAAATTCTGCATGAATTTTAAAATTCAATGAGATACTTACACAGCAAGTTCCTCGATTCCGAGTGAATGGAGGACAGTGGGAAGACTGGGCAGAGAATGACAGACTGTGAGTTCTTTCTGTCGCGGATAGTAGAGAGCCAGGACCAGACAAGTTTCCTCTCTAGTTGTCTTCCCGCCAAGAGTGATGGCCTTTCGTGTGGAACTGTCATAAGTGCACTCAGCAACTAACCTATCCCCCGGCATGGCTTTGACAGGTGACGTGAGACGCCTGAATTCCTGGTAGTTGGCATCAGTGTTGCTATCCTGAGCCACAGGGGGTAGTTCGTCATGTCCCCTGATCTGTCTCAGGCGCACCTGTTTCCCAATCTGATGCGTTCTCATCATGACGCCAAAAATATTGATTCCTGACGCTGGAAATGCTGCTTTGGTGCACTCTTCGATGCAGTGACCTTCGGAGATGACTCTCTCCTGACCCGGTGGAATGATGTGACGCCAATTAGGATCGATTCCTTGGAAAAGAAAAGCAAATTCTAGCTTAGATATTTAAATTAACCATAATAAGTCATGTATAAAAATAATACAGATGGAACATAAATAAATAAATTTCCAGAAAACAAAAACCAATTACTTGTTTATTACTATTTAATTATCGTTAGGAAGTTGGAACTACTTCATATCTCTTGTACTTTTTATGACCAATAATATAGTTCAATAATTATCAAACTCAGTTGAAAAATAAAAGGTTAGGAAGTATGCCTGTAACAATCGAGACATTAGAAGTAATAAGGGTTATTAGCATATTTATTGAGAATGTCCAGTAGGATTATTTTTAAAATATGTTTATAATTAGCTTAAAGTCGGACTGTACTTTCCACGTGCCACACACAGTGAACGTTGGACTATGAACTGCAGCTTTCAAACACAAATACATTATTATGAAGTTAAGCTATTTCTTAAGTATCTGTCTTTTAAAATATTACCCTACAAAGGGGTACCTCATTTCCATTCTTATGGACAAAGCTTTAAAGCTCTTGTCTTAAGGCAATTTTTAGAGTTTGCAATCGGTTTTTGCAATCCAATTTTTCGGTTTCTCGTGCTTTGCATTGCGAATTTTAAAAAGGGTTTTTCAATTTAAGTGGTCCTTTGCCATAATTACAAATACCTTCAGAAACTTACAAATTATATTATTAAAAAAAAATAAAAAAAGAGATGTAGAGCTTTAAATAAAATGTAAATATCTCAACTCATGAGATTGTTGATTTACGTATAAGGATCATCAAAGACTTAAGTTCAATAAAGACTTACCAACTGATAGGACACCAGCATCGTACTTCCTAAGAGCCTGAGTGTAGTAAAGTCGGAGACCAGAATTGTCCACCATTGGCGGTGAATTAACATTGACACCCACCCCATCCATGGCATGGTGATAGTGGGTTTCCATCATGTAATAGCGCGCCTGGTAGATGTCAAGTGGATAGCCGACTTCTTGTGGAAATGTGAAACCCTGAGAAAAGTGGAAGAAGACAAAGTACAGTCAGTTGCATGTTCTTTTGTTTACACCATCAGCACCCAAGCAATTCCCAAGCAATTGGCAAGAAATGCCATCCTCATAGAATGTCTCCTGGGGACCACAACTTTGGCAATAAATTGAGCTTGACGAAGAAAGAGTGTGTGATTTTGCAAGCTCTCTAAAATGCCACAAATGCACAATTCAAAATACATTTCCATCTCAAAATTCCCCCTGCCCCAAAGCATTGATGGTGAAGAAAATATTCTCCAAGGAATCCACCCCATCCCTCTCGAGTGGCTTTCAAATTATTCTGTCCAAACACATCTTCACCCACCCCAAGCACTTATCCAGCACGAAAAAAAGGCGAGGCAGTCAATAGTGATGGTGGTTTATAAAAAATTCACATGAGAAAGGGCTAAAAGAAAAATACACTCCATCATTTTGTCTTTTATCCCCAATCCCAATTTAGTGTGTGTATATAAAATGCTCAGGAAAAATTGTAAAGTGTTTTTCTTTTGGCGGAAATTTTTCCTCTCCCAGCCCCTAGTGAAAATTGCGAATATCTACAGGGATTTTGACACAACTTACACATACATTTTCCTGGAATGTTTCTTTGGGGTAAAAAGTTGAATTGAGGACTTTGGGATTGAGACTTTTCCTCAGCTTCACCCTTTTTCCTTTTGCACACACACTGAAGAGGTGAGGAAAGTGGAGTAGATGTACCATAAACATCCCCCAAAGAAGTGCACAGAATTCAAATTGATTTACCTCCTTTCACCAAAGACGGAAAAATATATAGAAATTTTGGTGGGTGGATTTGAAATAGCCGAATCGGTGGTAAGCTTATTAAAGAAGTGAATCTTTCACTGTCCCTTTTGTAACCATAAGTGAATTTTAAGTCCCTTGTTAGGGACTTTGAATCTGAATACAAAAATCTTCGAGGAAATAGGGAACTAAACTTATCAAGATGTATAATGGTAAGAGATAAGTACTCAAGGTGAAGGGTATAGAGGGGTTAAGTTCTCTTCATGCGATACTTATATTAGAGCCTTATAAGGTTATTCTAGGTACGACGCAATTCTTTTGAGATTTCTGTAAAAGGACAATCAAGGTTAGCAGCTTAAAGCCTTAGTTCAGAAAATAAAGCTATACCTTAGTATAGGCGTATCATAGTGCCATCTACTATATTAGAACTTAATGTTTAAAAGGAAAGTCATTATATTAATTGTATTTTAACGGTGTACGAACCATTTGATTGGGGTTTGTATAAATTTGGTAAGGTACGGTATAATTCAATCCTATAAGGTCATATTTACGACGAACCATTGGCTTAATCTTATTCGAATTTGTATTTTAACGTCAAAAATTTATAGTGCTATTAAGGATTTTGCGACTTTATGAGGTCATACCAACCGCAAAACTGTAACCAGATCTTAATTAATCCTAAGGTGTTGATATATTAGTTGAATACGGCACAGTCTAGTAAGGTCATCCTAACCATTATTTTAAGCTACGAGAACGATCATATCGGTCCTAAAGTTTTAACCCGATTTTGATTGAACTTCTGTGTTTTGCAGAATAGATTAAACGCGACATGGCTTTAAGTTTAAGAAGTGAGCTTGACTGGGTTGAACTTATTCAAGTCGACGTTTCATAAACATAAGACTATACCAGTACTTAAACTGCAACCTTAGTTTAAACACGAGTGTCAGGTCTAATGTTTAGGATTTTGAGGTTTTCGGACACTATGGTAGTCTAAAGATCGCTTAAAAGTCCAAATAGATTCAGGATGATTCTTGAGAATATATATCCTGTACCTGTACTATTTAATGGTAGTAAATGATTAGAGAAGGAAAATTTTTGCAAAGGATCTCCGATCCACTGATCTTACGCCCTCAATGTATGATACTTTGGGATAAATTTATTTTGCCGAATTTTAAGGCCTAAATATTCTCAAGGATCAGTCAGTCTATTTGGGCTCTAAGTGTTTGCAAGATAGATGAAATACGGTATAATCCAATAAGTTCTAAGAAGTTTGATTAACCTTACTTAACGCAAAACCATATCAGTCCTAAATATTCAACCATATCTTAATCAGTAGGGGAATTCTGTAGAGGAGACTGGGACAAAAAGTCACAAAACGGATATTTTATTTTTTTACAAGCTACTCGAGCGCTTCAAAAATTTCTAATTATCGCAGTTTTATAGGAAATTTACCGCTCTACAACTTTGTGAATGTAATATTCCTCTATTTTGTAAGGAAATACGTTTATCGAGCCGGTTTCTAAAAGGTAATTTTGTGAAAATTCCCAAAAATGCTGGGGCAAATAGTACTAGACATGGGGTATTATCATATTTTGATTCGCTTTATTACGGGCTTCCGTAAATTTGAAAAAATAACTTAGAGGACATATTTCCAAAAAAAATTTATTCATCTGCAGTTTTGTAAAACAGCGTTTTTTCTGCGAGAAAAGTGAGAAAACGAGAATAGCGCTAAACGAAAACACACAATACAAACCAATAGTTTCCTACTAACTGTATAATGTAAATATAGGGGAAACTGAGGCACCACCAAACACGGGGTACCACCAAACACTGCGATTTTTTAATCGGATATTGGATATCGGAGGATAAGACTGATAGCAATTTATAGGAACTATAGGGATGCTTGTCCACTGAAGGAATGGTCGAGATAGTCCAAGTAGTTTAGATATAAAAATTAGTGTTTGGTGGTACCCCGTGTTTGGTGGTGCCCCAGTTTCCCCTAATCTAAAAATTATTTTGATTATACTGACATTAGGCTGCTTCTCGGCTTAAATCGTAAGTGTGTCCAGCATCTTAAAAATATTTAAGACAGAGTAAGGGCTAATCAAACTGTCAAACTTTCTATATTTTAATCAGCTTTTATCTCTCATCATGGAAAAACTCTAATAATTAAGAGAGTACCAGATCCTAAGCTATAAAACTTTTCTTGAACAACTTGAAGGTACAAGTGTGAAGTTCAAAAAGTTATTGAAGGGAAGCCATGTTGATAAATATTAAGTCTAAAAAGGCATTTACAGTGCCATCTAGGACAACAAGATTAACCTCGATGAAGTATATATCGAATGGAATAGGTAGGGACATGCAGCTACTTGAAATTCTACCAGCCATATAAATGATCTGTCCCTAGCCGTATTTTAATTGTAGTCCTCCCGTAATAGTGACATCTAGAACTTTGAAATACAATCCCAAGGAAGTATTTCCTCAATCAAGGAAACTAAATACCATTTTCCTGAATTTTGCCCATTCAGACAAATACTTTTCCTTAAATTTTCCAACTCTAACGAGCATTTCTTGTGCATATCCCAAGTTTCAAGTGAAAGAGAAAGAGTTCCATCAATTCAGGCCATCTACTCACCCATCTCCCATTTAGTACTCAGCAAAACCCCTAAAGGCACCAAACTAAGTCCCACACGAGATACAAAGTGTCTCTCATTCTTGTTGGATTTAACATTGGGAAAACATCGCACATTGACGCTGAAGTGTGTGATTAGGACAGTAAAGTGTTTTCTCTATTGGCTAGGACATCTCCAGAATGGGTTCATTGTTATCAAACTATAGCAGTGGCTGTACTGTGAATCCTTCCAAGACGATGGTTGAATTTGTTCGTTAGAATTTTCCACTTTCATCATTCAACCCAAGGGAGGGCTTAACTCTGTAATTGGCCCATAATACCAGAGAGTACTTTGGCCTTCAATGTGAATTGTGTGTAAGCAATTTCCCTCATGGGGAATTTATTTAAATTTTCCGGTAAACCATTTAAATTGAAGTGCTACTTCATAAGCTCTCCTCTATATAGCCTCTTCCTTCATCTCTCCATCTTCTTTGGTGCTTATTCTTTTCAATACACTCTGCTCCACCATAAATTCTCTTTCTTTCTGCCTTTCAACCCTATCCATTTTTATACCTTTCTCCACATTTACAAATTAATAATGGGTTTTATCCACAAAAAAAAATGCAATTTTACATTAAAAGTATGATTTTTTAATGGCGCACAAACAAAACTGTAATAAACCATTTGTGGAGTTACGTATAACAGAGAAGTTGTCCTAGATTGCATATTGCATGCTGAATGCAAATTTCAATTAATTTTTTGTCCATTCCCAATTGAAATCAATGACATTGTGACGTGTCCAAGCAAATAAGTGGTTGAGGTAATTCAAAGGGAGACTAAGTACCATAATTCAGGAGCAGAAGAATATAAAAGTTGAGAAAAATAAAAGAAAAAAGTCTCTTTCTCCATCATGCTTGAGACTCATTAAGTATATATTAATTGAAATTAAATTCAGACATTTCAGCAAATTTGCATTTTATTCAATTTAAAGTACCTTGACCTCAGGAGACGAACCCTTACACCTTGCCATTCTGAATTAACCGCTAATTTAATTGCTTCTTCATGAGAGATAACAGCGATATTCTTTTTGACTTATCAGACAAAATTGTTAATTTCATTTAATAAAATAGCACTTGATAGCCCCATGCAACTATTTTGTAATAAAGTCTGCATTGAATTATTAACACTCATAATGATTTAATGCATTAAACAAACCATTAAATTTTTCCAAATGGCTTTTGATATATTCAGTCAGATGGGAAATGGGGATGATCTAATAGATTTTTAACGATATTTGAGAGGTATTATGTGATTTTTATTATTTTACAATTTGCCCAACAATGATTTTTTAAAAGCTTTCAAATTTTATCCTTTAAATAAATTAATTCGTGTAATTTTTAAGTTATAAATTATGCTGAAAACTAAAATAGATTAGGGTTTTATAAAGTAAAGCTACAAATGTTATAGATGAACTAGGTCTTTCTTTAAGCAAGATCTATAACTTCTGGCATTTTCTGTATAGATGGCGCGTCGAAAAGATGTAAATTTCATAGAAGACGTTTGAATTTGAATTAGATAGTTTGAATTCTGAAATAAAGTGTATCCAAAAGCTAGGTGATACAAGTTTTTGGAGGTGAACGGAATGTAGCATACTCTTAAGAGGCTCTTTGCTAAACATTGTCATTAGAATATTCTATCAAAAATCAATTAAATTGATATTTAAGAAAATAAACAAAAACAACTGCGGTCATATGTATATACATGTATATATGTATATAACTTTAACATATTAACATACACGTAAATTTGCAAATGACTGTCTTTGCAATGATATTTCAATTTAGCAAAACGATGCAAACATGTCAAATTCAGCCTAGGAGCTGTTATTTGGGAAATACCAAATAGAAAATTAATTTACGTCAAATATATTTGCCTTTAAATGAATTCTATCACATAATATAATATTTAGGTTATTCAAACACTCAAATATATCTCGCAATATTGATTTTAGTCACACGATGTCTGTTCTATTTTCCAGCACTTTCACAGTCTGAACTCTAAATCTAAATCATTCCACAGTTGGGGTACAATGGAACAAAGCTCCCGTACTTGAAGGAAATTCGTGGTATCCTAGAGGGTGTCATCAATCTTCCATTCTAGGGATTTATATTGCAGCAGAGTGCGCCCAAACTTGTGGAGTATCTGTGCCAAAAGTGGAATGCCAGGGACTGCCTTTTGTTACAAAGCTCCCAAGATTTTAATTTCGTCGAGAGTGGGTGGATAGTCTAGAGGGGGTGCTTGGGATAAAATAAAAGAGCTTGAATGGTACTCACTTCTGATCCTCTAGCCCAAGTAGCGACCACAACGTTGCACTGTCTGGGGTTGTCCGGCTGAAAACAAGGGCGTCCTTGTTCACGTGACAGCATCTCCAACTCGTTGGAGGATCCTTGACATTCGTACAGGATTATGTGATGCATGTACGGTCGACTTGCTGATGATTCAAACACTGGTTCGTACTGCAATATAGGAAAATCGAGAGTCAGTAACATAATTTAATTACAAACTTAATTCTTCACCCAATTTGTCATGATTAGAGAGTGACACAGGATATAATACGGGCTAGTCTCCATAGCATTCTCTCAAACCCTTTAATCCCATGTACTGATGCACTTTGTACAAAAAAAATCTTATATAGAGGGAGAAATGTTATATGGAAATTGACTGGATTTGCAAAAGAAAAGCTTAGGTCGAAAAAGGGATAAGGGAAGAAGCTGCACTATTGAAAATGTAAAGAATTTGTTCATATTTATATATCTGATATCGTTGTAAGGTTTTACTGTAGTAATTTTTTTTAAATGTAATTAATACCATTTTTTAGGGCATTGCAAATAAAGTTGAACGAAAAGTATAAATATGTACTATAATTCATTAAAATAAGGATAAAAATTGAAGTCAAAACACGGTAAAGACCTTCAAGAAATCTCCTCTATTTCCTCTTAGTAGATCCTAGAAGAGAATTCTTGCAGGTCTTTACCGTGTTTTGACTTCAATATTCATTGATAGACCATAAGATACATTTAAAGGATAAAAAGTCTAGCAAATAAAAACGGATAAGTTAAAAACTTAAGTCCTCTATAGTCTATATATTGTAAAATATTTTGTCAGTAAAATATCTTAGATTCCAGATGGTCAATAAAAATTTTAAATTTGAGTAAACAAATAACAAAAAATTGCTTTTGCATCACTTTATATCGTTTTCAGGATGACCAAAAAAATCATAACTTTAGTTTGCTCTTTATAGAGAATATTTCACAATTTTTATATTTATTGACCAAAATATTTCTCTTGATTTAATTTTTTTGCAGAAAAACAAAAATTCAGCAAACAATTAATAATAATTAAAATGTATCCAGGAACATATTAAATTTTGGTTAATAAAAAACCTAAAGCTTTATTAAAATGTATTTAAGTAATATAATTAACACCCAAATATTATAATTAACATAAATTAACACATTTTCATCTTTTTAAAATTTACTTTAAATTTTGTTTATTTTAATTTCATAAATTGAGTTCTGTTCAAAATTGATTTTTGATTGATTTGCACAGTGCCTAAATTCTTGTTGACCTTTCCTAATATATTTCTAAACTTCATAAATCCTTTAGGGTGGAGTCTACACTTATGGATGTTATACACTTATGGACAGCGTGCAAAAATATTAAGTTCTTACCTAAAACAGATTTCGAAAAGTCATAAAAATATTAGTTTATGATGTGATTAACAAATTTTGTGATTTTCGAAATCAGTTTTAAGTAATATCTTAAGGCTTTTGCAAGCTGTCCATAAGTGTATAACATCCATAAGTGTAGACTCCACCCCACTGATTATTAGCTTACCTTAAATCGTTGTGTGAAAATTTTTAGTGATTGTAAAATGTACTGCTAATTTTCAGTTTTTTTGAGTTCATTTTTCCATGTTACGTAAAAATGTTCTTTTATTAAGTAAGGGAGAGGACAATGGGGCAGTTTCCCACAGATGAAGCCTTTTTAAAGCTCATTTGCTAAATTATATGAATTTATGAACCACTTTCAAACTAAGTTCAGTTAGATTCTCTTTAGAATTGACTCTCCAACGCAACACAATTTTTGACAAATATTTATTGTCCTAAAAATGTGTATGTTCAAAAGTGATGCTTGCGTGGTACTACCCCATTATCCGGAGTAGTGCTTTTTTGCGTAAAATTAAATGTGGAAAAACAGTTAATTCTACACAAAATACAGGCTTTTATGTAAAATTACACCTACACAGTAAAAAAAAAGATTACAAGGGTAATAGTTGATTTGCTTTTTTACCACGATTTTTCTTTTAAAGTTACTTCAGCAAATCGCGTAATCTGAAAATGTGTTCTTTTAATTTTATATAACGATAACACTGAGTGAGAGAAATCCGAAAAAATTAAAATGACATTCCGGAAATGCTATTTTTACCCTGCAATATTGATCCGAAATCGGTGTAAATATTACCCTTTTTAGGTGTATTAGCGGTTAAAGTAAAAAGTGTTAAAGTTCTGAGAAAGAAAAGTTAATCGCACTCCCGTTTTTTTTCTCATTGAAACTATGTAATCAAGTACGAATTATTACATTTTTTTACGTGTTTCGTGTAAAATTACACAGTTTTCAGACAAAATGTATACAAATTACACAAATGTCTATCAGCACACACGATTACATGTTTATGTGAAATTTACAATTAAAATCATGGTAAAATAGCTAATTTTTTAATCTTTGTAAACTCCTTTTAAAGTTTTGACCATTACACAATAGTGAGATCAGTAAACAAAATTCACACAAAAAAATATATTTGTGTAACATTAAAACAATATTCATAAAAAGAACTTTGTATAATATGCAGACACTTCTTTGTACTATCAAGTACCCAACCAGAATTGTACTACAATGAAAATCTGAATCAAAATATTTATATAAATAGAGTGAAATTATTCTTTCGTGCTTTCAATTAATTTAACTTTGATAAACCAAAGTGAATCTACCCCAACGACATTCCCTAAAATCAATTATAAAGTGTTTGCTCTAATGCCATGTTCTGTCATATGGTGACGATAATGATATCACAAAGTGCATTTCTGGAGAAAATCCTACAATCGCGTGATTCCCAAATGGCATTTTCCGAACTTTTATGCAATTGTTGGTGGTGTGAAGTTCAAACTTCCCAGTGAGTTCATGACAGTTTCCATCGATTTTCCATTGCGGTGCTCGCCCTCCTTACTTGTGCATTAATTATGCGTTATTTGTCTCTTTGGTGTGCATTGTTAGCTTTGGCGTATTAAAATGAGGGAATATGTGATGGAACCTGGGGGGTGGTGGGTGGTAACTAGAAAGTGTATTTTAATTGACAAAGTCCCCGGAAACCACGCCAGTGAATTGCATCAACCACATTGGCCATTTGTTTGAGACGCCGCCATATAGAATAATATTTATTCATTGCTCCGTATATTTACACGGCGATTTGTCATTATGCTCACAATTTGCATCCCTTTGTGGGCCCTTGTTTTTCCACAACCGCCAGGAGGGTGGAGTTGGGATTTGCTATCGTGAAATGATTGTTGTTCAGGTCAACAAATTCACGATATATATTTTTTATTTACTTCGATGTTGTACGATATTTACGTTTATTTTGCATTCACTGATCTCCCAGTCATGTTTTGTCATCTTCAAAACAGATACACCCTCGAGTGTTTACTGATGAAAATTACTGAGGGTTGGGGTTAGGATACAATTTCACTCAATATATACCTTTGAGTAAATTATCTTAAGCTTGAGGTAAAATTAATTAGGAAAATTAAAAACATAAGCCATACGGTTTTGGGGTAAATGTCAAATAACTTAAATTTAGTTGTGTACAAGTATGATGAGATGTTTAGAAATAAATCATGCAAATAGCAATTTACTTGTGACAGCAAATATTTGCATGAAAACATCAAAAACCATTTTCATGCTAGAAAATCCATGTAAGGTGAAATGTTGGCGATTTAGTGAAATCCCTTCAGGTTATTTGATGTATAGAACTTCCGAAGAAAAACAAATTGCATAAATGTATGAGTTCTTCTGGTTCAAATGTCACCATTCAAAGGTTATCAAATACGAAAGTGATTTTGCCCAAAAATATTTTTCAGTAAATAGCAAAGAAATACAAAGCCCCTATAGGTGGCCGTCTTAAAGAAAATTGAAAGATTTTGCATAGTATCTATCAATATTAAACCATGGATTTTATATTGAGATTTTTTTGGTTGCTGTATTGGCTGGTATTTTGGTGAAAAATAATCAGAACAAAGGATTTAAATCAGAAGTGTAAGGCAGAAAGGTAAAATTGTGAAGTATGAAAGATGAAAGTAGGGAAACATTCTTCACAAAGAATCCATGAACCGTTTAAGTTTAGTTACTAAGAGAAATCCGAAAAAGTTAAAATAACATTTCGTAAATGTTAATTATATCCTGCAGTGTTGATCCGAAATCGGTGTAAATATTATGCCTTTTAGGTGTATTAGAGGTTAAAGTTACCCTTTTTCATGTTATTTTTACCCTTAAAAAGGTGTAAAGTTTACATTAAAAAATGTTGATATATTTTTATACGTAAAAATTGTTAAGTTATGAGGAAAAAAAGTTAATCGCACCCCCTTTTTTCTCAGTGTAGGTTTAATCTAAAAAAAAAATGTTATCTTTTAAACTTTTCGCTGTTCAAAATTGAATTTATAACTGACATCTTCCTGACCAATTTGATATTTTTACTGACCAAAGTGTCGATTTACTACTCAAAATCTTTCAAGCCCTTGTTTCATCGACTGATAATCTAAATAAAAAACGTTTAACTAACACATTTAGTGATACAAACCGTATTTGATCGACCAAAAAAAAAGACCAGTGATAAGCCTAGATAAGCTTATGGTAGCTGAGATTTTTTTACAGGCGACCTCGAAATGCGTGCAACTCGGGGTGTTTGCAACTCGGAATTCGTGAAAATTCGATTGACAATTGAATTTTGGGGGTAAAGAATCGCGTTGAACAAACGGTTCTCGGCCACCGGAATTGATAAAATTAGCTATAACGGTGCTATCACACTAGGATTTTTCATAATTTAATTTTAAATTGAATTTAGCAAATTGAGCATTAAAATTTCAGGACACATATTTGCGAGAAATTTGCTAAATTAAAAAAAAAAAACCGCACATATTTCCAGTTGTTTTATTTTGTCATTTGTGATTTTGTTACATTTTATAGTGAGTCCAGTCACGGGAAGAAATTTTCCTACTTTATGTAGGATACATGTTCAATAAAAATGTGTTTCAAGGTAAAGGGAAGAGATTGTGGGCCAGAAAATAAATCCAAGAGAGATCTGCTCACGGATTCATTGAAAAAATGTGTGATGATATCGCATCTGGTGATTTTTTTTTGGACACAACAATTTTCTTCGTATGGCTACTGAAGAATTTGAGGAACTACTTCACATAGTTGGACCTCATTTTCAGAAAGAAACAACGAAAATGAGGGTGCCTATATCGCCTAAAATTGGAATTGTTGAGCAATTTTAACATTTTAATTTGCTGAGTTGAAATTAATTTGAGCAACCACATTTATGCTATTTTAGCATATTTAAACATGTTTTAGTGGGCCAAGTATTAGTTTATATCAATAAATAAGCGAAAATCTATTAATTCAAATGACTTTTAATGCAAAATAATGCATAGGAACAATTCATCTGAAAATTAAATTGAATTTACTAATTGGAAAAATCCTACTGTGATAGCACGGTAAGGCTTGTAGTACTCCACGAGAGCTTTCCAAAATACTAAATTTTTCAAGTTCTGACAATTCCGTTCTCTCGCTAGAAGTGGTTATAGGACGGACGGGACGGGACGTACGTCCACGAAAATCAATTTTTGGCGCATGTGATATTCGTGATCTATGAGTGTCAAAACGTGTACATCTAAAATTTGGGCCCGATCTGACGAGGTCGGATTTCACCTAGGACCACAAAAGCTGAGATCGTGAAGAATCTCAGCTAATATTACAAATTGCAGGAAAAGAGAGACTAAACGATATTTTTTCACAAGCTTCCCAGAAGCTCAGAATAATCTCCATTCAGCACATTTTTATTAAAAATTTACAGCTCTGCAGTTTTGCTGAAAAATAGTTTTCCCTATCTCGAAGGGAAATTTGATATTTTGCTGAATTTTTAGACGCTTTACTATGAGTTGGGGGATGTGGGGTATATTTGAATTAGAACATTTTTTATAAAAACCTTTTGATCCTATTTTTAAATGGAACAGAATCTTATCACGATACAATTTATCTTTACAAATTAATTGTGAATGTAAGCTACATGATAAGGCTCAGTTCCATTTAATCACTGAGAGAAATCCGAAAAAGTTAAAATAACATTCCGGAAATGTTAATTTTACCCTGCAGTATTGATCCGAAATCGGTGTAAATATTATGCTTTTCAGGTGTATTAGGGGTTAAAGTTACCCTTTCTCGTATTAATTTTACCCTTAAAAAGGTGTAAAATTAACATTAAAAAATGTTGATATATTTTTACACCTAAAAAGTGTTAAAGTTATGAGGAAAGAATGTTAATCGCACCCCCGTTTTTCTATCAGTGATAACAGGAGAATAATGGTGCTACTGCAATGGAAAATTAACATGTTTTTATTAAAATTTTACTGTTCTCATGTGTTTCTACATTATCGACATTTTTGTGCTGGTTCCTGACTCGACTGTTTCTTCAGTCCTTGCCGTGTTCTAAATTCGCCAAATAATTGTAACAGCAACCAATACAAAGAAAAGTCGATCATGTAGAAGAACTTCAGAATAGTAAAGTTCTAAAAAAACATGCTTATTTTTATTGGATAAACATCATAATTTAAGTGAAACAAACTAGTTGCATTGTATCAATGACTCCACATATCAAACTAAAATCAATTCAATCAATTTCTGTCGAGATAAATGATTAAGATTATAAAAAATTAAATTAACTGAAAAATGCATTATGAACATTAAAATTTCATTCTCATAAAATACCTATTTTTATTCCATCGCGCTTTCTGATAGATAGAAAGTTTTAAATAGTTTAAATACTTGCAAGCTTTAGCTGCAAAGATACCAAATTATTCTATACAATTCAATATTTAATTGCATATGCCTAATGGTTTATTACTTTATCATTTATATTCTTGGCGAAATTGCAACCAAAGGGATACATTTAAAGGTTAAAACATGAAAATTTCCAAGTTAAATTTAAAGATTCCTATCACACTTCATTTGAAAAGTTAACCTCATGCCTGAATGTCCCATTTGCATTTTACAGAAAATTTTTGGGGTAGATTTATTGGTACTTTTCTGGTGCTGTTTGAATTTAATAAAATCTAGGGCAATTTGGGCAAATACTGTAGCAATCATCCAATTCTCGGCCTTGACTGTAAATTTCCAACAATGAGACACAATTTCGAGGCAGCGAAAGAAAGAAAATGCTAATGGAAGGAAAATCATTTAATATTGTTCGTACAAAGGACGAAAGATGAAAATGTAAGATGGTGAAAGTGGTGTTCTAAAGTCGTGATTAATTTTTTTCCTTTTCTCTTATTTTCTTCGTGCTTATTCAACTTTTTTTTTCACTCTTGTATAATATTCCGGGTGAAAAACTGAGAGAGCGATAGGGTATGAGGAAAGTAATTATGTATGTTGTACGTTGCAAGAATTTTGATTAAATTTCAACCATGGAAAAATTGTACTAGTGAAAAAGATGGGAAAAAGTTATGGAAAAATCATCACTTTAATGTTTTTAAATTTTTTTGATAGCTCTATTTGGACAAAAAAAAAATTGGGGTTGGGTTACAAAAACTAGGCCATTCATATATTGAATTTTGTGCTCTACGTTTGCCTTTGCCTCGATGCCTTGTTTCTCGAGATTCTTAAGATGAGAAGTTCAGTTCCAAGACGCTTTATTTGAATAATCCGGAAATCAAAATTTTTTTCTACATCACATTCGTCTCACATACAAATGGATAGTCAATAGAGTCTCAATTCATAGAGAACAAATAAAATTTCCGTTCCTACATCTCCCATTCCTGCTATAACTCCCCAGGACACATATTTAATACTACTCCTTCGTTTCATGGTTTCATGAGGAATTCCGGGAGAAAATTTCCTTTTCCTCCGTTTTTTTTTTTTTGGTCGGATGTGCATGAAAGAATGAAACCACTCCATCGCATCTTCATCATTTTCATGCTAAAGCTTATACCAACATTCACGTTTATCTTAAAGCGCAGCGTCTCAAAATTCCCCATATGAGATAGGGTTAATCAACTGAACTTTATGATGACTATTTTCTTCTCATGTACAAAAATATTGCACTAATAAAAATAAACTTAGAAGGTATAGAGGAAAGGATTGAGCTAATTTAGCTGATGGTTTCTTGTTCTGTGAAATATAGTGCAATGACGACCAGTAAATGTCAGAAAATTTAAAGAACTTTACAGGACCCAGGGCAATTGCATAATAGAGCGATTACGGCGTTATCACACTTGCACATTGAAATTTTAATGTGATTCACATTAATTGTCGCTTGTGAGTGTCCAAATATGTTATTTGTGTCTTTGAGTCACTTAATATTTGGGGTTTTTCTATTTATTGATAAAGAAGTGGACTTGGCCTGCAAAAATATGTTTAAATTTACCTAAAGCATAAATATTTTTCATATTAAAAAATTAAAGAGAAAATCGCATTAATATTTCGCATTAATGCTATAAATCAATTTATATCAAATTTTGCGGGCCAAGTCTACCTTTTTATCAAAAAATAGATCAAATTTTGAATATAAAATGATTCAAACACACAAATTACACATTTGGCTTCCCACCAGCGACAATTAATGTGAATCATATTAAAATTTTAATGTGAAAGTGTGATAACACAGTTACTGTACCAAATAAAAACATTTTGTACTGGATATATTAGTGTCATAGATGGACAATGAGATCATAGTGACACAGACATAATTTTTCTGTCATTCAAGGGACGATTATAAGGTTTTGATACCAGATACACTAAAATTTCAATTCTAAATGTATAATTCCTTCAGTAATATAATGAAATATTCCATAATTCCACATTATTACATTTCTGTTTTTTTTTATTCTTGTATTAACTTCGCAATCATTAATCGTCGCAGTTTACGGTCGAACGGTAACACTCGACCATCGAACACTGATTGATCGTAGGTGATTCGAGCGCTATCTATTGCCACGTGATGGAAATTGGGTTCCGTGATTCCATTTGATTCTAAGGAATCTAACAAGTGCAGCCAAGCAAAGCATAAGGCCTCTAATAACTCCGTTAGTAGAGTATTCGTCTAGTTAACGATAGGTCTCCAGTTCGATCCTGGGTGAACGCAGAAATTTTCCTGCATCCACTTTGGAGAAGACTGTATCATTTGAGTGTTAGTTGTTCTGAATGACGATCTTCCGTACTTAAATACAATTAATCAGAATCCTTTGAGTTCTCCCATTGATCCTGTGGATTCTGCCGGAGAAGAGGTGGCAGTGTTCCAGGCTTTGCGAGGTGTTCGAACCTCGTGACTTATACGGCCTTCAGACCTAAGGCTTAGCCAAATGGTTTAATTGCTCTAATTTCTTATCAATCATGATCTTTTGGGAAAATTCAACTTAGTATTGGATTATTTAAGATAAATAACCTATTAGGCATTCAAAAAGCAATTAAATTATACGCTTTTAGGATTTTCAGACTTACGGGAACTGGGGTAAACCTCTAGTCTGAAGACAGCTTTAGATACTAGGGGAAACTGGGGCACCCCCAAACACGGGGTAGCACCAAACACGAATTCTTATTTCTTAAGTACTTGGACTATCTCAATCATTTCTTCAGTAGACAAACATCCTTATAGTTCCTATAAATTCCTATAGGTCTTATCCTTAGAAGTCGAATATCTGATTAAAAATCGTAGTGTTTGGTGCTATCCCGTGTTTTGTGGTGCCCCAGCTTCCCCTCTGTACTCTAAAATTACTTTTGCATCATTTACCGTCTGCCGGTTCTCAATCAGTTTAAACTGATTCTTAAATCAATCAAAAAATCCCACAAAATAGTTCTAGGGGAAATAAAATTGATATTCGGATTAAATGTCGGTTCATATCCGTTTTAGGAGCAATTTGAACCGATTTATAAATTAACCAAAACTTTTGCTAAAATTTCACTGGATTAATATAAATGAATTTCAGTTAAAAATTAATTATCGATTAGAATCCGTTTAGGCTTGTGAAGAACTTTAAGACCTTTCCAACGATCCCAAACATGATACCATTCGGTTGAAAATACGCTCTGTAGGTCCTTTTCAACCTTTGACCTTGGTAAAACGAATGTCGGTCAAAATTCCGAAAGATAAAATCCCGAAAGCTCAAATCCCGAAAGCCAAAATCTCGAAAGCCAAAACATCGAACGCCAAAATCCCGAAAGATAAAATCCCGAATTCTTAAAAGTGTCATAGCTACTTCCACGATTGTACCCGCGCTTGCTGGAGGCAAAGGGGAATTTTCTGTATCTTGGAAAATTATTCTTCACATTATTCTCGATATAATTTCATCTCTTTCGAAATTTTGAACATTGAGAATTTTGGCTTTCCGTATTTGAGCTTTCAGGATTTTGGCGTTCGGAATTTTGGCTTTCAGTATTTAAGCTTTCAGGATTTTGGCTTTCGGGATTTTGTCGTTCTGGATTTGACTTTCGGGATTTAGGCTTTCAGGATTTTGGCGTTTTGGATTTTGGTTTTCGGGATTTTGGCTGCCTCCGGGAAAAACAGCTATTAGGAATAAATTCAACAGTATTTTCGTATATGAACTAATGTCCGCCTAGATAATCTCTAAAACTTATCCAAAAATAAAAACAAGTTTCGACCATTTAGTCGTAGGCATTAAAACTGATACTCCCCTTAAAACTAACTAACTATGAGAGAGTCATATTCGATAGCAGGTTAAATGAAAAATAATGGTCATTTTCACCCCTTTGCTTCAATTATTCTGCAATTCCCAGTTGTCAAGTTCTCCGACCAGTTCAAATATTGAGTTATGAAATGCCATAAGTTGGCCAAATGATCATCCCCCTGAGAATATACTCTTCCTTGGACTCAATGGTAGACAAGTGAAAATTCCTGAACCGGATATTGGGAATATATTTTTCTCCCAGTGTCTTCCGATCGCTTTTTTGTGTGCCTATAGTTTGTGGTACAGAGAAACGAGGATTCTGCCCCATGTACATATTTCAAAATTCCCCAGACACAATCGAAGGGTGGCTCAACCGAGAGGGATGCTGAATCACAGACTCTGGGCTGCATCCCAGGATATGAGAATGCTCAGAACGGAAATAGGTGGTGGCTTTTTGGGGGTATCCGATGTGGCATGGTCAGCGATATGGCCCAACACCTTAACCCATACCCTTCTTAGTATCAAAACCCGGCAAATCCCTTCACATGGGCTTATTTATTGTACACAACGCGAGAATTATGAGGGTGAGACATGACTTCCAGTGAACAAAATTGGGAAGTATGGGGTTATTCGGGATGACTATACCCAGTATTGATTTATCATCGTAGCTATGTTGAAACTTCAAAATGTGCGGTGGCATAGTGGGAATCCTGATGGCAGCCATACATTGCACATTCTGTTTTCAAGTCGTCTCCACTAACACTTTGTCAGTGAATTTCACTAACGTCCTCCATTAAAATGTCATTTACTGCACATAATATTCAACCAATATCAATATTTTCCTTATTGATTTTCCCCACTTTAACGACAATATAATAGAAATTCTTCATGCTATGCATAGCGAAGAAGGGTAGGAGATTCCTTCTGCGGGAATAGAATTCAATATTGTGGAATTGGTATTGTGAGAACTTGCGAACTCGCATGTATGCGAAGACTGTGAAATATTTAATAGAATTATGCATTGGCCATGAACCAGATTGCAGGTAGTGTTAATAATTGTGAAGGTACTATCTTAGCAGTGTGATTAATTTATCCAATAAAAAAATCAAATTCAATTAGACTCAATTTAATATTAAATTAAGAGTCCGTAGATACACAAGAAAAAATTTACCTTATTGTTCGCGAACTTTAAGACAAACATCTTAGAAAACAAAACAATAGCATCAGATCGAGCAATGACAATTGGTATTATCCTCCGTCAATAAGACGATTCATTATATACATCAATATGAATATTATGCTGGGTATTTTCAAAAGGATTTCAATGGAATAATTTCAGTCATGTTGAGTAGAACCCTGGAGCTAGTTATTCCTTTGGATAACAGGTCACTCCAGGAGTAACTTGTTAGTGTGGTGTTAGGTGAGCTCACAACTTAGTAATAATTAGACTTGGTACAATTGAATTTTGATCGGGTTCCTTCCGTCTACATTTATGTGCAAAACTAATAACTAATATATTCTCGGGAATGTCAGAGGGCATTACTATGGAAATATTATTCATAGCAGCCATCCCTATAAATTTGAACACAATTGTAATCCGATTCTAAACAGGCAAACATTGACAGAGTTGAATGCTACCCCTTTGTCTCTCTTATGTTTGTGTCTGGGTACAATTTGAGCCTCAAAGATGATGGCATATGAAACTATCATAATCTCACTAAACTAAGTCTACAGGTAGGGGATTGTCATAAAGCTTACCTTAACCAAATGATGCTTTTTATTAATATCCGTGAGTTTGAATATTTTGCACCAGTAGAGCGTTGCATCATTTTGTGGCAATTCAACGTCCTGATTGCGCAATTCCAGTGTTCGGATCTTCAGATCCAACCGAATGGCATCCTGAGTGACACGCTGAGTCAAGAAGAGTGATCGGTATCCACGGTAGGCTTCCAATGGTTTAGGAAGACTTCCTGGTGTCACTGCACCGCGTTTTGGTTCATTCTCATGGTACATGAATATTACTCTCATGGTATCATTCTGCAAGAAAAGATGAGAAAATTGTGGTTTAGAAATTATAAGGTTACGTATTGATAAATACTATCAAATGATAAGGTGCATTGATAAATACTTTATGTGAATAAAATAAATAATTGTTGCTTATTTTATTCCATATCTTTCATCCGTGTCTAGGTTAAAAGCTTGTACTAAAATTTTGGAAATTTTGGATTTTTGGATACTGTAATTGATTGCCTTTGGATTCAGCTATCCGAGGTTGACTCACTGACTCCTTTTGGTTTCTTTTTTTCTTCGTTGTGTTTTTTTTATTTATTTTTTATTTGTTCTTTCCACATAAGTAAAATTTCTAAAGTGTTTAATATTTATGACACCTGGGCTTATGCCCGTTTGGCATACAGCTCACTTGAGCTAGCCATCCTACTCTCGCAATGCTTTGATTCGCGGAAATCGACGGAGCAGCAGTTGACTGTTTTGCTTTTTCTTTCATAATTATTGTTAATGTAATTTTGTAAGAAATGTTTTAGCATTAAAAGCAGATTTTTTCTGCAACGGCTTATACAACCTGTGAAGGAGGATTTCCACCGTTTGCCTCTGGAGGTTGGTCACCAACGCTAAGACGGCGGTGGACGCAATAGAGGGAAATAAGTCACTGTTCCTGTAACGTTGTTGCGCTTTTAAAGCATTTGCCGATGAATAAAATATCTATCTATCTAAAAAACAGGCCCGAGACTTTGCTCAGTGCTACTTTTTAGTACTCGCATGTTAAGGAGTTTAATAAATCATCCCAAGATTATTCCGCAACTATTTCACTATGTTTAGCACATGCATGTACTAAAAAATCATAACAATAATTTAACACTTTTGCGCACTTATAGGTACTTATTTAGGTTTTTTTTTTTGCAAAGTCACATTATTAAATTTGAAATATATATGCATTCATGTACAAAATATATTTAATGTTCAGAAAACTATCAGTTCTATTCTTCATTCCCAATTTCATTGTTAGTATGCGTATGCATTATCCGTAAAAATTTAAGTCGAAAAGAAAATATGTATCTTCAGAAATATAAAAGAGTACATTATAAATATGATCTAATTAATAAACTTTCCAGCAAAAATTTAGCACATGAGACGGATGTCTTCTAAAATTTTAAAGATTGCTGAGCAAATCACCATTGAGCTTCTCATTTATACTTTTTATATTCAATTGTGTTTGACTTTCCAAAATGTACTGACTCCAATTTTCTAACACAGATTAGAACATGTATGTACTAAAATTATTTTTTCCTAAAAAAAAGATAAATGAGGAAATAGTTATTGAAATTCCAATTTCTACTTTTTGGAAATATTTTTTCTTGATTTTCCATAATTCATAAACAATAAATTTCAATCATGATTCAACACATCCATATGGTCCATATGATAAACTAATCATTATTTAGTGCGTATTATTTACAGAATATTTGATTTAAAAAAAAATGGAGAAATACAATAATCAACTAGATTTAGCATATAAAATGGGACTTTTTAATACATCTACTGTGAAATATTGGACAAGTTGCTATTTACCAAATTTTGGATGTTGTGTATTATTTATCAAATATTTAATGGAAATTGTAAACGGGCTGATGTAGTTCATACGTTTAAACAAAGCTTGTATTTTCTGTAAGTGAAAAAGGTTTTTCAATGTTTGTGGATAAAAAAAATATTCTGGCAATTTCTAGAGAGGAAATAAAAGATTTGGCTATAGAAAATAATATATTTTAATTCTAAATTCACAAGAATTATATGTTGTTTTTTTTTCAAATAAAAAAAATATGAATTCATTTCACGTTTCTTTTTTTTTGGTAATCTCATGCACCAAATATTCAACTCGGCTTACTTCATATTTTTCAACATTTATTGTACATTAGTGGCCCAATTTCGCGAGGATATAAAACAGCTAAAAATCGATAAGGATTTATTTTTGCGATTGCCCTTTTTTAAAGGTACATGTACTGTACATTAAAGCTTAGAAGGATATAAGTTGGTCTTTCTGGATTTTTCGTTCGGTGCACTAAAACTTTTGACAAAAAATAGTACGGATTTATTTACAAAAGTGGAAATTCGGTGAATTTAACAATAAACCAACAGAGGCCTAGGGCATCCAGCTGTTCCACCATGGAGATCCGCTTATTTATGGTTGTGGAAATTCGTGGTCACATGCAGTCCACTTTGTCACCTGTCACTTTCCCCCGCCGTGATTCAACCACGTCGTCCTCTCCATTAAATTGTGTAATTGTTTATTCCCGGGCCAATCATTCTGCCAATCAATGCCACTCATCAATTTACGAGACCGAGAAGAGCTTTTGGTAAATTCAAGTGCAAAAATATATAATCCCTCCAACACAATTTCAAAAGTCGCGCCATCCGAAAATACGGGAAAATAGCAGAAAAAAAATCTTCAGGCGTCTATGAAAGTACAAAATTACAGCACTAAATCTCTCAATTTATGCAATATTGGAGAATATGCACTCCTCATATTCGCCTCAGATCCCCATTCTTTATGGCTTTAATCTCACACCAAATCCAGTACAAGGGTTACTCATCGTGAACATGGAATATGTTTCCTCAATAATTTATTCACTGCAAGTCGACTACATCTACATACATTTGCTTAGATTACATTTTTAATATGCAATTCAGTTCACTCCTTCGTGGAAGTTACCCAGCTCCAACCCAGCACGTTCCGGAAGTATCCCATTCCTACTGGTTATCCCTTCAGGATATACAACCCCAGAAAGGGATGTACATTTACACTGAACATCATTTTACGCAAAATCACGAATTCAGGGATTACAAGGAGAAGGCCCAATTGATGGATATATTACTTAAGGAAAATTGCTCAATTCCATTTCTATGAATTGTGAAAGTTATTGCAATCCCAGATAATCGACTGGGATTGGGGATAACAATTTATGGCATTGAGTGTTAAGAGATTTGATTTTCCAAAACTTTAATACCCTTAACTGATACACACGAAAAAGTTACGGACTTATGCCCTAGACATACTTACGACTTAAACCGAAAGACGCCTTAACGTAACTATAATAATAATAATAATGCTGGCACAACATTCCATGAAGGAACTAGGCCTTCCCAAAAGGGGATTTCTAGACATGCATTATTATTTTTTCTTATACGAGATGAGATTGTCAGTCCCATGCCCGTGGAATCAAGTGCAGTGAAGCTCACTGGATGCAATCCGAACACCTTTTTAACGCCAGAAAAATTCCTGGTGACCTAAAGGGGATTCGAACCCGGGACACTTGCATCATAGAGCGAGTGCTCTACCACTTGACCCATTTAGTGCATAACAATAATCAAAATAATTATTTGACTAAATTCCCAACAGTTTCCCACTAACTAGGCGGTTTCTCTGCTTAACACTAAACCTACCGATCGTTTGTGGTCGTTCTTCGGTCAAATGACAAACCATGGTAGGATAGGATACTCAACAAATTTGTTTTGGAAAATTGCAAAAAAAATTAAAATTTAAACACTGAAAAATATATTACATGCATATTTTAGGAAATTCAAAAGCTTGATAGCGACGTTGTACCGTTTAAATATGTGTTAATTTTAAACCGGTCAATTTGATCGGGTCTTGGTAGGTTTATTGTTACACCGAAAGACATATTAGTAAGAAACTGATGGAAATGTAATCCTATCACTATTTTTATTATAATTACCTTAAGCCCTCTCGGCTTAAGTTGTAAGTGTGTCTAAGGCATTACAATTTTAATTTTAAATGTTACTCAGATAAACTAAATGAATCTATTCATTCATATTAAAAAAGATTAGGGGAATGTAGGGATGGTTCGCACACAGTGTACCTTCAAACGATGTGAATTTTCTCTTTGTTTGTAAAAAGCTGGCTTTCCATTTCTCATCTCGTCTCATGAAGTTAATAATTGCCTATCTTATTGCTAAAATGACAAGCTATCTCTTTGCAAACAAAGAGAAAATTCGTATCGTTTAAAGGTTCACTGTATATGAACCATGCCTACATTTCCCTATTTGACAAATAACACTAAACATCTGAACTTTGGTTCAAATAAATGTTATTTGTCATGAAGAACTTGTTAGTAGTTTCGTTAAAAAATTGAAATTTATTAAAAGAAATTAAAAATTAAACTTTGGGAACAGATACTAGCGACACTCGCGGTAGAAGACAATGAAGTCGTACGGAAGAACTGTATCAGTTTCTCTAAATTCGTTGTTTATTTCACAGAGAATATATCTTTCAAAAAAAAAATGCACAGAAATTATTGTCACTAAAAATCTTGTTACTACACACTTACAGTTTTCTTCCGCAAATGGCGCTGATAACTGTTCTCAAATTTTAATTCCATTAAAAGTCCGTGGAAATCGAACCAAAATTTTCAATTTTTTTTTCATAAACCTAAAAATATTTATTTAATCCCAGACTTTCCGTACACAAGGAACTTAATCTTTAACCCATTCCTTACCATGGTATTACACATCATACGCAAATTGAGTGATTTTAGATGATTAATTCTTGGGCAATTTTTATCCGAATTGCTGTCAGGAATGGATTTTTAGTGACTTTAGTTCTTCAATTACTTGAGAAAAATAGTCTGACAGGTATTTTTTTCTTTTCAAAAAATTCATCTATTAATCTGTAGTAGGAAACTAATCCTAAAATATGAACATTCTATTTCAAGTATTTCTGGTACATTGACTGAATGGGTTAATCTAACATATTTTCTCACTGGGGGATTTTTCTTTAAGAAAGAATGATCAGACCGATCAGACAAAATCATACAAAAAACCGGTATGAAAAGCGTCCATTACCGATGAGAACTGGTTCAGTCTTAAGCGGTATTCCTTGACCTTTCAAATTAGCCCTAACTCTGAATGTGTTTTTGATATGATTCTAGGTATTTAATTTTTGCTTTGAAAGATTTTTTAAGATACCGTTCTTAAGCAAAATCGGAAAAATTCAACGCCAATCAATTATCATCATCATTTTCAACCGCTTAGCTCTATTGGGGTCGCGGGTCCATGACATTTGGGTTAATAACCTACGCCTGCCGATCCTCCGCCACTTCAGAAAGGGGTTCGCGATCGATCCCAAGACGCTCTAAAGTAAGATTTTGTATCCACTCTAATCACCTTGTTCTAGGTTTGCTCCGAGGTCGAGGTCACTCCCCTATAAATTTGCATAGCTTTTCTGGGGAATCTTTTTCTCTTCATGCGAAGAACATGCCCATAGGGGAACATTGGCATGGTTCGCACATACTGAACCTTCAAACAACGCAAATTTCCTCTTTGTTTGCAAAGAGCTAGTTCGTCATTTCTTAGCCATAAGATAGATAATTATTAAGCTCATGAGACGAGATAAGAAATGGTAGGTCAGCTCTTTGAAAACAAAGAGAAAATTCAAATAGTTTGAAGGTTCACTCTGTGCGAACCATGGCTACATTCCCCTACCATCGAATTTGTGATCTCTGAACACAAAAAATTAATTTCTCGACTTTTAGCTCCTCACGATCAGCTACGTTTACGTTCCTCACTCAATCTGAACAAGTGACTCCCTTACCCGCCCGGAGATACCTTATCGCGGCAGCTTGTACTCGCGATCTTATACTTTCGGTCATTATCCAAAATCCTGATCAATATAGTATATAAAATTCAAATGCACTGCTCATTGATTTTTAAATAATATTCATATTACTTACAAAAATCTTGATATAGGACTGTTTATCATGATTTAAATAATCGATTGTTAAATGTCTAAATTATTATTTTTGAGCACATTTCATAGCTCAGATCTAACAATTTATCTCAGGATAAACCTGGATAAACATGAATCTCTAAATTTAACACCTGGATAATGCTATGTGGCATTTTTAATGCTGAAAAATCGTGCAAGGAAGTAAAAAAATCCTGGCCCATCTCTTGCAAAAAAGCTCTTGGAGAAGGTGTCTCTCGGTTCTAAGCCATTCACGTGGTATAAATATGAGAAGGATATGAAGATTTGCTGGCGTGCCAAGTTGCAATTTACCATGGCCCTTGAATGTGGATGTGTGTGTGTGGAAATAAGGAATTATCACTTTTCAGGTCAAGAGACGTAGTATGAAAAGAGGAGAGAAATTCAAATTGTGGAGTCAATGGAACCATTAGTTTCAATTCTTTCCGCCCATCGTGTGAAAGTTTTATCACAACTACTGGTGAAATTTTAATCAATTTCGTTTGGCTGGTAGTCTGCCCCATGAGTATAGAGTTTTTTTTGGAGAAGAGTGGGGTCAGAAAAGTGGATAAAACTAGTGCAGAAGTCAATTCTAAACATGTTCTTATGGTAGACATGAGTTCTAAAAGGAAGGTAGGAGAACTAAATAGAAATTACCGCAGCCGTTTAGTCTGAATGGTGATAGAGCAATTTCCATTCCCATCCTATAACCAATCACCTACCGTCTGCCTTTCTGGTGGTTCCCATCTCTTAACATTTCTGTCAAGACGACCATTAGAATTTTTTGTTTAATCATTTAAACGGGGAGCTAAATGTTGAGGAATAGGCCCTTGGGGCAGGGGGCAGTAGAAATGGCTAAGGAGGAAAAATCAATTGAAGCGAAAGGCCATTGAATAATAGACTTTTCTTCCATCGACATTCCCAAATCCATTTATATTGGCTTCGACCATTTCTTTGGGAAATGGTGGTAAGTGGATGAAACAGTGAAAGAAAGCAAGTAATTGGCAATCGAGGAAATAAAATTTTCTTTCTATGGAAAATCCAAATGCTTAATGTGCAGAAAAAAAAAATCAAGAGGAAGTGAAGAAAAGGAATAATAAAAAAAATTGTGTGGAAAAGTGAAGGAGAGAGTGAATGGGAGATTTCAGGGAAAAAAAGGGAAGCATTAAAAGCCAATAAGTACTATTGCTCAGCAAATGGTGGAAACTTGCAAAGTTCTCATCGTGCAAAACCCCATGGAGGAACTTTTACGTGTGCATAATTGGGTCCGTCCTCTTGGCGCAATTTACTGCTTCCATCCGCCCCAAGAAATTTATAACACCCTCTCACCAAACGAGCTGGTCCATGCCAATAAAATTTATAAGTGCCAGAAATTGGACCATTTCCTCTCTCTCTCTTTCTCTGTTATTGGGATGTTTGAAGATACTAGAAGATGGAATGCGGTATTCCCAAGAGAAAGTTGGAGCAAAAAAAAGTCGCCCGTCACGTAATTTTACTCCCCAAAAACCAACGGGTTTTCCGTCCATCCACGCGAAAATAACTGACAATTTTCCCATTTTAGCCCATCTTTATTCTTTCCGCGCTCTCATCCAGCAAAAATTGGAGCAATTGGCGCAAATAGGGTCCATTCACAGTGTCAACCCTTCGGGCTATTACACTTCGCGTGGTAACTAAACCCTCAGGGTCATTTTTACAAACAGCGCACTTCATCAAAATGTTAAATTTTTAGCTGTACTGTTGAAATTGGCTATCTAAATTTGTATTGCAACAATATTAAAAATTTTAAAACCATTTTAAAAAAAATTTTGTATCAAGAAATTCTTTTAGGACTGCTCAGAAAATGAATATCTAACTACCCAATTGTAAATCAAGAAACTATTGGTGTTATAATAGAACTGAGGGATAAATGATGTTTAAGTTTATACATACAAAATGCTGTATTTAGTATTTTGGTTGAAATAATTTCATGATCGTAAACTTAAATGAAAGATCATAGAATACTGCAACTTTGTGGAGCATTAGGAAATTGCAGGATCAACGCCAAGGTTGGTATTTTCCCAAAAACCATTTTCAACTTAACATGTCTCGTCCAGAGATCAACAGAATGAAAGTTTACAAGATTAGCAAAACTTAACTATATCGTAGAAAATAGTCGTGGAAATATTATTTTCATAGCTTTGAAATCGTTCCGCACAAAATCCCGATAACCAAAAATGTCCAACAGACCAAATCCCGAATGGGTCGAAATTTCGAATGAGTTGAAATCCTGAATGAATCAAAATTCTGAAAAGCCAAATTTCCGAAAAGCCAAATTCCCGAATAGCCAAATTCCAGAAAAGCAAAAAATCCTGACAAGCCAAAATTTCGAACGCCCCGGAAAGCCAAAATCCCGAAAAATCAAAATCCCGAAAGCCAAAATCACGAAAATCAAAATCTCGAACGATCAAAAGGAGAAACGAACTTATACGGAGGATAATATGCGGAGTAATTTCCCAAAGCATAGAGAACTTTCCGTGGTCTTCAACAAGCTCGGGTGCAATTGTGAGAGTAGCTATTTATAACACTTAAGAATTCCAAATTTTGGCTATTCGGGATTTCGACCCATTCGAAATTTTGGGTTTCAGGATTTTGACCGTGACCTCATTGAAATGACTTTGGAAAGTTCTGTGCCCTTGAGGCCTTCTGATCTAAATTAGTTATTTCGACCTGAATAAATTAAAGTAAAATGGGATAATTCGAAATCGTTATCAATTCTAAATTTAGAGATTTACACACTGTTTCTGATAATTAAAGAAAAAAAGGAGGATAAGGAAAAAGTACAAGCCTTAGGGCCTCGACACACTTAAGACTTAAGCCGAGAGGCGGCTTAGTGCAAAATGGTAGAAATGCGGTTTAGCCATTATTTCAAATTATAATTACGCTAAGCCGTCTCCCGGTTAATCCTCAAGTCTGTCAAGGCCCTTAGAGCCGAAATAGATTCAGGATGATTCTTGATAACATTTAGTCTGTAAAATTTGGCAGTAAAGATTTATCCCAGACTGTTATACGGGCTTCAGACCTAAGACTTAGCTATCTGGCTTAACTCCTCTAATTCCTAATCAGGCACGATTTTTTAGAAAATTGTAGTTTAGGATTGGATTATAAGGGCAAATGATTCACTAGATTTTGAAAAATCAATAAAATTGCTCGTTATTTAGATTTTTGAGACCTCCGGGAACTGGGCTAAACCTCCAGTCTGAAGCCGGCATTATACACTAAGATTAGGATCATTGATATTAGAGGCCTTTTGAAAAAGAAAATCCTCTATCCGATCCTTTACTGCATAATTTTACTGGCTAAATATTCACGAGAATCAGCTTAAGCTTATTTTAACCGTTGCACTTAATAAGATTACTTCTTTTTTATTTTTTTCTTTTGCCTATCTAAACCAATAAGAAGATCCTAAAATTCAAAATTAGGAATGATTCCGTATTACCTTATTTTACCGCGGTGCCAGCCAAAATCTCGAAAGCTAAAATCCCGAAAAGCCAAAAACAGGACTGCTAAAAATCCTGAAAGGGACGAAAATATATGGAGCGCGGTGCTATCGTAGAAGTAGATATGACACGGGATTTTGGTTTTCGGGATTTTGGTTTTCAGGATTTGGCTTTCGATATTTTGGTGTTCAGGATTTTGGCATTTGGGATATTGACCGAGACCCTTTCATTTTGAGGTGCATTTTTTGCTCTTGAAGTGCACAATACAGTTGGTTAAGTCTTGTAATAAGTTAATTAGAGCTTATGGTCCATATAACTCAGTGACTAGGGCATTCGCCTAGATAATAGGATTTCCACATTTTGATCCCCAAAGAAAGCAGTTTTGTTTGGATGATTTGAGTTACTCAGCTCTGACTGACAGATGTTTACTGAAACAGTCATCTATTTTTTTAATGACTTTAGTTATTTCCTGGGGTTTAAAATTTACGTCAGTAATACGTAAGACTCGTAAGCATTCTCAGTGTGATTATCCATGACATGGAGCATTCTAAGTCACCGTCATTCGATTTCGAGGCTTAAAATTATTTGTTTTTCTTTATCCTCATCATCTTTATTTATTTATTTTTTTTTATTTTAATAAATATGATACCTTGGAAAAAATTTGTATCCTTTTTGTCAAAAATTGCTCATTTTTTTTATAATCTCGTCTCAGTTTTTCATAATAGAGTTAAAAATTCTGTGCTTTTTTAATGTAGTCATAATCCATGCTTCCGCTCTAATAACGAGAACCACTGTGAAGTATGAAATTTTCTGTGATATACTTCCATGTTAATGTTTTTTCACTGAAATGCTACCTTCGCAATTGCAAATTAAATGTAACTGCTACTTCCCAACAGTGAAATTTCCTTGTTAAACCGAAATTGTTGTGAAATGGAGGTTAACCTTTGGAACTTTAAGCAAATTCCTGATGAGTACTTCGAAAGAGCAACAAATATAAATCCCAGCTGTTATTATAAAGCCCATACCCTTGTCAGATGAATTCTCGGGCGAATCAATGTTCTATCCACGTTTTTATGGTCCCCCGCAGAACATTAATTTGAATGTTGCGCGAAAATTGGAGGGTTAACTGCATACACCATACGAAATAATAAACGTGTGTGTTTATCATTGGAAGGTATATCCCCTTCAGGTTATGCCCGTAGACCATATTTGGTGGTCCTTTCTGGGACAGACCATCGCGATAAATTTACACACTTTATGGTACTGTCGCCGGTTTGGAGCACATATTTGATTAAGATGAGAGATGGTTTCTATAGAACAAATGGATATTCTACCAATTGTATGCCAGGGAGACAAACACCAACGATTTTCCCGGTGAAATAGTATAGAGGAATATTTTGTTATATCTAATGGCTTTTAAGGATAATAGCATACGATATAATTTGATTATATCGTGAAACGTAGCATAAGCACAATCTCACCCATCTCTTTGAGCATTGTCTCATGGGACCCTGGAAAAACATGAAAGCCATTCGATATTGCAATAAAAGGGTGATTGTCAAAATATAATTTACAAAATAAATTGGGGGGGAATGGAAAATTCCGCAGCACCATCAGGGATGGTAAAATATGTATATTTTACCGCTTGAAAATGCTTCCTGTTTCGACTATTTTCCGCACAAATCTAATTTAGCCACGTAAATCATCGCCATTCACTGCTAAATGGATTAAAAATTAATCAAACATTGGTTTTAATTACATATGAAAATGCTAAACTTATAACTCAATGAGGGTGATTAATTACAATTTAAATTGAATTATAACTGGTGTAGTTTTTGCCGATGGGCAAGAGTATTAGTTGCAAAACCAACGAGAAACTTTTCGAGTGAATTGCAAAAGAGTTTCGTTGATTTAACTTTATGCAATATTTCACGGTGAGATCATATATTTAAACTTTGGTCAAAATCATGCAGAAAACTTACTGGGTAGAAAAGCACCAATGGCGCGGGTGGAAGCTTACAAAGGGGGGAGATGAAGGGAATTTCAATATACAGAAGATTCTTTGCACTTTTAATTTATTGCTCCTTCCTGGAGAAAACTTTTAATGCCCCCTTCCCCACTTTTGGGCTTCATTTCACTTTCAGATTTTGCGTGTTAAAGAAGTGTTTAAAAAGTCTCGGAAAATTTGCCACAGAATAGACAAGTACAAAAAAAATATCATAGGATTTCGAAGTTCTTTTGAAAGCTTTCATGGAGCTTTCTTTCCCATTCGTTTGGGGAAAATAGTCACAAAATTCACTGGGTTTTTTCCCCATATCTTACTAATCTGCACTTTTTTTGCACCATTTATATTTTTCACATTGAAGTTTGTTTCACTAATGGAGGGGGTTTTCTATCCGGAATTTTAAGATACATTTTTAAACACAAAAGAAAAACAGAATAAAAAATGTGTTACCATTGGCAATATTTTTGGTATATTTATAAAATTTTATCTAAGTTTGCCGATTTAGTGTAAAAAGTTTTAATACATTTTGAAAACTTTTATAAACTATAAAAAAAATTTTAAAGGGGAGTTTTTGGTAAAATTCGCCATAATTTCATTATAAAAATTCAAAGTTTAGTACATGTTTAGTAATAAGGATTTTCAATAGGGCTAGATGTTAACTGATAAATTGTTAAAGTGTTAAAAATTGGCGAGATTGACCTTTAGTCATTCATTTGAAAGGTAAAATTTCCCTAGAAACTCTTAAATAATTTATCTGAGTTTAAGTTCGTACGAAAAGTGTCCAAATCCCTCAAATATTTATAGCGGACTCAGGTATTATGTTTTTGTAGACTTTGAATTTAATGCGTGAATCGATTCAGATAGATATTGTACTGGTAAACATAAAAGCGAACATCGAAACGAAACAGATTGATTTTCGAAATCACAATTACAAGGCTCTAAACTAACCTACAGCTTAAGCCGAGAAGCGACTTAGCATAAAATTTATGGGAATGGAAATAGATATTAATTATAATTTCAATTTATAATTACGCTTAGTCATCAGACCTTTATACGGACCTCAGACCTAAGGCTTAGCCATATAGTTTAACTGCTCGATTTTTCTTATCAATCACAATTTTTTGGAGAAATTTAACTTACGATTGGATTATTAATGATTGCGTATATTTAAAGAAATTGACTAAAGACATTTTGAAAATTCACACCAACAACCTACGTGTTTTTTTGAAAAATCCACATCTTCGAAAACTGAGCTAAACCTTTAATCTGAAGACTGATTTAGACTTATGAGTTAAGGCTTTAAGTGAATTTAAAGAGCTTTACATATCATTTTTTAAAGATTAATAAAAAAAAACATCAGTCGTTTTGTGACTTCATTTAATTTATATGGGCTTGGGTATTTAGTGCCTTATATGACTTGTACTAAAACCTGGTTAGACATTTATAATATACCCGAACCATCCCCCTGGCAAGTTGCCTTAAATTTGAAGTCATCTTCTCATACTTTGATTTAAATTTTTATGCGAATGTTTTTGCACTCGCTACCGTTATGCTAAATATTTAAAAAGTGAGAAGTTTTTCCGTATTATAAGATACCTTACCGTATGGAGGGACAAATACACTAAATTTTTGTTTAAATAAATTTTTTCCTCGGAGCACTGTGAGCTGAGTCCGAGATCAATTTAGGAATTGACTTTAAATAGATCCATATAAAAAGGCCAACTTGCCAGGGGGTTGACCCGAACTGTTGTACTAGTACTACACGTATTATTCGTCTTGTACGTGTAAAATGCATCTTTTTTCTTTCATTGAACAAGAACAATTTTGTGCCTATGAAGAAGGTTTTAGTACACCTAGTGGATTGTGAATTTAAGAAACACTAAGGAAATAAGCATTCCATATGTTTATTTTGTTATAAGAACTCTAATTTTTGGCATAAGTTATTTTAGAACAGTCCAGTACTAAAACAATTTACTGTGTATTATTCAATGTAATAGCTTCACTATTTTATTCAAATGCTATATCGATTTCAGGACACCTACTGCAAGCATTTTGCAACATTGTTTAAATTTCTCATCTCAGTTTAATTAAATACTAATATGAGTGGTCAAAATACAATTTTCAACCAGATGACATACCCCTTGAAGTTTGGATGGAAGGTGCGCGATAAAAGAGCGCGAAAAAGTGGCACCCAGAGACAAAAGAGGATGAACAAATAATCTTGGATAACATGGGGAGGCAAATAAATTGTTGCATACGAGGTTTACTATTTTCCCGGTAAAGCATCATCCTCAAAGTCTGCGTAACACATTTTTATCTCCCTTGAGCACGATTGTAAGTTGACTTTCAAAACAATGGAAAGATACGATGGTGAATCTCGAAAGTTTTCCCCAAACTTACAAAAGAACTGGAGAATATTGGAGCTGTATTTAGTTGGGGAAAATGTTGTCTGGTATATTTCTTCGGGTATATATTGGAAGCTTTTGGTGAGGGGTAAATTGCGAAGATGTTATCAGTGGAAGTGTCTTTTCTTTTTAACATCTGAATGGTATGTCTCTGCGCTGTGTTATTGTGTACGATTGTGGTCCTCCTGCGAACGGAAATGTTTCCTCATTGACATAATTCTGTCTCGATTGGGTAACTTTACCTATTACAAACTTTCCACCTCTTGTACACCCCCCGAACCATTGATTTTTGGCTCTACTTGGGAAGGACTAAAAACTCTCACCAATTTCTGTGTGAACAAATATTCAGTGAGTCACACAATCGCATAAAGATTCAAAGTTTAGAAAACGAATTGGTTTGAATTGGGACTCTTTCTCCATCACTAGCAAATGTATCCTTCAGCCACTAGATGTAGAATGGCAGCCCCACAGTGAAAAGGGGGATGGGTTACGAGTACGAAATCACAAGAAGTTTTCTTCAACGAGACTATTTGAAACTGTGACATGTCGAGGGAAGTTTCCAATCTCCCAGCCTCTCCTAAATCTCAATTCGAACAGAAGAAAAAGAGGGAAAATCCTCAATGGTTTTTCTTTCCCAAGGATAAATTTACATTTGCAGTTTGTCCAATTTCACTTCCAATCCACCCACACAAACCCCCCCTTCCAACTTTCGCATTAAATAACCAAACGACAATTCAAACCAACAAGAGCAAGAGACATACCAAAATACACAAGAATGCCAATTTGCAGTTTCATTACTCCACTAAAGAGCTTCAACGTACCCGATGGCTCTTCTTCTGGATGTGAAGGGTTTTTCCTCTTGACAGAAGTCTCGGAAATGGGGAACTTTTCGCTTTTTGGTGCAATAATGGTACAAAAATTCCTGAGAAATTCGAGCACAAAATGTAATAGAAATTGAAGAAATCCCAGAAACTATACAATGGATGCAAAGGACAGCAGAAAGTACCGATTAATTATAAAATGTTGAGTATCAATTTGAGCTGAAAGTTACAAGAGTTATATGAATCGTATATCCAATTTAATTTTATTCCTTATACTAAAAAGATCCTCCAAAAGTGGATTTTGTAAATGTTTTCCTCTTTTACAAAATGCCATTTTATTGCACATTCCAAAAACTCTTTGTTGCAACGTTTGCACATTTTGTCAATTAGTTTTTGAAAGACAAAATTTAAAAAAAATCTGTTTAGTATAGTAAGGTCGGGTAACTGGATCGTTTTCCGAAGAGTGCTACTTAAACGCTTGTTTTTGGACTGATGAAATTCTTTTTTACTTATTCTAAATTCATAGAATTATTACCTGTTTCATTCAGAAACATAATATAAAAAAAAATATTAAAAATATTAAAGAAAATTTGTAAAATAATGATAATACTGAAATAAGTCAGCATGCACTAACTGGGTCGCCTTTTCGCTAATTCACTTTTAATTAAACCTTTGGATTTAAAATATTTTTTTCAGAAGGAAAAAAACAATAAATGTTTTGAAGCAACCAGCTGTCATTAGCGAAAATATCACGGACTAGAAAATTGTTAGTGAAGAACCTAACTGGCACAAGATTAAAATGAGTTGATTACACTCACTTATTTAATTGATAAAAGTATTTTTGCTTTTTCTCAAACTTGAATAGTTATATTATGTTACTGTAGTGACTATATTACGGAAATAAAAATAGAAATATTATTTTAAGTGGATTAGTCATAAACGATCCGGATAGCAAAGCGCTCGGATTAGCACACTTGACTATATAAGACTTTTACATTTTCATCATTAACATCATTAACATCAAGACAAGTTGACTTCAAGTTACATATATGATGAAAAAGTTACTAAAATTAATAACGTAAATAGGGGAGGGTGGGGCAGTTCACGCAACCAAACTTTTCTTAAGGTCTCATTTGCTAATCAAATATCAACGATATTTATAACTTTATAACTAACTTTATTCCCTTAGTTTCTCTTGCGTATTGACTATTTGAAAAATATATAGAATGATTCCTAAATAATTATTTTTCGTCATAAAAAAATTAAGAAAAATAATGCACGCGTGAAACTACACAACTATTCTTTACTAAGTTTTTAAGTATTATTATATTAATATTAGTATTATTATAATTATTATTATTATATCATTGGGCATTATCTATAGGAATTTTTTTTACACAAGTAATTGTTTATGAAAAAAGACAAAGCGTTTTTAGAAAGTTTTAGGTACCGTAAGTGCAGGTAACTTTGTCCCCTGATGGGGGACTTTGACACCCTCCTGTTCGCAAGCTTTCTTTAATTCTTATGTTTAAGAACAGTTTACACCGATCAGATATTGTATATCGGATCGGTAAAGACCACCCTGAAGTTCTAAAAATAAAAAAAAGCTTACGAACAGTAGGGGGTCAAAGTCACCCGCATTGGACGAAGTCATCCGCACTTAAAGTATATTTCCAGTAAGTTTTAATTAATAATTTCACCTAATATTTTTAGGACATTTTTGATTAAGGGTAGAATCACATTGACAATAAAAAGCTCGCCATATCCTCATCGTATTTCGTTAATTTACGCATTTTCATTGTAATTCTTACCCAAATTTTCCATTACCGTATTACCTTATCTCATACTCGGTGGCACTATGTGAAAATAATATAAGAAAACTGAAGAAATAAACCGAAAATTCGATAAACGGTGAGCAAAAAAACTGTAAAAGAAATTAATCATACAGTTTTGTTGCTCATCGTTGATGCTATTTTCGTTTTATTTATTTAATTTTCTTATATTATTTTCACCTAGTGCCACTGAGCATGAGATAAGGTAATACGGTAATCGAGAATTTGCGTAAGAATTGCAATGAAAATGCGTAGAATAACAAAATACGGTGAGCCTTTTACTGTCAATGTGATTCTGCCCTAACTGGTCATAATTATTTTACATTCACTTGAAAAATATTAAAGTTTTGCAAAAATTTTAACCTGTTTCAACTACAGTTTATATTCGATTTTATATAAGGCCTTTTAAGAGTCTGAGTAATTTTTGACAAAATGAAACCAAGTCGCAAAATTCCGTCAAAATATTCCATTTTGACAAAATTATGTGCCTATATATTGCCTAACTGCTCTACTTTTCGGAAGAAGAAATTAAAAAAAATCAATTTAGATTGTACAATGTACATCAATAAGGAACGATCTATAAGGTTTTGAAAGAGCACTATAATTACTAGGTGTTTAGAAACTCAAGACATTCAGTGTGGTGTAACATACAGGATTAATGCTATGAGTAAGAAAAGATGGAAAGAGAGGTGTATAGTATGCAAAATTTTAAATGGAAAAATACGTATGTTAGAAAGAGTACACTCTAGTGGAGTAATACGATTAGTAAGATATTTACTGTTCGCATTAATTGTTTTCTGAATTGCATTACAGGCAATTTGAGGAATTTTTTATGCGTGACAACTGTGATCGGTCAGTTTTCGAGCTATTGTACTGCTGCCAATTTGTACGTGTTGGGAAATGTTTACTGTGAAGCAAGATAAAACAATTGCTATTTTTTACCATTCTCGCAGTTCAGAAAGTATTAATCTTAATATTAATCTTATATGTGACATCGTCATCAGGACGGAGTTACTTCTCTTGTCTGAAGACCTTATTGGCAATATACACCGTATAATAGCAGGTAGTTTTGGATCAGTTAACGTTATTGACTTAGAAAAAGATACAGTTTTAAAAATTGTACTTAGGGTAAGATGGAATAATTTGCAACTGTGAGATTTCCTAATCGTTTTAGATGGCAAAAGGTAAAAACAACGAATAAGTACTCTTAAATTTAAAGTCTTCTTCTTCTCTGTGATTTTCTTTTTCTCTTTGATCATCTAAAACAGTGACAAAACACAAAATTTCGAAACAAACATAAATCCAAATTACCCCGTCTTACCTTAAATTCTAAAAAGCCTTTTTTTCTCTTTCTGTCTTATATATATGTTCTCTTTCTGTCTTAACCAGTATATAAATTGTGTAAAATACACTTTAAATTTTCCAAAACCAGAAAACACTTCAACTACATCAATTGATTGAAGTGCTGTTTTAAATCTTTCAAGTTTGAAACTGAATATTCATGTGAATCTTATTTTCAGTATATACAATATTCTCAGTGAACTGAAGGACGTGGATGAAATGGTCGAGAAGTACGAAAAGAAAAGCTCTGTGTCTGCAAAATTATTCAAAGGAAGTCTGAGAAAACACTTTTTGAGTTTGTAGGCAAATTTTCATCACAAAGGCCAAACGAGGGAAAGTTCAGCAAAGATTTGTGTTTTCTTCAGTATATATAACTTTTTTTTCCAACATCCACACTTTTGCAAATTAATTGGCAGCTTGGGTGGAGGAAGAGCATAGGGGGCGACCCGGCAAGAGGGGGTGGTTGTTGATTATTTGTGAATTTTCCGAGGGTGACCAAGTGGAGTCCATTAAATCGGGCTGGGTGGTGTTGGATGAAGCACCCAGGAAGAGGATGTATATAAAATTCCATTAACGGAATAACAACAATAAACTTTATCATATTGTGTGTCGAAAGTTTTCAAAACTTTCTCGATTTTTTTCCATCCCTCTCATTCTCTCCATAATACTTTCTTTCACTTTATTGTTGTTATGGAAAAGTTTTCCATAATTATCGTATATACTTTGATCGAACTGCATATTACATCCTGGTTGGATATTGAGAAAAGATGCTGAAGGGATGGTTGAAGGATTCTTCAAAAGAATACTCTCTTACGCCCTGGGGAATGTTTTCTTTCAGAACGCGTTGATGAGTTCAAAATGATGACACTTCATCAAAATACCATAATACTATATAGCCCTTTTGTCCTCATTTCCAACCACCAATCCAGGTGGATAGACACCGCATCTTCATGTAATTAAAATTAGTATCAATGGAAAAACCAGAGGCGAGAGTCCATGTGAAATTTGTCTCACAACTTCCATGGAAAGTTTTAACGAGATCCACAAACATCCCTCTTGTACAATAATTTTTCTTGTCCTCTGGCATAATCACCCTGATGAAAGCTCTCTCTTTCTCACAATTCGCGTTCACCCGTGTTAGTGCATCGACGCAGAATGACGAATAAAATGTGAATAACATTATTTTGAAGAACAAGCCAACGAGCTACCCTGTTAGCTGTTATTATTGTTCATCTGTGCAACAACGTTATTAACTCTGCATCAACTGTTTTGTCGACAAACATACCGCTCAACCTTAATTTACCATCATCTATTCCAACACAAGCTCTATGAAAAAATTTATGTCGCTTTTAAAACAAAAGTTGTGAAAAAATTACTGAAATTGTCCAAAATTGTCCTTGTTTATTCCTTGTATTAAAAAACTTATACGACACCTATTTACTTAAGTTTACCAAAGCTGTATTAAAAAAGGATATAGAAAAAATAATAAATCTAAAATTTTATGATATATTCTGTGAAAAGGATTGCATATTTCCAATAAATATACTAAAATATTTTATGAAATTTATATACGTATGGCCCAGGGGCCAATCGACATTTCATTTTTCCATACGGTTTTGCATAGAGGCACTGAAGACTATTGGCAAGTATCTTTTCCTAAAGAGAATTGACTTATCAGTCCGATATATTTCGAAATCGTGCATTAAAAACTATATAAAAATACATATTTTATAATGTCCGCCGAAATAATACAAAAAATTACAAGCAAATTTGTTTAAGTCGCGGTGAAATAGGGTCGAAGGAACACCTCTTCGACAGGGAACCCCTATTGACAATTTTGTCAAAATATTGAAATTTATTTAAACTATCTAATAAATTGTAAATAATATCACGTGTTTCTTTAATCTGCTTTTCTGATAAGGATAGGTGTTCAAATTTCGTATTCCAAATGGTACAGAGTAGGGCGTCAATAAGTCCTGACACGACTTCTTAAAGTGTCAATGGGGGTTCCTTTCACCCTATCTGCAACATTTTTACAAGAAAAATTGAAAAATAGCTTCACTTTTTATTAGGCTTGATGGGCCCCTGGTATGGCTTATATGGTTTTACTATAATACATACTTCTAATGAATGGCTTATGGGCTACAGACAAAGCTGTAAAGCTTCTGCCATTTTTACTTACATCCACGAATATGGGAAGCATTCAGTTAATTTCGAACTTGTTAATTTTGTTATGTTATTATTAAAAAAATTACTTTAAAAAACATGTGAATAAGTCACTAAACGTAAGTTCAAGTTAATATGTAAAACATTTATTAGGTTAAATAGATTACGAAATGACTTCTCTGAGTGAGTGAGTTGTTTCAATATCTTGAAATTTACAAAAGGAAAAAAAAGAATTTCCAAAGATGATGTAGTACTGACATTAGCCCAAGCATTTAACCCAGTTCCCGAAAGTCTGAAAATCAGCGAATAAAATAAAGAATTGCAGGAATTTTTCAAAATTTACTAGCAGGGATAAAAAAAATCTTAAGAGTGATTTTTCGTAAAAATATTTTTTTTTATTACATGAAACAAACTTAAGGCCTGAAGTGTATAACAAGGATTTGTTCCTTTATCCGGTACTTCGGCTTTGTTAGTAAGAAACTGATAAGAATTTAGTCAAATCATTATTTTGATTATACTAATTACTCTAAGCCGTCTATCGACGTAAGTTGTAAGTGTGTCTAGGGTATTACAATTATCGATTAAAGGTTATTTGCATAAATTTCATTTACTTAATCCTTTATTGCCAAATTCTAAGGGCTAAATCTCGAAGAACAGCCAGAGTTAGTTGATTATTATCTTATTATCCTTATTAGCTGATTGTCTAATAAGGGTTTCAAAAACTGGAGATTTAGCCCAGTTCCCGAAACTTCCAAACTCCTGATTATTAATATTATATTATTTAATATTAATGTAATATTATTTTAAAATCAGGACACTTTCCCCTAGGTTTTAAAATATACGTGCGATGAGTAATATTTATTGAAAAACATGGGAAAAATTTAGTCAATATAAAGCTTGAGACCGTGCAAACCATGGGCACTTTCCCCTAATGAATTTTTGAAGCTTACTTGTCAAGACTTATCCTTAGTTACGAATATTTTATATAATTTTTATGATCGTAGTTTAATAAATTTTCTATTACTATGACTTGACAAAAATCCACAAAAATATCAAATTGTGCTACTTGGGATTCCCAGGAACTTGTTGTGACTGTCCCTGATTTTTTTGTAAGTGTCATCTTTGCAAAAATATTATGTTAAAATGAGAGATTCAGTTGCTCAACGGTGCGGGTAATTTGATATAAATTAGTTCTTTTACATGGTGCTCGTCAGTTTTTTCTCAAGTTCTAATAGACTTTCTCTATTATATTGATCATTCACCCTCAAACACTCACCGTAATTGGAAGGTCATGATATGTATCACAAGTGTCGAGTTTCCTGCGGAAGCGCAGGACAGTATGAGTGGCATTTTCGTAGCCAAGAAGAAGAACGTAGTCCTGGGAGGGATCAACCACTGGTTCACCATCGCTGTTCTTTTTCACATGTCGATCCTGAAAGACAAGTCCAAAAAAAAAGAAATATAATTTTAGGAAAATTGTAGTTAGAGGAAATTGGACAAAACAGAATCAATCCATAATCTTGCATTATTATTAGTTTACTTAACGAACATTTCACAGAACAGAGAAAAATCATTAATCAAGTTGAATTATGACCATCGCCACAGTAGAGTGGCTTTTTATTAGTTTTTATCACAGTCGAACATCTTTATTTTCGATTTATATGCTTTCGGGCTTATTTAAATAAATTATTAGTGGATGAGATGGAATAGTTGGATTCTGAGGAGATCTCGCGTGTGTTTCTTTTCCACAACTATGAGTATTCTATCAAAACAACATACAAACCCAATGGATTGGGATTTTCGGGTCTTTTATCGTTCAGTCTTCTTTTTCTCTCCCATCATAATTTTCATCTAAACTGTGTATACGAATGGAATATAATCTTCTGAGAAATTCCTTCATTTAATCCTGTATTTTTTTTTTAATATTTTTTGTCTTTTTCACCCTCAACATATTGAGCTCTGTAAGAGATACTTTATAGTGCAACTCCACCTCCTCAATTTTCCAGCCACCCATCATCTTTCTGTAACTGTCTGATGGTATGTCTACATTTCCTTAGTCTTTCCTCTAGATGCTTCTTGAAATAATTCAAGTGAAAAATTGAAGAAACTCATATTTCCGTATGTTCAGCACTATGACAATATATCCTCGGAGATGTCTGTCATTTTCTTACTGCATTTTGTCAGGAAACACATGACACAATATACGGAGGTAGAAGGACTTACTGAAAGTCAGATTCATGGGTTAACCAGACCTGAATGTTGTTCAAAAAATAATTTACTCAAAATTGTTCAACGGTAAATTACAGAAAAAGATAATATTTCACCCGAAGGATATTGCATTATCCTAATATACAATTTAACTTTTTTGTAATTTTGAAATTCACACAATGGAGTCTCTGAGGGAATGCTCTAAAATTATCATCAATTAATAAAATTCATCCTAAATTTTAAGTTTAATCTTCATACTATCAAAGTTTTTCTGGCAATTAAGAACATTATTTTTTTTAGCTTTATTAACTATTAATTATATTGTATACGTAGAAAACTGCAGTATCAAATGATTAATACAAGACTTTTCTAAAAAAGAATATTCGTTAGAAAATTATCAATCTTTTATTAAATATTTTAGAAGTCTTTTCTCTATTATATTAAATTTTCTAATGAAAAACGGTAGAGTAGATTCGAAATTGTAATTTCTAAAATCGTTTTGAAAATATTTTAAAATAGAATTGAAAATACCTATGCTCAAATTTATATTTTTAAAATATACAGACATTATTACTTTAATTTTATAATGATAATGTGTTGTTCTACAATGCTTAGAATGTCCAATGTATGTCTATTAGCACAGAAATGCCGAAAAAACATGCTTAATAAATTAAAATTATTTTGTTCATAAGTACAATTAGTAAATTTATTTTTACGTACTCACTTTGAAATTATTTGTAAAATAATTCATTAGGATCATAGCAAAAACCATTATTGAAATCATATTGTTGAAATCAGATCTGATATTTAATTTCTTCTTTGTCATAAATTTCACATATTAAACATTATTAATTCTGTCTAAACTGTTAACAAATTCTATACTATCGTATCCCAATTTTTTGAATACATTAAAATTTACAGTTGACAGCGATTTCTATTAATAACATTCTATTTTAGTTAGCTCAAGAATTAATCCAATTATTTAATAAATTAATAAGTTATTAAAAGGACAGTGTCGAAAGGAATGCAACCATAAACAAAATTAAATAGTGAAATGTTTTAAATATTTGCCACGACTCTCAAAATAAAATGTGACAAAGCATTTATTTAACAAATTTCATGTAAATCATAGAGAAAAGTAATAGTGATTTTTAAATATATGGACTTCTGACTTATCGAATATAAATCATTTTCAAAATTAATTAATTATTCAATGGCCTTGTCTGATTTTAAAAATTAGTTCGTATTATTCTCTCTGTGATATACCCAGCTATTGCTCGTATTTATTATTACTAGTTTATTTATAATTAATAATGCATTGAAATTATTTCATTTTATGCGTATGTTAACCTGAGATTGATGGGCAAAAAATATAATTTATCTCTTCATTTTTCCCAAAAAGGAGTTCTGGAAGATTCAGAATGACTTTTTCCTGATGTGGCATGGATAGGGTAAAATAAGGTAATTTGGAACCATTTACAATTTGGGACATTTGAGATTTTCTCATTGTTTCAGATGAGCAAAAAGAAAACAAAGTCCGCAAAATAGAAGAAAAAGACTATTAAAAAGAAAAGGAACAGTTTTCTTCCTTCATCTCTAATCTGTGAATCTCTAAAACTGTGAGAAAATCTGAAATGTCTCAAATTGTAAATGGTTCCAAATTACCTAATTTTACCCTAAATCACGGGGTTAGGCTTAGAAATTTCATACAAATATCCGGGAAAACACTCGAATTTTATGTATAATGTCTGCAAGGATTTGCTCGCAGAGAAGAAATTACCCCAAACTGTCCATTAAATTTTCCTTCGTGCTATACTGTCCCTATTTTCTATCCAGTATGACTCGCAAAAGAGATAAAAAATTCCCACTTATTGGCAATGTAATTGCCATTAAACAATGTCAATCTTTGTTTATAGTGCACCCGTTATACTTCATTTAAAAGAGGTACCTAAGCTTTAATACTCGTTTCAAAAACTGCTCAAACTTAGCAAATATTCAAAGGCCTTTCTAAGGAACCCAAACTTGTAATAATCCTTTGTAAAATCATTAGAAGAAGTAATTTAAAGGCTTTGTCGGATGCGGTCAAATAGACGACAAAAATAACAACCACAACATATCTGAAAAAGGAAAATTATGGTGCTTACTATATCAGTGATAGATGAAAAGGGAAAATCATTCCCTTGAACATATTTTTTAGCATTCTATTGATTTCAAGTGCCTCTACATTATCGACAGTCAGAACTGTGTTTGCTTTTGCAACACGACGAGGACAGGGAAAACTGTCGAGACAAGAAACCACATAAAGAAAGGTCGATAATGCAGAAGCATTTGAGAACAGTAACGTTCTAAAAAAAGAAAGTTTAAGAGAAATAATTCCTCCTCTTCATTTTTCATTTGGATAGTACCATTTGTCGATTCATAGGACTTTTGTATCAGTTTCTCCAGATCCCAACCATGCCAGATGGATTACGAGATCTGTGATTTTCTACATACCATTCACACTTTTAAACAAAAAGGCCACATTCTACAATATGTCGGATGCACAATCGAATTTTTCCAATTTGCCAAATGTGACTTGTATTCCACACAATAAATCTCATTGAAATACAAAAAGTGCAAGCACCACGAATTTCCACAAAAGATATTCAAAAGATAAACAGAAAAAAAGGACGATGAATGAAAAAGGGGACACGACAATCAGTTTGTCAAGATTGTAATTAACTTCTACCTCCATCGAGCATCTCATCTCCGGAATTATCCACTGGAGCACATTCCACTGTCTTGTAATTAAATTCTAATTCGTTTCTAAAATGTTTCGAAAATTAATCTTGGAATCTTTCAACATCGAAATTTATGATTATTCCAATTCTATGGCGTGTGTTTTCATAAATGGTCTCTCAACATGTATATGGCGTTTATTTTTTTCACAGAGAACAGCGCGCTATTCCACCTTCTATCTCTATATTTGTGTTATTGGATTGTCTTGGTTTTTCTTTTTTTTTATTTTTTATTTTTGGGAGGGATATTAAACTAGATATGAGCACACTATAATCTATTGGACAACGACACGGTGTGGTGTAATAAATAAAACGCGAGCCACGGAGGATTGTCCCGGAACGGGTTCTTCGAGAAATGCAGAGGCGCATTTTGAAAGCACAGAGATGGGAGCAAGAAAAAAAATTGGTAGCAATAAATAATTAAATGGTGAAGCAAGAAAAGAACAACATTCAGTCAATGAGAAGGGGTATCATATAGATTAGATCGATATAAATGCACTAAAGCCAATCTTGCATACCAAACATCTCAGTCAATTTCCTCTGCAACTTGTTCACAAATTTAGTGCCATTCACCATCTTTTTGTCATTTTAATTTCGATTTAATAAAGCTCAATTTCTGCTTAGACAAAAGGGGAACAGCTTTCAAACTTTCCTCATTAAAGCTGACCAGTTGTGGGAGGTTATTTGGAATTTTCCTCTCTGAAGTTACAAGCCGGAAAGAATGTGAGTCCCATACAGAGGAATTTCAGCTGTTGTTTGTTTATTTTTCGGATCTTGCTAAAAGGTATTTGACCTTTTTGTATCTAAGAAAAATTTGCAGCATATTCGAATTATTTTTTCAACTGTCCTTTAAATTCTTTTGTAAGTTTTTGCGACATCCGTGGTTAAGGAAGATATTCAAATACTTTACTTGATAAAAAACGGGCACTTCTATGCTACAACAAACAGAAATATGTTTGATTACAAAAAAAAATTAAAAAATGTAATGGACTTCTAAGATTTAAACTTATATTACTTATAGTAGTGTTATTTTAATTTAATTCAATCCTAAATATTAAATTACAATAAAACTCAGCAAAAATGTGCAACATTAGAAAATATTTCAAAAGGGGAAGTTGAGCATCTCTGAATTGGGGCAGCCTTAAAATCGGATTTTTTTTCTTTTATTTTTAAATGAAACTGGTCTTTATTATTATATAATTTAGATCAACAAACCTACGAAATTAAATTACATTATAATAAGGATCATTTCCATTTAAAAATAGGAGAAAATGGCAGAATTGCAAAGCTGCCACAATTCAAAGATGCTCAACTTCCCCCTAATTCTCTATTTCAAAATTAAAAAAAAAAACAATTTTCATTTGAATGATTTTTTTATAAAAATCGATTCTCGTTTTCAAATTTACTAAAATACTGATTAAACTGTTGCAGATTTTTCATTTCAATTCAGGCATAAAGTGTTAGCATGTGGCATAATACAAAGTAAGTCTTAATAATCTATAAGAGGAGCAATCTTAAAAAATAAATTTATTGTAAGGGTGTCTACACTTTGTAAGCAGTTTTCGTCAAAAATGGCTCTTTTGAAGGAAATCGTCTGCACTGCTGTAGGTAGAAACGTCAAAATTCTGTCAAAAATACGATTTTTGACGAAAATTGCCCCCAATGTGTAGAGGCCTTAAGACAGTTATTAGTACATTTTATATCTAAATTTGATTTCTGGTTTTCTGATATTCTTTTAGAGTTGACACCGTAGAGAATTAGGCCCTTTGAAATAAGGCTTTTACTGCCATTTTTAAATCGAACTGGGCTTAAAGCCTCTACACATTATTGGGAGCAATTTTCGTCAAAAATTGCATTTTTGACAGAATTTTGACAGTTGTACCTACAGCAGTGCAGACAATTTTCTTCAAATATGCAAGTTTTGACAAAATTTGCTCCCAATGTGTAGAAGAATTCTTTACTGTGATAAAATTTAGCTTCACAAATAAATTGTTGAGCTAAATTATGTTGTGATAAGGCTCAATTTACCTGTATTTTAAAGATAAAAAGTTCTAGGGTCAGGAGTGATTGTCTGTACCGGTCACTGTTTGTAAAGGGCAATGTGATCTTTAACGCAATTCCCAGTGACATGCGTAGGTCCGCGGATGGGATTCGGCAGTTTTTTCGGGTCCAGGCTGAATGAATCTTAAGGAGCATCTTTTTTTTTATATTTTTTTCTGACTCTTGTATATTTCCTTTTAACTCTTTCTCTTCTTTTGTTATTTTTCTTTTAATTTTTTTTCTCTTAATCACAATTGTAAGAAGGATGAACCCTATTTTACGATTAAAATAAATATTCTATTCTATTCTATTCTATGTTATGGGTTATCCCTATTCGAACTTACCTCCCAAACAATATTAATAATATAATATTATAAATACAATATTAATAAGAATAATATTTTGGTATTTTTTCATTTCCCCCTTATCAAGATCTTACATGATAAGACCCATTAAAACCATTTTTTAATACAAATATGATCCTTCATACAACCATACAACCAAGAACATTCAAAATACTAAATATTTAAAATCATATCTCCACAAAATTTAACATATTCGTTATCTTATGAAGTAAACAGGAAGCTACGATACGAAAACTCACTAACCATATTCTATTTTGTATTTCATATGTAAATAAAATTGAAATCATAAATGCATAAAAATAGTGAAATTTCTAAGCAAGGAAAACTGAGAAGTTATGAACTACTTTAGCGTTATCAGTTAGGTTTAATAGAAATTCTGAACGCTTTTCAAACTTATTTATCTATTTATATATTTAATTATTTATTTTATTAATTCATTATTATCTACTTGGGTGCTTTTTATAATTTTTTTCACTTAAACTGACGTAAATTGAATTTTTAATTTTTTTACTGAGTTATAACGAACAAATGAAGTTTTTTTGTACAGTAAAGTCTTTTGAATCAAAATATTATATATTCTTTTATATTTATGAAAAAAAACAACTAAAAGTAAATTTCTTATAATTTAATTGGGTTACGATTATAGATTACATGTTTCGTAAACACTTGTACTAATTTAAATTTGCCTTCTAATGGGTCCTAAGGAATTAATTAAACACTTTCAAAATATTTTAATTAAATATAATTGAACATAGTTCAAAGGAAACTTCATATAAATATTTTGTGACAAATAATTTACATTTTATGCAAAAAAAAACTCACTTAATATTCTTAAAAAATCAAGAAAAATATTTCCAGAGGAGAAAAATGCAAAAATTGTTGGAAAACTGAAATATTTAGAGTGACCGTGTTTCATCATACTGCATCAGATGTATAATATGTTAGGAAAAAATCTCTTTTTACTTAAGAAATTGCAACGCAAATGTGAATCCTATTTCAGGAGCACTTCCTTTGGGATTGACCAACCTCTAAGTTCCTTCTGCGAATGCCAAGAATTTATCAGGAGAGTGTGGAGAAATTTCTAAAGAGAAATTCTCAGTGTTTTTTTACCCATGAGAATGAAAATCATATTTCTCGGTTAGCTCTCTCTCAAGAAATATGCATGGGAGTTGTGGAAAAAAAGGGGAGAGAGAGTCGAATTCCCTAAAATAATTATCAAGTTTGTGTACATCGTACCGCACAACTTAATTAACTCAATTATTTATTGCCGCCTAAATAGAAACGGAAATTAGTGACGAGGAGGATGGAAAGTGTTGCTGTTGTGGCGGGAAAGCAAAAGGAAAGAAAATCTAATAGAGCTGTAAGAGAGATATGCGCTTGAATAATTTGACAGTGAGGTTAAAGTTCAAAGCAATACAATATATTTTAGCATATTCTTGCCCCCCTTCTATCTTGTTTCAACTTTTTATCTCTTGCAATTACATGCCGCCAGTGAAGTATTAAACGTTTCATGTGTAATTAAGGTGGCATCCAGTCGATGGACTAATTGCTGATCACCTTCCATCTTCGTCTTTCTCATTCATCTTCTTGGACCTTTTTTTCTCCAACTCTCAATACCAATCTCTGTCTTATGTAGACGTTATTTATTTAAATCATCTTCTCTCTCAGGTAAAATAATGAACTGTCTCGACTTTGATTGTAATTTATATCCAAAGCATCGTATGTGGGGAAATCAATTAATTTCACAAAATTAACTACCATGAATCCGGGTTGAAAAAAAAAGAAAAAAGTCAACAAACCATTGACGATTGCCCCTTCCTGAAGGGTTATATTGAGACAGAAAAATAAATTAATAATATTTTTCCACTGTGATGACATTCCAACCTGTTTTCAACTATTGGCAATGAAATTTGTATAAAAAAGAGCCCTGTTGGAGTTTCATTATTTTTTTCATATCTGAAAATTACCTTTTATTTGTCCAATATAGCAAATATTTCAATAATAACATTTTTATTAAAACTTACCCCTTTAAAAATACCCCAGTTATTATTTATTTATTTATTTTTTAATTTTAATATTGCTTTAACTTCAAAATATTGAAATATTTGCCTTTTACGATGAAGAGTGGAATATAAGCAAAAATTAACGACAGAATGAATCAATAGCAATCATAACATTTTATATTATTAATTATTTATAATGAAATTTCCATTTCATTAAATTAAAATTATTTGTTTTAGTGTAAACCAAATGGACTTCTAGGAATGGGTTTTGATTGGAAAAATGCTTTGTATTTCAGGAGGTAATTCAATTCGGATTGGTACTTTGTTGTGCATTGAAATTAAAATGACATATATTTTGCATTTAGCATTAAAGATTTTGATAATTTATTAAGATGAATATTCCATATTGTTGGTAAATTATTTTTTTGTAATTAAGAAAGTGCCCTAAAAATATTTTAAAACGTACAACTTGGGCTGTAAATAGATGCTTTATGTCTAACTGCATAAAATGTCTATAAACATTATTATTATTATTATTTTGTACTAATACACGAACCCTCTCAAAAATATTTCTCTAGAGTTCCATCTAGCAAGAGTCATTTTATTTTAATGCTGAGATTTATGCAAAATCATAAAAATTTTCATTAGAATGTCACTGAAATTATATTATTAAAACAATTAAATTTATTAAATTTGGTTGAATTGCATATTAAATAACAATAATTCACAAAGTTTAAATTAGCGTACTATTCAATTTATTTTATTTATTAATGTTATTGCTTAGACTAAAAAGCAAACTATTTTCTTTAAATATTTTCTTCAAGACTATAAAAATTTCCGTAAAAAGGGGGATGGAAAAGCATTCTAGGCTTTATGAATTAATTGAGCTCATGACTTAAATGTTAGGGGAAAGCGCGTAAACTTCGGACGACTCAAGCTTCGGACTTTGGAAGATTTCTTTAGGTTCCTTATCGGTTTCACTCATAGTTGTTTTCTGAAAATTTGAGGCATTGGATTAGTTATTAAAATTTAATATTTTAATGGGCCAAATTCATTTATAACACCTTGAAAAAAATTATTTGTGCAAAGTATAAATCGTCCGAAGGTAGCGCGCTTTTCCCTATACCTCAAAAGTAATTTCATATCATTTACCTTTTAGCCGTTCTCAATAAATTTGAATCGATTCATAAATCTCTCAAAAGATCTTCCAAAATAGTTTAAGAATTTTAAAATAGATTTTCGGGGAAAAATTAATTATCGATTAATAACCGGGTTTGTAACCGATCATGCAATTGGAATTGGCTTAGACTTGTCGGAAATTGAAAGACTTATCCAACAATCCCAAACATGATACTATTCGGTTGAGAAATACACTCTCCAGGAAGGACTCTTCAGGTCCTTTTTTAGCTTTGACCTTGGAAAAACAGTTATTAGGAATGATTCAACTGTATTTTTTGTCAATTATCAGCCTGGGAACTCAGTGTAGATTTATCTGAAGTAAAAAAAATGATATTGACAGAAGAGTTAAACTCGTACTTCGACGAAAGATTTCTTGTTTGATTGATCACAACTTATTTTATGAGACGAAACATAGTGAGTTTTATAAAAGAACTTTTATTTTTATTTTTTTTTCTAATTAACGGTTCAAGTAGGAATTTAACTGATTTACTACCAATATAAATATTTTATTTTGTCACTTTTGATGAATCTACATATTATAAGTGTGATCAGGACTCAGGACTAACGCATTGTAAGTCTTTTCTTAAAGGATATCCGAAAATCAGATCCGAAAACGACTCATTTTTTTTTAATATTTTAAATGAAGGTGTTTAAAGTTTAAATCATTTTTTTTATTATTCCGAAACAAAATTTTTATTACCGACTTAATCTCTTAAGTATGTACTGTATAATAATGTTAGTTAAAAGCAAAATAAAATATGTTTTTAGTACAGATAAATTAATTTAAAATTCTTAAGTTTTATACACAACATATTTATACTAAATTAAGTTATTGCTTGTATTTTTAATATTGGCAATATAGTATGATAATAATAATAATATACGTGTACTAAATCAGAAAGACTTTTCAAAAACTAACGGCTAAGATTTATTTAAATTTAAATTAAATTTTAACACTTTATGATACTTCTGTCTTGCTTGATAGTTTTTTATCGTATTTATTACAACAAAATGTTGTCATGTATGAGCTCAACTCTGTTCCCAAAGAGTTTTTTTTTAACCAACAAATGTGTAGAGGAAGAGGAATTGGAAAATTTGATGAAATTTCTCGTGTTTCGGAATGTTTTGACAATGTTAATTCCTTCCCAAAGTCCCTTTTCTTTCTTCTCTGCGACGGAAAAATTTTGGGCTCAAAAAAACATGGGTACAGCATGTCAACAGAAGTTATACTGTTGCAGAGGAATTTGGGCTATTTGAGCTATCCCAAGGGAGATGACTGAAAAGTGCATCCGGAATTTAACTTCTTGATTATCACTCAATGATAGTCTGTGGCCTATCAAGCAAAATGAATGGGAAAATAACAAAGAGAGAAAGAAATCATTAGAAATGCCCCCTACGAAATGACTCATTTTCAGAGAAGATAGTCCCACAAATTGTCTGCTCCTGATGGCTTTTCCTGCTTTTGCTGGAGAAATGGATAAATGGAATAGCAATTAATGACACTGCTGAATTATTTATAGGCGATTGTCCTGGAGATTTTCTTTCTTTAGACAATTACTGGGGACAGAGGAGTTTATAATGAACAAAATATACTTTCCATAAAAATTATTCATTGTTCAAAAAAAAAAAGAAACTTTTCCTGCTGCTGGCAATAAATTTCTATATGAGATCCTCTCACAGTTGACCAAAATGAAAAGCTTTTTGGGTATTTTCTGGTTCGTTGGTGAAAATTTAATTTTCCTGAAAAGTGTTATCATTACAGGGGTATAACATAGTGGGTAACAGTGGAAAATGTTGAAACAAAAGTGTTGATGTTTTTGGTGGGAAAATTTTCTCAAAGTTTCTTCCACATGCAACTAGTGAAAATTGTTTGCACTGAATAGCACCTGGGTTAGTCCCCATTGGGGTTGAACATAGTCTGCACGAAAGGCAAAATTATCCAACGATGAGAAGTGAAATACAATAGGTGCAAACTGATTCCACTCATTGAGATGCCTTTGGAACTTTTGGTTAGGAGTATTGTATGAAAACTTTGCAAATAACAACAATTGCCCTCCAATTTAATACCCCTGTATATTTCACTGAAAATTGTGTACTAGAGAGAAATAACCACGGTGATGGTATGTCATTACAGAATACTCACCACAATGTAAATTGCTCTATCGTCTCGATTTGCCAAAAACTAGACATGCCCTTCCCAGACCACTTTCAGATGTGGAAATTGATAATCCCTAACAGTGCTTCATGTTTACACACTTGAACATTGACTATGCAAAATTCGCGAAGTGCTTGCAGTTACTAAAGTTTGAATGGAAATTTATTAAAGGGCCAGTCTTTTATCCTCTACAAGACCCATTTAAACAAGGATATTTTGATTTAATTTAAGCCTTTTCGATATGAAAATTTACCAGTTATCCTAACCCCTGTGCAATATTGCCTATCTTTCGGCACCTTAAATACTCTTAAAATGTTTTAATATTCAATTTTCGAAATACTCTCGAATGCATCAGTTTATCAGAATAACCTGTTCTATGCACATAAATGTACAACAATTTCCAACAAAATAAATAGTAAATTGTGCCAAAATTCTTAATTTCTTTTCCTGTGGCCTTCTAAAGCTGAGGTGTGCAAGAACCGTTTGAAACCGAACAAACGTCAAATACAGCGGCCTATCGATATTTCATTATTCCATTCGGTTTTTCATGGAGGCACTGAAGACTATTGGCAAATTTTTCCTAAAGAGAATTGACTTATCAGTCTGAGATATTTCAAAATCGTACATTAAAAGCTATCTAAAAATACATATTTCATAATGTTCACCGAAGTGAAAAATAGCTTCACTTTTTATTAGGCTTGATGGACCCCTGATCAAATAAAACTTGTACATCAGTGGTCAAAACGCTATACTGATAAAAATAAAAGGATCAAATTGATCCATATTAGATCCTTTTGCAAAGGATCGATCAAATTTCCAAATTTTAATGCACATTTATCACAATAGAATATGTTAATTTGATCCATCCTTTGCAAAAAGATCAATTTGATCCTTTTATTTTTACCAGTGTACCTGAACAAACTTATTTTAACGTTTATTCGGTTTCAAACGGTTCTTGCACACCCCTGTTCTAAACTTATGCTTTACTCTAAGAAGACTTCACAAAAAGTATTTTTTTCCGAAGCCCAATTTTTGAGCTTCTCGTTCTTAGAATGTTTAAAAGAAATTATAAATCATACAAATGTCAGCGCTTTGTGGCGAGCTGTAAAAATGAAATGAAATGACTGACCCCTTAACACTAAGTACTTAATTGAGGACTTTGTTGAAGTCCTTAATTAAGTGATTTGTATTATGAAGTTATTTGGGAGGATTGAGAGGAAATATGCTCTCTTAAGGCAATTAGCCGCCACACATTTTAGCACCCAGAAAGATCCCTTTGAGAGAAGCCCACACGTTCTTCTAGACCGGACTGGGTGCAATCACAAGTACAGTTTGATTCTCCAATAGTGTCTTAGATAAAAGGTAAATGGAACTCTATTTGCAAAAGAAGTCGTGGATGTTCGAAGAATCCAAATTCAATTTCGAATTTTGATACTAAATTTTAGAATAAAGTCGGGGAAATTTAAGAAGCATCACACTAAAAAGCTCGCAAAAGAGTTACTCAGTGATTATGGATTATTTAAATAATGGGACAGAAGCAATAAACGTCGTTACTTTGTGTTTTCCTCACAAGAACACATTTTGACACTTGAGCACTTCGAAATTCGAACAGGATGTACTTCAAAAGTTTTGCGAAAGTATCAAGAACTAAGAATGCCTCTTTTTAGATTTTCAAAGATATCTTCGAATTTTTCAAGATCTACTATCTATTTGAAAAGCCAAAAAGTGAATTTCTTACTTATTTTATTACTTAGATTATTTCGCAAGGTGGCTGAAGTACATCCTGTTCGAATTTCGAAGTGCTTAAGTGTCAAAATATGTTGGTCTTCACTTTGTTGTGAGGACAAACGCAAAGCAAAGACGTTTATTGTTTCTGTCCCATTATTCAATCAATCCATAATTACTGAGTAACTCTTTTGCGAGCTTTTTAGTGTGATGCTTCTTAAATTTCTCCGATTTTGTTCGAAAATTTAGTATGAGAATTCGAAATTGAATTTGAATTCTTCGAACATTAACGAGTTTTTGTGCAAATAGTGTTCCATTTATCTTTTATCCAAGACAATATTGGAGAATCAAACTCTACTTGTGTTTGCACCCATTGGGAATAGGTTTACACAATTTCGAAATGGATAAAATTTGTAAATTTGACAATAAGAGCACAGTAAGGGAAAGTATTCTCCCTTGGAACGTTCATGCGTTTGAACAATGTGAATTTCTTTAATTTTCCTTAAAAGACTCACACATAATTAAGACATAATTATGAATAATTTATAAAAAAGCTAACTAATTTAATAGAAATGTGTAATTCTGTTAGGAAAAATTAAAGAAAATTCACATTATTCGAAGGCATGAAAGTTCGAAGAGAGAGTACTTTTCCCTACAACAAAATAAATAGGATAAAGTACTCTCTCTTAGAACGTTCATGCCTTCGAATAATGTGAATTTTCTCTTCTATTTTCTAAGAGACTTACACATAATTATCAAAAATTGATAATAAGCTAATTAATGTTTATTAGAAATATGTTAATCTCTTAGAAAAAATAAAATAAAATTCACATTATTCGAAGGCATGAACATTCGAAGGGAAAGTACTTTCCCCTAAATATTAATAATCATTGCACAATTTTCCTGGTACCTTTACTAGTGTATCACAAATTCTCCTAAGCTTATATGAGTATTCAATTTTATTTTTTGAACACCAACGACATGCTTCTCAAGTGCTTCTTATATGTATCGCTGTTTTCAAAAAATAACTTAGCTAGTGCACTTTAAGAAATTATAGAAAAACCAGAAAAACCAAAAGGATCCACATGAATTCGCGACATGGGCAGTTTTAAATTTTCTCCATGAAAAAAACAATTTTGATATTTTCGAATTGATTTGACGCAGCAATAGGTGATACAGCAAATATAAAAAAGTGAGGCTATAATTAAATTTGATTGCGACCCATGCGTAAATTGATTAAAATGTCCCTCGTGGACAATGATCAGTGACATGAAGTTTTCCAATTATCAACTAGCACCCCCATGGATAAATAAAAAAAAATACTGTCCAGTGTTCGCGCCTCGATGGTGTCCAGTTGAAAAAAAAATGCGTATAGGAACTGAATGTTGGGGTAGAAAGTGGTAATAAATTCAAAAATAAAAATGACAATTTATCATAAAATAACCGACAGGACACAGTGTTGCAATGTTATGTATAATTTATGAGTCTCAATAGAGTTAACACACGGTAAACTCTATCGTGGTGGATGGAAACTATTAAAAATATTCTGGCTCCCGGTGCTGTGTGACATTTATTGGTACCCCCTCTGACCCTGACATCCCCAGAAACCAACTACAAATTCATCTGGATGTGCCCAAAAATAATAATTAATACACAAATATACATATTTCACCAGTATCTGATACTGTTCATCCCTGTGTTCAACCCTCTACTTGCCCTTACTCCAGAGGAAATGGTATTTGGATTCAGCGAAAAATATCACACAAATGTCCCACTCATTTAATCTAATTACTTCTGTACTGACAGCTGATGGCAAGGGATATGCCCAAGGGCTGATTCTTTCTCTAAAAATCCCTCATTTATGACATAAAATGGCCAAATTCCCCCTTTAGTTTTCCTCTCATTCACTAACTTCCACATATCTTTTTTCTGCAAAGGCAAACTATAACAATCCCAAACCGCAAAAATGCAATTTTACGCTTCTGTTGCCTGGTCATTGGCAAAAATATGCTCTGGCAAGCCAATTAAATGACAATAGAACGTCTTTTTTTCCTCAGGAGACAAATTGAATGTTTCAATCCCAAGAATTTTCGAGGAGAATTACAAAGAAATTCACCTTTCACCGCAATTAAATCAATCGCTTCTTGAAATTGTTGAAATAAATGTCTTTAGTGCACTTCAATGGAATTCACTGCAAAAAGACCTTAGTTTGTAATTTGGGATAATTTAATTGAAAATCGAGAAATTGTCATCAGATGGAATTTTTCCAAACGTTTAATATAGAAATGTATTTGATTTATAATAAGATTACTTATTTATATCTCAAAAACCAAGATCTTCAGTTAGCTTTCATGAATTAAGGAGTCATTATATAATTTATAAAATCTTTTCTCTTTCAATCCATTTGGTAAAAGATAAGAAGAGGAGTGTATCAACCATGAAGATTGGGTCGTCACTCCAATAAATAAAACGATTTTTTGAAAATTATTCGTTGTTTTTTACTAATTGTTTTCAGTAGTTCGTTAAAATCGACGAATATAATTTTCAAAAGTGAGTTTTGGGGTAACGAAGCAACATTCATGGTCGATACAAGTATCACTTACCTTATACCCTAGACACACTTACGACTTAAGCCGAGAGACGACTTAGTGGAAAATGATGGAAATGTATTGTAACCATTATTTCTAAAATAATTACGCTAAGCCGTCTCTCGGCTAATCTTCATGTCTGTCAAGGCCCTTACAATCTTTGAATATAGATAAAACGACAAAAAGTATCTTCAAGTAAACTTTAAGTGATACATCTTATGTATTCTCAATTTGATCGACTTTTATCTTGCTGATTATCTTATAGGGGGAAGCGCGCTACTTTCGCACGATTTATGTTTCGCACAAATCATTTTTTTCAATGTGTTATAAATGAATGTGGCCCATTATAATATTATATTTCAATAGATAGTCCAATGCCTCAAATTTTCTGAAAAAAATCTATGGGCGAAATCCATAAGGAACATAGAGAAAAAATTGAATTATCCGAAGCTTGTAGTGTGCGAAGGTAGCGCGCTTCCCCCTGCATGGTGAAAAATTTGGGAAATTCAGTGGAAAACTTTGAAAGTAATACGCTTGAACAATGTGCAACTAAATTGTGTTAAAATGCTCAATTTTAACACAAATTTGTTACAATGTAAGAGGCCACTATTTACAGGTAGAGAAATACATTTTAAAACGACAACTTATAAAGCCAAGTTGTGGTTAGAGTTAATTCCATATGACTGGAGCCACAAATGACCTATAATTGACTGATATAATGAAATAAATAGACTTGGCATTAAATTTCCATGCAGAGAAAAAATTGCTTATTGATAGAATTACCTATTTGCAACATTTATGGAACTAGAACAGCTCACATAAATTTTTCAATTGATTTTAAAGAGTTTTTGGAATGAATCATAATTATCTGACATTAGAAAACTACTATTTTTATTTTTAGTCATGACGTAATATCAATTTTGGTTATTGCGGGTTTTATTTTAGAACATTGTGGAATAGACTTTAAAATTTAATTGGATTCAAATTTAGCACATCCACAAATTGACTCTAGAAAACATAGGGGAGACTGGGGCACATGTAACCATTTTCGATAGATGCGAATTTGAGGTGATTTTCCAAGGACACCGTGATTTTTTGGAAAATATTTCTTAGCTCATGTTTTACCCTTGGGTATAGGCAATTCGTCGAGGGTAATGCGGATGCTGGAAAACAATTGAGTTTTCCATAAAAATAAAATTTGTGTCCCTGTGCATTTTTCTCTTTTCACAAAATACCTGGGGTAGAAGTAACCACTTTCTGGGGAGGATGTAAACACCTTTTTTCCCACCCTTGAAATTAACTTTGCACCACTTTCTATTATTTTAATTACTTAAGAGATATATAAAGACTGTATATTTTTCAAAAAATCACGACACTTTTTACAAAGAATAATTAAAATAGCAAAAAAACTAAAAGCATGCATATCAAAGACATTTTTCAATGAATTTTCCCCATATTTTGACATCATGTGACTTTTTATTTAACACAGCGCCACCAATTTTTTTCGTAATCTATGAATTATAGATATTTCGCATGAAGGTCAATTTCCCGCTCTTTTACCTACTCATTTTGTGAAATTGAAATTGCCTGGTTACATCTACCCCAAATGCTGTTTTCTGACCAATTATTAATTCTTTTGAAATAATGTGAATCTCAATTTGTCTAGTAAATCCATAAATATAATCCTAAAAGATGTAGGAAAGAACTGGTATTGCTACATTTCGATTATTTTACACAGTTATTAATTTCCAGGTGGAAATCCAAATGACCAAAATAATTGAAATATCAACATTTTCGGGAAAAATGATTTTTATTTTTAAAGTTTTAGGATTTTATTGACCAATTCTTCTGTGGACATACATCCCCATGGTATCTATGAATACTTATGGGTTTTATCCTCTGGAGTCTTAAAATTAATGAAAAAAATCACAGTGTTTACAACTACCCCAGTTTACTACTGCCCCAGTTCCCCCTAATTAATTTTTAAACAGCCTTTGGCATTGATTTCATGGGTTTATTTGATTTAATTTGGGGCGTCATGATATTTATTGAAACATGTAGTGGTCTTAATTTTAGTACAAATTGATTTTATAGTACATCGGATACATCGTGTGATTCATTTTAAAACTTTTTTGCACATTTGCGAAACTGGCTATAAATACATTGTTGCATTTATTAAATTTTTTTTTAGTGGATATTGTGATTTAGTTTAGAATTATGTATTATTGATTTTACGTAACTGTCGGATTTGTTTTAGAAGTAGAATACCTCAGTGATGATTTAATATGATATTTGGAGGATTGATTTTAAATTGAAATCGAATTTTTCTCATGCTATTCTGAATATAAATTTATCTTTTCCAGGCATGAATCGTACTAATCAAGTGGCTCTTTTTTAATACCATACATAGTGGGATTCAATTTATTCTTATAATCTCTATCTCACATATCGTGCGACTGATTTGCAAAATTCAATACACAAATATTATTTTAGTATGCACTACTATAAATTGAATTTCAAAAATCTGTATCAGGATATCTTAAAATCAACGATAAAATCTTTAAAAATCATCTCATATAGTTTTCTTAAATCATTTTCGAATGTTCTTCTTCTCAATCACCACTGGGATTGATTTCAAACTAGCTGGATTTAACAAATTTTTAATTATAAATGGTATCCGTTGTTCAAATATTTTCTGTTTTAAATTGAAGAAGGATTTCAAAATACTGTATTAAGGATTATTAAGAAGTTATTAAACCTGTCGAAAAATCGAACTTTCTAAAATTGTGATTTACTTGCGCTCAGACGTGAGATACTGCAAAATGCAAATTATAAAATATACCTAATAGGGTAAAGTGTATAATTTGGAATTGGTGTTACAAGTTGGACAATTCGCCTGTACAAGTTGGACATGGCTTTTTTCTTGATAAATACAGTACAAAATTTGTTTTGAAGCACAAGGAATCGAATTATAAAACTAAAGCATTAAAAATATAAAAATAAAAATGAAGTACTAAATTTATCAAGACAAAAAGCCCTGTCCAAATTAGACCATTGTCCAACTTGTACCACTTTACCCTATTCATAAATTAAATTTTCCGAGATTTTTTTAATCTAATAAATGAACCAAAGGCCCTGTTAATGAGAAATTCTCTAACTAGGGTAATTGTACCAAATTTCGGCATAGTTGTATGCAAGCGCCAAAGTCTTTTAAGTTTCGAATGTAATATTTTAAATACAAATTGAATTTTTATTACTTCTTTTTAAGGAGTGTTACTTGGAACCTTGTAGACAATCGTCTTTATTTTCTCTAAATTTTCCCTAAATAACAAAAATGTGGCCGAAATTGCAAGTTGACCGAAATTTGGTGCACTTACCCTACCTATTTTTTTCATTTTATTTATAACATTGTAATTTTATTTTATTCGCAACAAGTGTTCTTTTAAGTTTTAACTAACCATTCTAAATCTAAATTAATTTAAATTTCGAAAGATTCCCCTTGAATACCGGTTAGACTAACCATAGGCTATGAAACTCAGTTTCTCGTGTTTGACCTAAAATTTTTTGAAATCTTCAGAGTTCAAGCTAGAGTTCATCTTTAGATTTCCTTCAAATTTAACACATCTTCCCAAATTAATTCACTATCCACTCAAGATGATTATTAAATATAGACAACTAATGCGAAAAGTACCACCTTTCCCACCATAAAAATCACACTTCTTGCTTGTAATCGTAAAATGTAAGCCAATTTGGATAATGATTATTAGCTCTTCATTACCAACTAAAAGAGATTCATCAATGTAACACGTATACTTGACAAAATAATTGAGAATGATTTTCAACGCTTTCACGTTTTGTGAAATTACTTTGAGGAGAAGACTTTAGACATAGCCGTATACTAGTCAAAATTATATAGTGATGCTTTCTCTGTCGGAAAAAAACACACTGAGGCTGTTCTTATTCAATTTGTGAGCATAAGTTATAATTTCTTTGTTGACACTTTCTCATATGTATATCATCTCGAAAATTACCCCAGCAAACAATTCAATCTAACATGCCCCCACATGTTTATTGTTCTTGTTTATTGTTCTTATGATTTATCCACATTAGTTTTCCCTCGTTATTTCATATTGGCGTCAGGTGTATTGTTGGATTTAATTGTTTTTCCAACACTACCAACAAAAATCGTACAAACGAAATAAATATTAAAAAAAAATAACCGCGATGGTAGAAACGTAAATAAGTCAATTATTTGTGGTTTTGTCCAAAAAAAAAAAGAACCGCCGGTGAGAGAGAACAAAAAGGTAAGAGCATAAAGTCTACCTCTGCAATTACAATAATTTATTCATATGCAGCACAATCCATCTTCCTTGGATGAATATTTACCCAATTATGTTTCACGTTTTTCTCCTAATTATTCCCCATTCTCACCTTCAAACCGATGGGGGCCGCGCGTCTGATGGAAAAGTCCCGCAGACGGTACAGTTGGCAGATATTCCTGGGTTATATACAATTTTTCAGTACGCTAAGGGAGTGCGCAAAAGAAGCATGATAAATTCCTATTTACGCATTGATCAAATTATAAAGTCATTAATACATCCGACAGAATTGCTATGGGTATTTCAAAAATACTAACACAGAATGTTGTCGGAGGGGAAATGACGGGTGAAAAAGTTCTATCTAATTGGTGCTACAACTCAAAAATCATTCCCGCACAAGCAATAAAATTACCCGGAACATGTGAGTTTGCTGAAATAAAATGTTAAATGTGTAATTATGCAAAATCATAGCTCCAATTTCTCTAATTACACTTTTTACTTCTTTCACTGCTTTTTTTTCTGTAGACTCACCCAGGGGTACCCTTAAATGGTGCACGACAGAGAAGGGCTGGAGTATGCTTCAAATCCAACATGAGTAACTTTTACTTTTATTGCCTTTTTTGAAAAAAGGAAATGGTAAGGATAAACTTGTTTTAGCTTATTGGAGTTGTGATTCGTTCAGCAGAAATTGTATTTGAGGAAACTCACTGATCTATTACCGGTTTATGACCGATTTGTACAGTTTTTGATTTCTAATCTTTCAGAGATTGAAAGACCTTTACAGTGAATCAAAAATTATTCCCATCGGTTGAGAAATATACTTTTGATAGCTGTTAACAGATACAACATAAGGTAATGAAAGCGCCTTGTGAATGTTCGTAATGCTACGTCAGCAGAATGACTAAAATTTTACTAATTTGACTGAAATTGAAAGGGTTGTGTTTAAAGTCAAGCTACTAAAGTTACGGTGATCCTAACAATTTTTACGATCATCGAATATTCATCACATTGAGCAAATGTTCAAAAATAGTAAATACGAATTCAAAGAAGTACGGATTTTTTACGTCCATAAGGGGTTATACAGGCTTCAGACGTAAGGCTTAGCCATATGGCTTAACCGCTCTAATTCCTTATCAATCACGATTTTTTGCAAAGGTTTAACTTAGGACTAGATTATTAAAGATATTTAACCTATTATTTAGGCTCTAAAAAGTAATAAAATAGCTCGCTATATAGGATTTGGAGACCTTCGGAAACTGGGCTAAACCTCTAGTGTGAAGCCGTTTTACGTGGATCAAGAGGTCTAAAGAACAACAAATTGTCTTCACATATATTTTTTGCAACAAAACAAAATTAATATAATAATAAATCAAGCTCTTAGTTACCCGATGAGTTAAACTCGTACTTAGACAGAGGATTTTTGAAAACAATGAAATTTGTTTTTTTTTGTTTTTTGTTACAAAATGGTACAATTTTCGGCGTATTTTACGACAAGCTGCATTTTGTAAAATAATCAAGGTAGTAAAAATCCCTCGTCCAAGCACGAGTTTAATTCATCTGCAAACAGGAAATATTTTGTTTTTTGACTTCTCATGAAACTGTTCTGAAAAATCTTTAGTTCTGCAAATAATGGTTTTATCGAAAAAAGTTTCCGAAAAACAGGTCCCAAGGGCTGAATTTTTATTTTTTTTTTTTTTGGGGAAAAATTTTAGAAAATATAATTTAAGTGTTGTACTATTATATGCCTAAGAACTTGAACTATTCTTTTTATTATATTGAAAAAAATGTTAAGGAAAATATGCCCATTTTCAACCTTTGTAACCCTTTAATAAGGCAAAATTTAATAAAAATTATTTTGAACTTACACGTAAGTTCCCCCTTTAGAAGATGACGCTTTTTTCTTATATTGTTTTCAACAAGGAGAAACGACGTATATTCAATTTTAGAACGATAATAAGGTGTTCGTCGGGTAGGAGCGGACTAGCCTTTTGAAGAAAAGGGTTCTGGGCTATTCTACTCCCACTCGACGAACACCGGATTATCGTTCAAAAATATATTGTTTTTAGATATTACTAAGTCCTTACATCGTACTTGCTAAGATTTATGTCGTGAGAACTGGTTTTTGGTATTTGGAATACGACATAATCCTAGGGAAATAAAAAAAAACGTTACGCGAACCGAGTTAAACTTTAAACTTTTTAAAATATGTTTTAAAATATTATACCTAATCTGAAAATGGATAAAATAGATTTGAGATTACTTTGCGTTTCGGAAAGGTTTTAGGTAAACCTTCAAAACAGCAGAATTAAAAAAAAATCTTTCATTATTGTCAATAAAAGGGAAAAAATGTTTAGAACATTTTCTTTGTGAAAATAGGCTCAATTGGAAGCACTATACTAAAAGTGGAAGGATTACAGAAGCAGTGATTGCAATAGAGTCACAGCATAGAGAAACATATTCCTGGGACAACCAATTAGCAGATATTAAAATTGATGAAAGCAAAAACTTTTATGACTTTTGCTTTTGGTCAGGTGCTGAAGGCTTCTGTAATAAATTGTCTTGTACTTCAAGTAAAATGGAATTCTTCAAAATTAATTCTTCATAATGTACAAAACCAATGTTACATGGAATATGTAAATTAATTATATTTTATGTTTTGCAAAAACGCTTTATTACCAGTGTATGTGAGTTAATGAGATGACCAGCAATACATACAATTAACTCAGTAATTTTGAAAACTTGAAAATGTGTACACAACTAAAAATCAATGTTATTTATTATTTAAATATATTGTCAGGAAAGATAATGAGTAGAACAAATGAGCTGCAATATTGTTGGTTTCGTGTGAACGGTCAAACGGACACTGCAATATTTTTAAATCAGTTTGGATGTTCTGGGTTCTAATCTTCATAACTTTTTATTCAAATTAGCATTTTGACTTTTTGAGTAAAACTTTGAGAATTGCAAAACTTGAGAACAGTTGGAAGAGTCACTCGCGGAGGGAAGCAGTGCCCTTACGCGGAGAAAAACTCTGTCAGTGAGTGTTGAGGCCTCTACACATTTCCTCAAAAAAATTTATTTGAAAGAACTCGTCTGCACCTGGGTGAAAACGTTAAAATGTTGTAAAAATTTGCAATCTTTGATGAAAATTGCTAACAATTCAGCCTTTACTGAATTCTGGGCAATTCCTTTGTTTTCTTTTCGATATTAGAATACTTTTCCATAATGACTTGCTTCTAGGAATATCTGGGAATATCGGGGACGCGTATGCTATAAATATGGTAATAATACAATAACAATTTGTCATAAAAACTTTGAATAAGCTCGTTAATTTAATTTCAAAACTGACTGTTTCTTTACGAGATTTTGGAAACAAGCTATTGACACGCAAAATGTGTATGTATATATTTAATTCAAGTTCTTTTTGCAATTTTTTGACTACCTTTGAAAACTTTTTTTTTATTTTATCTTTTAAAGGCCTTTAATTTAATTCTTTAAATTACTTCTTTCTGATGTTTGCACATAAGCCTTAAGTTTTCGTTTGTAGGAATCTAGAATAAGGTAAAGTACCCTTTATTCGACCGGTTCCTCTATTTGACCGGTAGATTTATTTATTCATGCTATAATATTTTGTGTATGATCTAACATTAATAGGTCAATTATTCCATGAATAATACGAATCAGTGACAAATTCATAGAAATTGACGAAATTCACCATCAAATATTCAAAAATTGACCCACCGGTCGAATAGAGGAACCTGGTCGAGTGAGGGTACTTTACCTTACTTATTTCAAATCTCCAAAATATTTTTTAGGGGAATGTAAGTATGATTCGCACACAGTGTACCTTCATACAATGCAAATTTTCTCTTTAGTTGCAGAAAACTATTTCGTCATTTCTTAGCCGTAAGTTTGCTAATTATTAACATAATGAGACGAGATGAGAAATGGTAAACTAGCTCTTTGCAAACAAAGAAAAAATCGAATCGCTTGAAGGTTCACTGTGTACGAACCATGCCTACATTCCCCTATATTAAATTACTTATTTCTTAGGAGACAAAAAATTTCCTATTCTCGCATTGGATAATGCAATTTTACTGTCGTTTTTGTTTTATCAATTATTTTTAAAAGAAAAACTCCTTGATACAAAATAATTATTATCTTTAAATCCGCTTTTTGTTGTATGTTTCAAGGTTTAAAAAGTTACATCTTTCTTTATTTTCATTTATCGGTTTTGTTTTATTCTACAATTGCGGTCAGTGAAAAGCTTGTCGTCCTTAAAAGGTTAAAATAGCAAAAAGGACAAACTGTATAGTTTACTTCTTTCATGGTTAATGACAATCCTCTTTGCTATTGTCATTGTCATTCCACCCTCACAATTTCCTCTGAAATGAGTCACTAGGAGAGGGATCAGCTGTATTGGAGGAAAATTGCCTAACAAGTTCAAAAACGGATATCCATCGGTAGCGCTTTAGTGCTACCCGAGGTGCCAGGATTCTCAGCGAAGCACTGTGGGCAGCATGAGAGAAAGACAATTAAGTTTCGCGTTATGAGCACTTTAGGAGGGTACCGAGGGTACCCTTTCGTGCTGCGAAAACAAAGGAGTTGGGGTTTGTGAGAATGGGGAATTGTGGGTGGGACTTTGCATGCGTGGTTTGTGATATTTCCAGCGATGTCCTGCTGATTCCCAAATGACAGTTTAGTCCTAAAATGAATGATCCTGTCATGGTTCGACGCAAATAAATCCGTTGTTTTTAAATGGGGGTCGTCTAACCCATTACATGATGTAGCACCCGCGTATGAAAATGAATCTGTGATTTTTGCTCACTTCTTTTTTTACCAAAACCCATCCACACTCAATAAAATATTGATTCACATTTTGTACGAATTGTCCATGTACATATGTCGTACAGGACGTGGATTATTAACACAAAACAGTCACATGTAGAAGGGGTATAGTAGGGGTTTGTGGGTGCAAAAATGACCAAGAAGAAATTGCTTACTGGGATACAGTTTTGCCATGGTTATGTAGTGGGTTAGAGTCTGGGTTGATGCCGGGATGTGGCATTTGTTCACTGTTTTATTGTTCTCGATTTTAGACCGATGCGGGGCTTGGCGGCAAAAAGAGTCTCTCTCTCTAGCTCACCCTCAGACCATTTAGTGTCATCCCAGGATGATATTTTTGGGGTCGAAAGGGTGAATTCACTCACAATATTTCATTCACTGTTGTATGGGACATCGTTTGCCGTCCCAATACACAACATTCATTAGTGCCAGGCCTGTCTTCTGGCCATGAGGACGACAATTAATCGATTGACTGAACTACAATGGGGACTCAACTGCTTCAGCAGTTAAGTTCAAATTGAAAATTCAAATAAAACAAAATTCAAACTCTCGTTTTTAAAAGGATTTAAAGACAGAGCCATGTAATCAATTTAATTCGTTTGTTGCATATCTATCCGTAGAGGATAAATGGTAAAAGATAGCTATATAAAGAAACAAGTATTCATAACTTTTTCCAAGGGATTGCACCATTTTCTCCCGTAGGTAGCGCTTATTATTTCGTATCGAGATAGTACAGTCGAGTTCCTCAAATTTGAACTCCTCAAATTTGAACGACGGTTGAGTTCAAAATGTAAAATTTGAGGTTATGTGAAGAAAGAGTGGCATTTTTCTCTGGTATTTCCTCAATATTATCGTATTATATTTACTTCCGCAACAAATTCCATTTCTTTCACAATAAATTACATTGATATATTCTCTAAAGTTGTTTATCTTAATTGATGGAAAGTGCATTTCACATGAATTCCGTTACGTTTTTGAAAATATCGTTTAAATTTGAGGAGTGAGAAATGTCATCTATACCCCCAAATGTTCAAATTTGAGGAACTCTACTGTATTACAAGATAATAATTTCTACACTGAGTGAGAGAAATCCAAAAAAGTTAAAATAACATTTCAGAAATGTTAATTTTACCCTGCAGTATTGATCCGAAATCGTTGTAAATATTACCCTTTTTAGGTGTATTAAGGGTTAAATTAACCCTTTTTCATATTAATTTTACCCTTAAATAGATGTAAAATTAACATTAAAAAATGTTGATATATTTTTACACCTAAAATGTGTTAAAGTTACGAGGAAAAAAAGTTAATCGCACCCTCTTTTTTTCTCAGTGTACAATGTTATATCCCGTATTGGAGGAATCTGTTAAAATTCCATTGTAGACCGCCTAGGAGCGACTTGCCGTAATTGCTGAGAAGAAAACGGGAGTGCGATTAACATTTTTTCCTCATAACATTAACACTTTTTAGATGTAAAAATACATCAACATTTTTAAATGTTAATTTTACACCTTTTTAAGTGTAAAATTAATATGAAAAAGTGTAACTTTAACCCCTAATACACCTAAAAAGCATAATATTTACACCGATTTTCGCTCAATACTGCAGGTTAAAATAAATATTTCCGAAATGTTATTTTAACTTTTTCAGATTTCTCTCACTCAGTGTGGATACTTCTTTCATGCTCCCGGATTTGTTGGTCATCTGGTTGGGTAGCGCTCACCCTAAACTGTTCTAAATTTAAAATTGTCAAGTCAAGTCAAGAAATTCAGACGAATTGAATAAAAATTCACAAGAAATTCCCATGCTTTGTCTTCTATAAATTGATAATTTTCTTTTAAAATAGGGGAAATGCTCATAATTTTGTCCAGTTTCTTATTTTGGACACTTTGAGGATAACATTGGACACTAAAAATAAATTGATTAAAATGATGGATTTTTATTCCAATATTTGATGAATAATGAATTCTATCTAAATATTTGTTCTTTTTGGAAGATTTTAACACTAAATACGTTAAAATTTGAATATGATTTGAGTTGAAATTGCTTTGTTGAAAATTCAGTGTGAGCAATTGCTTACGAGAAATATGACAGAACTTCGTGGCTTACTTCAGTCTTATTTAGTTTTGGTGAAGTACTAACAAAGTTTGTTCGCTGTTTTTGAGTGATATTATTGAATATTCATTGAGTATTGTGTTGATTCACGTTACTGATGATTTGTACATTTGACCTGAAGTGAGATTTGCCTTGTGAATTATATTTTTCGTGTGAAAAATGGGAAATTTTTTAAGACATTCACCAGTGAGGTGATGGTTCTTATTTTGGACAGGTGTTTTTCTCACGAAATTTCGTGAAGTTTTAGCTTTTGTGATGACTAGGTTGGACAAATGCCTGAAGAAACAAAGGAGCATCATCTCTACGAAAGAGATGTAGCGAGAAATGCCTTGAAAGGCTCCCGCAAAGACCAGGGAATGAGCGAATCCGCACGTACTTGGAGCACCGAAGTCAACTCACTTTAATGAATGATATGGAAAGTTTCCGGGCTTCTTGTGACATTCTACGTTTCCCTTACATGAACAGGAAGAGGCCTTGGTAAGATTGGTTCATGAAATGAAGAACAATGGGCATCCTATTGAAGCGGATTAGCTGTCCAAATTTACAGCCAAGTTGGACAAATTAATAAACAAGTTGTCCAAAATAAGAGCCAAGGTCACCTCTACTTATCAATTCATTTTTAAACGTATTAAAACTAATTTTAATAAAAATAAGACGATAAATAGCTTGTTAAGTCTCTAAACAACCCTTCTGAAAAGAGAGTAACAAGAAATGTCAATTAGTATAGAAAATATCGCACTTCAAACTTGGAACTTCGATGCTTATAAGCAGACTGTCCAAAATTATAAGCACTTCCCCTATCAAAAAAAAAATTCTTCATTTGAATAGACAAAGACTTTTTATGTACTTTCTTCTAGAAGTTTAGTAGAATTATTCTGTAAATTTAGAAATTCATCATAAGACATGTAAATCCTTAAAATCTGTGAGACCGTTATTTATTTGAATTTTTGTATGATTGACGGATTGACCCAAATTTCTAGTAAAATACAAATTTTCCTCTTCCTATTTTGATTGTTTGATGAATCCGCATTTTAAGGTAGGAAATTAAATCAAATAATTTTCACATCTAATTTATCTGTGATAAACCAACAAACAACGACAGAAATTGGATTAGAACAGCAGAAAAATGTATGCTTTTGGTGCATTTTTCCACTTTCCCATTGTCCCTCGTAGAATTAAACATGATTGTGTAAAATTAACCAAAGCTGCGGTTTAACCTAGAAAAAAAGTGATTCAATTTTCTCTTAATTTCCAAAATAATTAAATTCATCCTGGTTTATTTGATGTTGTTGGTGGCCCTGCCATTGTTCTGTAATGGGAATGGTTTTTTATAAAAAAAAAGCTCGTGGATGAGATTTTGTGTGGGTGGTGCAGAGTGGGCGAACGAAATGGCTATGAATTGTGGCAGAAATTCACTCCCAATTCCCCCATTATTGATTTTATAATACAAATTGGATGAAAAGCATATCAATTGCATCCCCCATTAAAGTGCGCACATCCGAGGGTGAAAATCTCATGCATTTCAATTTTTCTTTGATGGTGCAAAAGCTTTTCAATTCTATGGCATTCCATGGGCAATGCCAGAGGCTGAGGATGCAGTAGCTCAAACTCCATACCACAATACCCCTCCTGATAAACGAATCATCTGCACTTGGGCGACATGCCTGAAAGATCTCACTTAAGGGTAGGAGAACTAGAGATAGGGTGAGATGTGAGATATTCCATTTTGAGATAGTCTTCTTGAGAAACCTTCATGTCTGCAGAATGGAATTCTTTACTGATTTTGTGGTGTTGCTGAGTCGCCGTGCAAGATTGACAACGAAAGAATTGAATAAGGGATGCGATATAATTTGAATATTTCAATATGCAGCAGCATTCACTGTATTCATATCGATCACCATGGCAGCTAACCCCAAATGTTCCTTTTAAAGTGATACCGAAGCTTTTGCCAACACGTTCTCTAAGTTCTATATTCTGGAATTTTCGTCCTCTGATGGATAAAAAATGGTAATTCGTTTATTTAAAATTCATATTATAACTACAACTAAGTGCAAGGATAGGGCAGTCTTCTAGAAAGATTCTTTAACTTTTTTCTTAATTACAGTACATTAAACTTTACTGGCCATTAAAAGGAAAGGTCAAAAAATAAAATTAGAGTAAGAAAGAAATTTAGTCATTGACAATACCAATTATCCAGTACAACACGCCATTTCCCCTTAATCTGAGATACTCGTGTCCACATTTTCGTGTATTTAAAATTAGCCAAAGGTATTTCCATGGCATAACTAATAGCAATTAGCCAATATTTTGGTAGGAAAGCTTGATCTCAGAGAGTGCAGTTAATAAAATTATGTGTAAAATTTGTTTTATAAAAATTGAACATTAATTATTCATAATTTTTTTTTAAATAAACATGATTAGTAAAATCTAAACATTGCCACACATTATGATTATGTAGTGGGAAAATGTATCAAAATTAAAATTTATCTTGATAAATATTTGATCGATCAAATTAGATAAATTCAGTTTTGATTTTAGTGAAAAAGAGTTTTATTGATCGAAAAATAAATTTTTATTGTTTATCCAGCACAAAACAATTACTACTCAAAGCGATATTCTTTCCGTTGGTAAAAGAATATTTATTACATACGTATTTTAATCACTTTTAAATTTTTTTTCAACGTAGTTTGCTGATTGATTTCTCTTTCAGCTTACGAAATTAATTCCTTATGCGTCCGGCACATCTTTAAGATCAGTACAATTTCACGAAATAAAATTTACAGCCTTTTCTTTTTCAAAATAGTTGCATAAAGTAAAACGAAATTAAATTCAGTGTGATGTTTAAAAGAAGAAGAAGAGTGCGAAAGAATATGATAGACTTAAGCAAAACTTTTAAGAAAGAAAGGGATGTGACTTTTGGCTTTATGAAATTTTCCTGATCTAAAAGATATGCTAGAACCATTATGAATTCGGCAAATCTTTTAGATAGAGAAAATTACATGAAGTCAAAACTCACATCCCTTTCTTTCTCAAATCATTTTCATAGGTCCATTTCACTCTTTAGGGCCGCGACACATCTTTTAGATCGGTCTAATTTTATGAAATCAAAATTCATGTCCCATTCTCTGTCGAAAGATTTGCATATGTCTATCTCAGTCTTTCGCGCTTCAAATTTAATTGAGATAAATCGAATTTCTTGTGATACTCAATAGAAGAAAAGTGCAAAAGAATGAGACGGATATATGCAAAGCGTGTGAGGAAGAAAAGGATTCGAATTTCGACTTCATGAAATTTTCCTGATCTAGAAGGTGTGCTGAAGCCATTAGCACGCAATTGAATTGAACTAAATTAAATTTGGTGTGACGTTAAAAAGAAGAAGAAGAAGAGTGCGAGTGAGCAAGAAAGATATTTGCAATACGTGTGAGAAAGAAAGAAATTTGTTTTATAGACTGGGAGCCATTGAAATTTCATTAGAAAAGGTTTTTAGATAAGTCAAAAAACAAATGAGCAGTAAGAAATTCAAAATGTGCAGTGAAAAATTAAAAATGAGCAGTAAAATAACTCATTATGGTCAGTAAGAAACTTAAATCTTTACAAAAATGGGTCTAATTTATATTATTTAACATTTAAAATTATGGCAGTTAGAATAAAAAGCCCTTTATTTTCTCTTTGCCAAAATTTAGACGATAATATCACTATTTCAATTTTTTTGTTACTGATCAATTTTACTTTTTACTGCTCATTTATACAATGCCTTTGGATAATAAATAATCGTTGGAGCCGTTATTTGAATAAACTAAAAACGTGGTTTTGGTGAGAGAAAAGAAACGATAACTGAGAAAAATATCTCCAGAGAATATTAACTTAAGGAATGACGTGACTAAAAACCATAAGTCCATATTTCTTACCGTTTGGCCTTTAGCTCTACACCAAGAAGAAAAACTAAATCGTCATAACGGTTGCATCTTTGCGGTGTAAATAATAATTCCATTCACAGCTGAGGTGTGATTCTTTAATAGTGTTTTCGATGGTAGTTAAATTAAACTTATTTGCACAAAATGTCGTTAATGCTCGATTACTTCAAACTGAATTTCTAGTATTCAAACTATTTTTTCTCACAAAACGTTAGGAGAAATAATTAAAAAGAATTACTCAGTGATTGTGAGAGGAATTAATAATAGAAAATGGACATTATGAGCGTCATTGCTTTATTTTTCCTCCTAATAAAGTGAAGACTGACACTCGAGACACTTGGAAATTCGAAAAGGCAGTATTTCAGCCACCACGCAGACGAAACGAGAAATAAGTATGTATTTTGATCAGCTTTCGAAACCAATCTTCGAATTTTTGAAATTTGAGCAGCGAATGAAGCAAATATTGAAATTTTACCCATGTTATGTTATGTTATATTATAGAACCTTTTGCGGGTAAATTTGTTACATAAGTGTAACTATAAACCTTCATACACGAAGGCAATATTTACAGAAATTTCGGATCATTGGTGTAATAAGGGCTTTAATCCTAGACACCCCCTGGCATGTGGCCTGTCGAGTTGAAGCCAAAACTCACTTTTGCATACAAACACGTATGGGAATTTCTCTACATTTGCGACCGTTACGTTAAATAACTTAACCCTTTAAGGACGATTGGAACACCGGTGTTCCATAGAGAAAATAATATTTCCTGACCACCTAAAGTTATTTTTTCTTATGTCTGCTCATAGTTGTAAAGTAGAAGGTTGAAGGAATCTAGAATATTTTTTGCAAGTCTCCACCTATTTGCTATGTAGTAAATATTTAAGCTCAAAAATAACGAATTTTTAAATTCTCAAATTTATAATTGATTTTATTTATTTTTTATACTTCCAATTTTTTTAAGCAAAACCCTTTTGGCAATATAAACTACAATACTCATACGTAATATTTTTTATTAAAACGAAAAACAATATTCATTGGTATTGTTAGTAAAATTACTTAAATTTTTGGGCTATTTTTGGCCCTATCGTAGGGGAGACTGGGGCACATGTAACCATTTTCGATACATGCGAATTTGAGGTGATTTTCCAAGGACACCGTGATTTTTTGGAAAATATTTCTTAGCTCGTGTTTTACCCTTGGGTATAGGCAATTCGTCGAGGGTAATGCGGATGCTGGAAAACAATTGAGTTTTCCATAAAAATAAAATTTGTGTCCCTGTGCATTTTTCTCTTTTCACAAAATACCTGGGGTAGAAGTAACCACTTTCTGGGGAGGATGTAAACACCTTTTTTCCCACCCTTGAAATTAACTTTGCACCACTCTCGATTATTTTAATTACTTAAGAGATATATAAAGACTGTATATTTTTCAAAAAATCACGACACTTTTTACAAAGAATAATTAAAATAGCAAAAAAACTAAAAGCATGCATATCAAAGACATTTTTCAATGGATTTTCCCCATATTTTGACATCATGTGACTTTTTATTGAACACAGTGCCACCAATTTTTTTCGTAATCTATGAATTATAGATATTTCGCATGAAGGTCAATTTCCCGCTCTTTTACCTACTCATTTTGTGAAATTGAAATTGCCTGGTTACATCTACCCCAAATGCTGTTTTCTGACCAATTATTAATTCTTTTAAAGTAATGAGTATCTCAATTTCTCTAGTAAATGCATTAATATAATCCTAAAAGATGTAGGAAAGAACTGGTATTGCTGCATTTCGATTATTTTACACAATTTTTAATTTCCAGGTGGAAATCCAAATGATCAAAATAATCGAAATATCAACATTTTCAGGAAAATGATTTTTATTTTTAAAGTATATTAGGATTTTATTGACCAATTTATCTGTGGACATACATCCCCATGGTATCTATGAATGCTTATGGGTTTTATCCTCTGGAGTCTTAAAATTAATGAAAAAAATCACAGTGTTTACAACTACCCCAGATTACTACTGCCCCAGTTCCCCCTACATAGAAAAACAAAATACACCGAATCAGACTCTGTTGGGCTTTCCAAGGTTAGATGTAAGACTTATCACTGATTATGTTTCCCAGTTTAATTTTTATTTTTGATTTTCAGTTCCTAAAAAGTGTCTCGTCGTTAAAGGGTTAAAGGGGACTTTTCCCCTTTTAGAAGTTACTGATCCTTGTGGAGGGATAAAAAATATACTATATAGATTTCTATTTAAATAACATTTCCCGATCGGCTCTGTGAGCTGAGTAAAGGAGCTGACTTCAAACAGCTCCATACAAAAAGAAGGACTTGCCATGGAGGTGGTCTTAGAGTTTACCCATATAGTTTAGCTTTTCTGATTTCTTATCAGGCAAAATGTTAGGAAAAACGTTGGCTTCTGGATACTAAAAGCAGTTGATCCATTAGTCTTTGAAGCTGTCTCTAAAGCTGTTTGGTATTGAGGACTTATAGACCTACTGTAACTGAGCTAAACTCTCAGTATAAAATCCGTGAAAGACCGGCTTCAGACCTAAGGTTTAGCCCAGTTCCCAATGGACTCTAAATTCAAAATAGCAACAAAATTTATTGGTTTTTCAAAATTCAATGGATCACTTGCCCGTGTTGACCAATCTTAAGTGATAGTTTTCCAAAAAAAATTTGATAAAGAAAAAATTAGAGAAGTTAAACCATATGGCTAAGCCTTATACGGGCTTCAGACCTAAGGTTTATCGAAATGGCTTAACTGCTCTAATTTCTTATCAATCATGATTTTTTGAGAAAATTTAACTTTGGATTGGATTATTAAAGACAAATAACCTATTAGGCCCTCAAAAAGCAATTAAATTGCACGCTATTTAGGATTTTGAGACCTTCGGGAACTGGGCTAAACCTCCAGTCTGAAGTCCTTGACACACTTAGGACTTAAGCCGAGAGACGGCATAGTGGAAAATGATAGAATTGTGGTTAAACCGTTATTTCGAATATAATTACGCTAAGCCGTCTCTCCGCTAATCGTCATGTCTGTCAAGGCCCTTAGGACTGAAGCCCGTATAAGAGTTAAATTGACATTAGAATTCTCTGTTTTTACATTTTTTGGATTCCTGTCAGTGTAGAACAAGCATACGGACAAGTAGCAATATGGAACCAGTATAGGTTGAAAATTCGAAGACTCCTTTTAATTAAAACCAATCTTGGACAAAGTGATTTAGAAAGAAATCCTGTGATTAAAATTAAAAAAAAAATGAATGGCTGCTTGGGCGCGGAAAAGCTCCATAGGTAGCACGGGTAGCACTTAAGGTTGGAATTTCTGTTTGTGTATGGCAGATTTTATAAATTTTAAATGGTATTTTAGTGCAAAACTGCTATTCTATAACATATAGAATTCTCTATTAAATTTGCAGAGAATTTTAAATATTTTTAACGAACTGTGTGCCGAAGTAAGTTTGAAAGGAATTATCGATCGATAGCAATTGATATGGAGTAAAAGTCAATGGACTATGTGGTGGTTTGACTGCTGTTCTTCAGTGTCTTGAAGCTACTGACATAGTCTCATGCGCATTGAGGTATTTGCAATTGCCCCCCGTGAGCTCCGAGTCATAGCACATGGTACTTAATCAATTAATAAAGGAATCACCTAATTGATTTGTGATATGATAAAAAAAAATGGAATAAAATGTGGTTAAGTAAGTGCAATGTATTTATTGCAAATGAAATAATAAGTCAATTGAATGGAAAAAAATGTAAATAGTGTCATTTTCTGCATACCTGCACTTCAAAAGTGTAATATGCAATTTACCTTGGTGCTCTTGAGGGGGATTTGCTATCAAAGGTTTCCTCTGCTTTTTTGCATTAATGTCATAATTTCGATTTGAGATATGATAGTTTTATGATTTGATTTACAATAATGCTTTTGCAGAAAGCAATGCAGAAAAAGGGGGGTAAAAATTGGTTTCATTTTACAGTTTCCTCGATTCTCATTCCATCATCATCCCAACAATAATAAATTGCTCGTTATTTGGGATTTGAGGAGATAGAGAGGGGCACAGAGAATTTATTATACGAAATTACATTGTGGGGATCATTAAAATGATTATTTTATTTGACGGATATCGTAAAAGTATAATTTGAAAAATTTTTATCCAACACAAGACAAAAATTTCAAAGAGAAAAAGAGAGAGGAAAGATAAAAGAATTAGTCATAAAAGATAATGTATTGAGTATAAGAAGGAGGAAACAATAAGAGACCATCTTCCATCAGATTTTTTTTCTTGCTCCTTGAAATAACAAACTTAAAGAAAAAAAAACTATCATGAGATTTTTTTTCTCTTTTTCTTATTAGTCGAAAATGCTTCCAATGTTACTCTGAATTTAATATTACATTGTTTAATGTTGAAATTTTGCAAAAGTTTTGCAAACTAAACTCCCAACTATAGCTCCTCACAAAGTTGGTAATATTTGTGTGGAAATTTGCACAAGTGTTATGCCTTTTCTCTATTCAAGAATCTTCTAATTGTAACATGAAACATTTCCCATTTTCACTCAATCCTCATTTCCATTTTCCTCCCTTTTGTCCTGAAATGTTAATGTAGAAATTGTCATAAGACGGTAGTAGGAATTTCCGGCAAAATTTCCATTACATTGAAATGGCATCCATCCACTTTTCTTCATCACGAATGAAATCCCAATGAGTTGTCACAGTTGAAAGGATTCTAAGGTGAAATATTAACATGTATAGATAATTGTATACATCTCCTTAAATCTTATGTCTACCTTTCTAAAATTACACACACCGGAAGATTTTCCAGGTGAAAATGTGAGTTAAAGAGAAGAATTTCTCAAGTGACAAATTGCACTGTAAATTCCTTCACTTGTCTTCTACAACTAGTTGATAATTAAAATGCATTTATAATTAATGTGAAACTAAAGTGTATCCTTCTATCCTGAATTAATGTTGAAAGAGAATTGTCGGGATATTTGATGAAACTGCTTCAAGAGTCCATCATCATGAAGATTTTAAAACCAAAGTGAAAAGCATTTGCTGAGTGCTTAAGCTTAAACAAGTGAAGAAAATATTTTAAATAGGGCCTTTGAAACGTTTGCATCTGAATGTATTCAAGTGAAAATCACAGCAGGGAACCCTTGGAAATCCATTGGTTTTTTTCTTGGAAATTAAATTTACCTAATTTATTTGGACTACAGACGGATGGGTCCCGGTCAAAATCTCAAAATCTAAAATCCCGAAAGCCAAAAACCCGAACGCCAAAATTCCGAAAGTCAAAATCCCGAAAGAGCTAAAATCCCGAAAGCAAAAATCCCGATTTCTTAACTCTATAACGACGAGACAGTTTTCGCTGACCAAAAATCAGCAATAAAAAGGAAACGGATAAATAAAAATTGTAAAACATCTTACATCTATCCTTCGTAAAGCAAACAGAATCTGATTTGGTGTACTTTTTGTGTCTATGAACGATAAGCCCAAAAATTTAAGTAATTTTTTCTGACGATACCCAATGACTGATAATTTTTTGTTCTAACGAAAAATATTAATGTATGAGTATTGTAGTTTCCTTTTGCAAAACGGTTTAGCTTAAAAAAACGGGAAGTATAAAAAAGAATTAAAATCAATTTTCAATATGAGAATTTAAAAATTCGCCATTTTTGAGCTTAAATATTTATCATATACAGTGTCCGCTTTGTAATTCGGATGATTGGGAGACAATATGACAGATGTCCGCTTCGTAATCCAGATGGATTTTTTGAATTTGTTCAAAGTCTCGAAAATATATTACCAAGATTTTTTTGCAGAATTAGTAAAAAAGTTTTAAAGAAGATTAAAAAGACATAATGAGGGAATTCTATGCTATTATACTTCATTTATTAAATAAAAACTTCACACGATAATTCATTTTCATTGGTGAACTGACATGCATACGTAACCTCAAAATTTTTTTTATATGTAACCGTCGAGAACTCGTCCGGATTACGCCGATCCGGATTAGAGAGCGGGCACTGTAGCAAATAGGTGGAGACTTGCAAAAAATATCCTAGATTCCTTCAACCTTCTACTTTGCAATTATGTATAAACATAAGAAAAAATAACTTTAGTTAGTCAGGAAAAATTATTTTCTTTATGGGACACCGGTGTTCCAATCGTCCTTAAAGGGTTGAAAGCGTCATAGCTACTACCACAATTGCACCCGCGCTTGCTGGAACCAAAGGGAAATCTTCTGTGTTTTTGGAAAATATTCTACACGTTATCCTCCATATAATTTCAACCCTTTCAGAATTTTGAACATTCGGGATACTGGCCCTTTCGGGACTCTGGAGTTTAAGATTTTAGCTTTCGGGATTTTGAACATTCGGGATTTTGGCTGCCTCCGCAGACGGATATGTTCGACCAAGTTAAAAATAATTATACCTCATTATCCAGAATAGGACTCGAAAAGATAATTTATTAAAAAAGAAAACCTAAAATACTTTCCTGATTTTAAAGCCAGATTTGGATGTTACTCAAATTAATTTTGACTGCAAACGTATTTATATATCCGAGATTTTAAGCTTCATTAGTTATAGGGTTTGTAGGCTAACTAGAAGCCTTCGATACATATCCACGAATTCAGGTTACACTTTTTGATTATTTTAATCTTTCTTGTGTTCAATCTCGTGTTGCATAAACGAAAATATGAATGTTTCCTGTTTTGAGGTAAATAATCAAGATTTGAGATTAGCATGAAAATGTTTTAAATTTGAATTATAATGCAATGAACCAAAGTTATAGAGTCGGAGGAACGTCTGTTCGACAGGTAACCCCTATTGGCACTTTGGCCAAAATGTTGAAAATTATTTAATTTGTCTAGCAAAATATAAGTAATATAACGTTTTTTCTGTAATATACCTTTTACTATAAACAGAAATGTTGAAATTTCATATCCCAAATGGTACGGAGTAGGGTGTCAATAGGTGCTGACACAAGTTCTTAAAGTGTCAATAGACGTTCCTTTCACCCTAAGTAAAATCCTAGAGAACGAATCTATAGGAAATATCGAAGATATTGAAGAAAAAGAAAATTTTGAAAAGAACCGGAATTTTTGTGGAACACTACATGATTGGTACCACTCTAACCGGTCTCACAGAGGCGCCCCACCTGTGAAAACCAGTTTCCACAGTAGCACTGTCACTCGATACTGAAAGGATAGAGAAGGATAGGGAGGTGTATGATCTTTATCTACTCTCAAATTCGATAAGAAATTATGGAGAGTTGTTTCTTTCAGATTGTAGAGCTACAAAATATAATTAGGATACTTGTGTAACTACTGTGATATAGAGGTTGAGCAGGAATAAAGGAAGTATCCATATATCGGGTTTCCCTCTTTAGAATGTTAAACGAACTCAGACTCATGGTTAATTTGATTAAGAAACTACAGAAAAATTTTACTGGCTAACCGAATCGAAAAACGAAATGGAAGAAATTAACGAATCTCGCTTTGATCTGTGAACCCAGCGAGCACAGTTAGCAGAATAAAATAGGATTTTCAGCATTTTTTTGCTGAATCGGTCTGCTGGCCAATCAGCAGCTCTCGAACAAAAAGTGCTAAGCAAATACATAAAAATGGCACTGTTTAGCGCTCGCAGTGGATGATGGCAGAACTAAATACTGCCGGTAGATGGCGCCAAGAAGCATTTAGCAGCAAATTTTCTGTTTCGTTTTTTTTCTTTTTCTCTCAAAATGTCAAAATGGACTTGGAATTTCCCCTGAAATTATTTATCAACTTGGGGGATATTATAATCACGATTTTTATTACTTATATTATTATAGGAATTATGCTGCGGTATGCTGCCTATAGAGAATGGTCAAATAAGAGTATTAAACATACTCCCGACCAAAAATGTTACATTTTTTAGTGAATTGCGTCATTATTTTCCCGAGAAAAAAAAATATTTTTTTCTGAGCAAATATTCAGTCGGGGGTTATAAAATTATTCATTATTTATGAAAAATATGTTTTTTCTTTTGCAAAAAGCATATTTTCTTCAATTTTCGCAATTAAATATTGGCATCTTTCCTGGAACAGCCATTGATGTATTATGCTTACAGTCGGTCACAACTATTGTAATTGATCTTGAAACAGGATTTTTCTACTTTTTTTTAAAACTTTTTTATGGTAAATAAAGTTGCAGATGCATTTAAAAAAATCCATTTAAAAGTTGTGACTCCCCCACTTAACTCTTTCGCCTCTTTTGGGACTCTGAGTACACAAAGCAGCATATAAATACTTTGTGGAAAACAATGTTTTTTTTTTTTAATTATTCAGAACTGATAAAAATCCTATTCTTATAAAATGATTACAAACTATAAGGATGTCTAAATGTAAAATATTTTTTTGTAGGACCTCAATTAATTTCTGAGCAAAGATATTTTTGATTTAAAAAAAAAAATGAAATTGGCTTACAGTATATGCTGCGGTCCGGAAAGAGTTAATGAGTTCAATAATGCCTTTTAAAAATACTACAAAAAAATTTCTATGGATACTACAAAATAAAATATAATTGTTTTATCACAATTTAAGTTGAAAAATTTACATAAAAGCGTTTTTGTTTGTTGCGGCAAATGCGGAAAATATATATTTTTTATGTTATAAAATGTTTTATATTTTACAAGTGAAATAAATGTATGATCCGTGCACGATGCATATGCATAATGTATATGCTGCACTTTTCTATTTATAAATTTTCGATTATAAATTTTCTAAAGCGCATTTTTACGCAAAAAATTACTTTTATTATCGTGGTAAAATAACAAACCAACAATTATCGTTTTTTTAATACTGTACGTATTCTTTTTTAAATGAAAAATTTATTCAATTTGATGATTCATTTTTTAAATTAAAATGATATGCATTTATATTTTTTAGAAGAGAGTTTTTAAATACCTTTAAAGTCAGGAAAATATGCTAATTTGTTGGAAATCATTTCAAATAATTTTGAGTAGACTGTGTATACCATTAAATAAAAATGATAGAGGCTCTAAATTCTATATGTTCTTGATCTTCTTGGTATTTCCATGAGGTTCCGAAGTTTTTTCAATATTTCTCGAATTTAGAATTCATTAAATATCAAAATATCTTGAGAATTCCCAAGAATTTCTTGGGTTATTAATTTTCTAAAATCACAGCGGACAAGAATTCTTGGCAAGGCAATTTTAATTTAGGTGTAGTATATTTTTTTATAAATGAATTCACAATATTTTTTGACAAAATTAGACAAAAAAAAAAATTAAATTTATTGGTCGGAAAAGGTTTAAGAATACAATATTATTCAAAATATATTATAAATATGATTTTTTAAAATTTTTGTGAATTTTAAATTTTTTGCTTTATTTTTTAATTTCAAATGTGGTTATTGTAAGAATCATAAAATTGTAATAATGGAAAAGGTTAACCTTAGCTTCTACTCAACTCAGCAAAGACAAAAACCAAGTGCATTAAAGTCTCTCACTCGATTGGGGAAAAAGAATAACTTTGACTAATTGCCACTGCGATCGCTAGTGTAACTTGGAGGTCAGCAGAGCTCAGCTGAAAAAATATATGTTTTCAGCTGATTTGAAAAAGCTTAGCATTTGGTGCTCGCTGGGAATTACGAGTATCCGTCACGTCTTAAAATTTGAATTTCTAACTGTTTTCTAAACTTTTTCGATTTAGACTCAATCAAAGTACTTGACTTTAAGGTTCCAGTAAACTGAAAGGTCAAATAAAGTTCAAGTGGATTTAGGTTAGGTAACAGTCCCCTGTCAAATCTCGCAATTTCTTCTAGATTTTAACTATTAAATCATCCTCATGTAAACATCAACTGAGATTGAGGAGAGCCAGACTTACGAGATAGATTCTCACCAAGTGCTTCAACGTTAGAAACACCCCAAATTTACTTTTAACGATTTCTCTCCATTCAGTGAAATATTACAATTATCGCACCACACAATTTCCACGTTACCGAATTAATCAAAATTATTTTCCCATAAATAAAAGAAGTTCTTTTCTTTTGCCTCCTCATCCTATTCTTTCTAGAGACGGGTGATAAATAGAGAGGTGCTCGAGAGTGAACAAAAAAAAGTAGTCTTCCAATGGTCATTAAAACAAAAACATACAGTTTTTTGCCCTCATGAAGCCACTCTTTTGAAATTTCATTTAATTTAACTATACAATTTACAGACGCTTATTTTGAGTGCTGGAGTCATAATCTTTGGGATTAAATTAAAATGTTTCTCTGAGCTCTTCTTCGTTGTCTACCACTTTTTTTTGTGACTTGGCCACCATTCACAAATGTTCGGTGTGAAGGAGATGCAGTGGAATGGAAAGGCAGGAGAAAAAAAAATGTTAGACAACAATTTAGCGATAAAAAGTACAATAATAATTAATCATATTTAATACTTTTTAACTTTAACCAATATGCTTTGCCGCCTGAACCATTTGCTCAGGAGGTGAGGAAACTCAAGACAAAAAAGAATGAACAAAAGGTAATTTGGAGAGAAAACTGGTTCTTCTTATAAGCCCTGGTGCAGCAAAAATTCTTTCAAACTGCCAAATATCCCGAGAATTGCACTCATCTCACCTCCAATGGATCCTCAACATCCCCATTGGCTACTGGTCACTATTTCGTTGGGTCTCTCCTTGGATGCCCCATAAAAAGAAGAAACAACCAAAATGATCTCTCCCCTCTTTGAAAGTGAATACGGCGAGATGAGATGTTATAATTTGACACATGCATCTTCAAGAAAACGAATAAATTGCCGGTGTACGAGTTGCCTTTTTGTGTACATCATGCCCAAACACACAACAAAATTCATCAGTGAACATTGACTGTGGTAAAAGAACACAAGAAGAATGGTAGGAAGACGTGTTCCAAGGAGAATTAATATCAAAAAATTGCTAAATTGCCAGAACCTGTCTGACAAAATATTTTTCAGCAATTATTTTATGTGTTCGCATTTTTATGATTGTACGACTCCTGCATTAAATGCATCCCATGTCGATCTCCCTGCAATTTTGCCAACTTAAGGGGCTAGTCAGTCATAAAGTTTATGGCTTGTTTTGCAGTCAACATTAAAACCACCAGGTGTATTGGGAAAATAAAAGTTTTTTATTAGTTTGACAATGAGTTTAAGACTATTGTGCTTCAATTAAAAATGAAATTTATACTGCTGATTAATGAACAGTAAATTTGGACCAAAAAGTTCTTGAGACGTAATTTTAAACAACGGAAATTTCTCTCGAAAAACTTGTGTAATCATCTAGTTTACAATTAATATAAATTTAGTAATTTTCTTTTTTATTATCCAATTCTACAGAAGCAAGCATATTTATCGACTTTTTATTTTACTAAACTTTAAAAAAGACATATTTTAAAGTAATTTTGCAAAATTAAACTCTTGGCCAGAACTGCTTTTTGGTGTTTTTTCATCTATTTGTTTCAGGAAGAGATCAAACAATGTCAGATATCAATTTCAAGTTTTTAGTAACCACTATTATAATAATTGCAAATTCTCTTTCTCATGAGTTTCTTTCATAACTTTATAATCTGGCTCTTTTCGTTCTAGGAAAGTTTTGTTAGCTGAGAATCATCACACTATCATAATCTGTAATTCCTCAGTAAGCTCAACCGGTTAAAGAATCAGTAAAAGAATCGGTAAAAGTGTTAGATATCAGTTGTAAAACAGAGGGGATAACGTAAGCTCTAATTCGCTATCCATTTCTTAGTACCTGCATTTAGTCGCATTAAAATATATAGAAACAAAAAAAAAATGTGCGATCAAACTTGGGGTATTAATCAATTTCCCATCTAACCATTTTTCTGGCATATAACCACGTCTGAATAATGCTAAAAGTTATCGACATATAAAATATACGTAAAGGCATGAACGAGATTACCTCCAAGAAAACGATGGAAAATCCTAAAGTCTGGAAGATAATGATAAGAATGGTCTAGTGACTAGAAATATTTTTTAAGCTGTAATTTGTAAGTTAACGTACTAGAATTCTAGGTTTTAAATAAACGTTTCATGAATATGACCCCATGTTTGAAGGTTATTTGCGAAATTCAATAAACGGATACAAATTTTTCGATAAGGTCAACAATGAATATTTGTTATTCAATACAAAAATTCCCATCTTTATCGGGAATGGTCAGTAAAGTTCGTAATAATTAAATTGATTGACCTTCCGGAATTCATCAGGAAAGGGGATCTCTAAAGGAAGATACAACAACTTTTTCCAGAGGTTTTGGTTCAGTATATGATTTTTTTTCCTGAGATTCGTTCTGAAAAGTCAACAATATTGGTACAGGGCATATAAAAAAATGTAGGGACATATTTAAAAGTACACACAGAAAAATTTTGACTCTAAATTTAAGAATATATAAGATCCTGGGAACTTAAATTGGACGTTAATCCCCGAGGCCTTTAAGTTTAGAAGCTCTGTGCGAATGAAATGGGCTAGAATCCCTACCTCTTTCACATTAAGAGATTGGGAACTTAATTTCAGCATTAGCTGAAAAATGAAAAATGTATTGAGATTTGAAAATTACGATTAAAACTAAATGATCAAGGATTTAGGATTAGGGTCTTGGCATTCATTGGATGGGATTTCAAATTAAATTCTTTTGTGTTTCTGTTTAAGAATTTTCCATTTTTCTGTGTGTACAATCTAACAATGACAATTTTCAATTATATGATTTTTTTTAAATTTTAGAGGCTTCTGGAGACTTTGCTGCGTTCGAACTCGAATATCGAGAAAGAAATCGTAAACTTGAGCACTGATGAAGGCTCGAAGCCTGAACCGAAAGCTCTGGAAAAAGTTAATGAGCTTTCCTTGAGAGATCCTCTTTCTCAAAGAATTAAACGCCTCATCAATTTAATTGCCTTCACGTCGGTGGATACTGATAAGCTTATTTCTCTCCAATAAGATGCCAAAAGTTATTTTACGCTCCTTGGCTCAACTTTTAGATGGGTTCCCTAGAGACTTTATGCCGCTATCTCTAAACATTTGTCCTCTAGAACAAAACAGTGTGATATTTCTTGTTGAGTATATAAAATTCCAAGGAAATTTTGATCTATCAATTGAATAGTATCTTTCTTTTGAAATTGACTGCCCCCTAAGATATTGAAATATTTCATGATGTTTGATTACCCTTCCAGCAGATATCTTGTATGTGTTTTTGTCTCCTCTTTGGGAATGCAGAGAAGATATCAACATTACCAGACATGTTCGAAAAAACAGAGGGATATCAATCAAAAGTGCAGCAGCGATGCTTAGAGAATGATGAGATCCATGTCGCGATGATGACAACGCCGAGGCAAATGAGTGGTGAAAAAATCATTGCGGATGAATTGCAAGAAGTGCTGAAAGATGAAAATGTAATTGGGGAGTTGGGAAGGGAAATTTTCAGTGAGTCACTGAGAAAAATCATCGATTGGCGACCATGACCCTAGAGAATGTCCTCCTCTTATTTTTTTGCCAGGACAACGATAGATAGTCCAGGGATTGTAGTTTTCTGCATCATTAGTGTCTGGTCGTCACTCCGTGAAGCATCCAATCAATCACACTCAAACCACCCAGTTTTCAACCCTAGTGGACCCCAAATACTTTCCCATTTCCCCATCGTCTCCCGGTTCTCTCTCTCTTTTTTTTATTCAGCCCCGCATCGTTCCATCTCATTTTTCTTCGGTCGCGCTGTCATTTCCTTCTTCCAAAATTGAATTTTTATTTTACCCAGCACAAACAATTTATTCCCAGAAATTGTCTGAAACAGACACCAATAAAAGAGTGCCTGCAACTTGCAGCTGAGATCATCACATCTCGTCAATTTTTATCATCGCCCTCGTCGCGAGTCCAAGACATCCGCTGCAGAAATGGCTCAAGACGCCAAAGCAAGACTCCCCATAGTATGAGGGATTGGGAACAAGAAGCAAAGAGAATGAAGAATCCATGTCATATTTATTGACATTCACTGTGAATTCCGATGGCAGGAATGCTTTGTGTATTATTGTATCTCGTAAAAATTTCAAAATAAATGATGCTACTTATTTGTCTCAAACTGTGGAATGTTGATTTGCGAAATTGACTTCTTTGACAATTGCTGTTATTTGACAAAATATCAACAATGTAGATGGATGTGTGACTACCGCATATGTTCCATATGTTCCATATGTTTCCTTTGTTCCTAACTCTTACTTAATTTACTTTTATAGTTTTATTTTCCCACAGGAGCATTACTCGGAGTTTCAAGTACTTTTGATAGGGTTCTGACTTACCGGAAAAGTTTGCATTTAAAGATTAATGGATTTTGCTTGTTCAGTGTTCGTTAAGCTCTTGAAGTATAGGTTTGAAGTTACCTGTAACAAAATAGAAAATTTATTGATATTGATTTTTCGCAAAAACGTAGGTTAAAATTCTATAATACTATCAAACATAAATGTAAGGAGGAGATAGGGCAGTCGGAAGTAGTGTATTATTCACAAATTGTCTTCCCCTGTAAGATAGTTTAAATATTTAAATTTGACTAAACATAGCATTTATTGAACTGCTAATGAAGTGTCGAAAAGTGGAACTAAGAATTATACAAATAGGTACTTTGGTTGTAGTTCTTATACCCTGAACGATTCAACGAGAAAATTAACTGAAGTAAAAACCAACGAAACCAACAGTCTTCAAAAAGAAAGAAAATTGATTTTGTCTAGATAATGATATCTTTGAAATTACATTAATATCTATCATTAAGTTGCTAGTAAAATACGCACTGAGAAAATAATGGGGATGCGATTAATTTTTTGTCCTCATAACTTTAACACTTTTTAGATGTAAAAATATATCAACATTTTTAATGTTAATTTTACACCTTTTTAAGTGTAAAATTAACATGAAAAAGGATAAGTTTAACCCTTAATACACCTAAAAAGCATAATATTTACACTAATTTCGGATCAAGACTGCAGGGTAAAATAAATATTTTCGGAATGTTATCTTAACTTTTTCGGAGTTCTCTCAGTACGTATTTTTTAATATTTTCTTTTTGTGATAAGTATTTAACTTATTTTTATGAGTTTGAATTTACGACCATGTCACATATAAGATTAATATTAAGATTAATAATTTCTGAAATGCGAGAATGGCAAAAGAAGATATCAGTTGTTTTTCTTGTCTCTCTCTCGCATTTCCCCACTACGTGCAAAGTTGGCAGCAATACAATCGCTCGAAAACTGTCCGAATCACTGTTGTCACGCATGGAAAATTGCTCGAATTGCTTGTAATACGATTCAGAAAGCAATTAATACAAACAGTAATATTTCACTCATCGTATTATTCCACTAGAGTGTACTCTTTCTACCACACATGATTTTTCATTTGAAATTTTGCATACCATATACCTCTCTTTCCGGCTTTTCTTAATATTAATATTAATCTTGTGACACCACGCGATAAGTGTTTTCTTTTTAATTGCCTAGAACGTATAGAAGTATATTCGATTTTGGCAAAAACTACTTAATCTCCTTCAATCCATCTTTATCAAGTTAATTATGTATTTCCAGCAATTACTAATTCTTTACTGAAATCAATATTTAAAAAATTCTAATTTTATTGTCAAAGGAATGAATAATTAAGAACATTAATAATAAATAAAGTGCTCTATTTTGGTCAATTAAAATCATAAAATCGATTGAAAAATAGCTTTAATTTAGGTGTCTAAATGATTTTTAAATCTTTGATTTCCATATTGATTGACAAAAGTACTTTCAATTCTGTGATAAATAAAATTTAAAGATTTATATTAAATATTTAGTATCAAAATAAAATATGTCTAATTTTTTAATAAAAGCTAATGATGCATAAATTATTTCAATCTTGTCTTAAAATTTTCGGTATTATATATGTATAAATGGCACTCCTGTTCAGCTTTAATAAAGAGTTGACAGTCCCATATCAGTTCCGTTATTATAAAAAATGTTATATTGCGGCTTGCAGCATAAAGCATTTAAAGTTTTCAAGATAAAGAGCTTTATCGGGAAATTCAATTCACACTTCAGAAGCTAATTTCCACATGGAAATCTATTTATTTTTTAATTTGATTTTACAACATAAAATGTTACATAAAAAACTAAGATTTAAAATAACTTACTAACAAGGATATTACTTTTTTACCGGAAGTTGATATTATTTACCTTTTGACCTCTAGCTCAGTAAAAGGGTGAAAAATCTGTATCGTATACTACTCCCCTTTTGAGTTAAAGGAGCAAAATGAGGTAATTTACAAAAGTTTCCCCATTCGACAAAAGTATTAAAATTTAAATAATTTAATGTAGTTTCTATCTTTTACCTAATAAATGAACAATAATTCTTCAATCAATCAATTTGCCTCATCAGGTAAAACTTTATAATTATAATGAATTGTAAGTGTCTCAATTTAATAGACAAAAAACCTAATGAATTATTCAGAAAGGCTTTTGTATCATTTTATGAAATTGACATGTAATTTATGAAGCGTTGCCTCACTATCTGACCATTTGAAACATTTTCGCAATAGATTAGTTCGTTGAATAGATCTTAAAATTGACCATATCAATTGTTCATGCCATGAAACTTTAAGTATATCAGTCTTTATTGAATTGAAAGGCTAAATGGGACTACCATAAAAGTTAAAACTATATCCTTGTCTGGGGAATTTAGAGTTTTCGATTAGTATGAGCAATAAAATTGCCATTTGGACGGAATGATGAAAATTCCTTTGAAGCATGAAAACAATAAGTTAACACTATATAGTTGTAATTTACCAGCGCATCAATTCCAAACATGTTACGCTAGTGGCCCTTAAATTGTCTCATAGCATCGTCTTTCTTTTTTATTAAATAGATGGTTGAATGCGATAGGCAAAAAGAGTATGTTTTAATTTCTCATGAAAATAGAGCCATTGTGTATATATTCTTCATGCTTTCCAAAAGATCCAAATGACTTCATTGAACAGCCCAAAAGTTGTGAACAGCCGGTTGGTAAAAAAAAGACTGAGAGAGCTAGAGACCATTAAATTTCGATTAAAACAATTTGCGCTGAATCATTTTGTAAAATGTTGATACAAACAGCAAAAGAACATCATTTAATGTTAATCTCCGTCATGTTCTTGTTCTACATTTTTTTCCACTATGTCGTTTCTTTGCTCACTCAGAGACTTCCATGTGGACAAGATGGTCTGCACCAGAGAAGATTGGGACCGTTGGGTGGGAGGGGAAAATTGTTGTTTTTTTTTTCGGAGGGCTACGAACAGTAACAACAAGAATGAGATGTTAAAGATGATGTTTAATTGAATCAACTCAATCGCCGGAATAAACTTCTTGTGTAGTCAAAAGTAGCATCTGTTATCCGGTTCATTGGTGTATTTTTAGATATGGTTCTAGTGGTGTGAAATCAAGTGTTTTCACTATCTTCTCTTTGCCATCAACTAACCTCCAGGGAAATTTTTCACACACCGAGAAAATTATTCGCTTCAGCGGGAGTGCACTTGAGTTGGGGGCATGTCAATGACTTTCTTGTACAAAAAAACCCAAAAAAAAATGAAATAAAAATAAGGAAACCCTAGCAAAAACAAAAAAAGAACTAGTTCAGATATTTTAAAAATTATAATAATTATCCTAAACAGTATGCAATTATTTTTTGTACATGGATGGAATTATTATTTCCCGGGCATGTATATTAATTCTAGTACAACTCACTGAAGGTTGCTCTTTACGCATTTAAATAAATATTTTTTAAAACTAAAGGAGATTCGAACACTAGCATCGTAAAGCAAACGCTTTATCAAATTAACCTTATGACCTTATGGTACTTAATAAGTGTCAGAAAAACTGAAATCGAAATTAGTGAAATGTATAATGACCTTCAAAAAATAGTAAAAGACCAGTTTTAGAGGTTATTTAGAGAAAATTAAAAAAAAATGGGGAATTCCATAAATAAGAAAAGTTTATAAAATTATCGACTTATGGGAGGTGATCTCCACAAACCAATATAGTTGATATCTCGAAAGATTAGTCTTTTATCCTCCGAACAGGTTACGGTACGAAATTGATTTGAAACCATAATAAAATATTTCGAAAAAGAGAGAGCTATCGATCTCGGGGCAGGCACAGGTGAAAATGAATAAAGCGAATTTAGGATCTCCTTGGAACTTGAAATTGACTTCGTACAGCTTCCTGTAACAAGGTCAATGCAGCGCTATTATTAATAATAATGATAATAGTACTGACAAAGCATCCCAAGCACTAGGCCTTCATGATAGCGGGATTTCTATAAATCTTTTAAATATGGATTGGGCTATCAGTTCCATGACCGTCATAAAGTAGGGGAGACTGGGTCAAAAAGTAACAAAACGGGTATTTTATTTCTTTACAAGCTACCCTAGCGCTCCAGAAATTTCTAATTAGTGCAGTTTTCTAAGAAATTTACTGCTCTACAACTTTGTGAAAGTCATTTTCCTCTATTTTATAAGGAAATACATTTATCGAGCTCTCTTCTACAAGATAATTTTGTGACCATTCTCAAAAATGCTAGGGAAAATAGTACCAGGTATGGGATATTATCACATTTTGATTTGCTCTATTATGAGCTTCTGTAAATTAAAAAAAAAAATAGCTAGGTGACATATTTTCATAGAAAATTTATTCATCTACAACTTTTTAAAACACAGTTGTCTATATCTGAGCGAGAAAAGCGATTTCAAGCTATTTTAGAAAAAACACATAAGAGACTGCTAATCGTTTGGCCAATGCTGTTGTAAGGAAAACATTTGAAAAATAGGGCTAAAAATTTTAATATTCTTTTTATTTTCTGAATTCCTTGTTCGAATTCTAAGAAACTTACGATTTTAAAGAAGGTCTATGGAGGCCATCTATGGAAAAAATTTTAAGCCGCTATATCTTTTATCTCGGAAGATATTAAATTTTCAAATTTTCAATTTGTGACTTTTTACCCCAGTCTCTCCTACAAGTACTGGATGCAATTGAAACACCTTTAATTCCAGAGAAGTTTTTGGTAACTTAAAGTTGGATCGAACTTGATCACTTGGATCATAGAGCGACAATCACTTGACTCATTGAGTGGCTTTCAAATTAGCAATATAAATATCGAATATACAAATCTTCGTTGAAATTATTAATATTAAATATTTAAATGTGAAAGCTGTTTTCTCTGATGAACTTATACGTTAAACTTCTTCCCTTGTTCTCCCACAAGAACAACTTTGAACAATTTGTCCAAATTTGGCATCAAAGCATTTTTCATGGCGTCTTGATTATGAGAAATAGACATGGCAGCTCGATGGACCGTATAAGAGGAACATCATCGGTTTATAGTGATGCTTTCGCGTCATTGTCATGTCAATCGCCCCATGCTGGCTTCCTGAAATGCCTGGAGATGGCTTTATTTCGTCAACGCCACCAAACCGAAATTAGCCGTATGTACACAAAAAAAAATCGACTCCATCGAATCCTCAATGGAGACGTCTCTGACACATATCAGTGGTCCCCGTCGAAAAAAAGTGCCTGTGGAGCACATCAACTGTGTAAATATACAATGTCAGCCAAAGACGTACAATATTGACTGATTGGTCCCTCACTTTCTTTGTCTGATGCTCTATTTTTGGCCATTTTTTTTTCTTCATAAACATGCACCTCTCATGTACATAAATCCCCATTGGGATCATATTGCATTCTCTCGGGTGTCTCACATAGTCACTGAAATTCTGAAATACAGCCTAGTAGATATACGCATCTTAATTGAGCGTGACTTTTCGCCTAATTACCACAAAATGACATCAACGGAAGATGCCCAACTCTTGGCACCCGTTTCCACACCAGAAGGTCTCCAAGTGACAACAAAATGTGCACACAACTCACACATGGCACATATTGCCACAACTTGGCGTTAAAAGCCTAAAATTTGCAAGAATATTGCGGAAATTGCATTTTTGAATGATTTACGATGAGGAAACTAGCCAATTTCTCAATGTTGTTCAGTTTAGTCGTTTTAAATTTAAGTTTAGAAACTTTACAAATATATTTAATTTGTTTTCAGCTGAGAGTTTTTGTCATTGCTAAAACTCTTTAATATGTGACATACAAATGTCTTTCAACTGATTAGAGCTAAAAAAGCAAAAGATCAATCCTGTTTCATTTTAATTTATTTTTAAATTCTTGTTATTAATTCCATAAAGTTCTTTTTGTCTTCAAATTTCACATTTTTCAATGAAGTTGCATTGAGGTCTTGATAGATTCCCGCGTAAAAAAATTGTTTAAAAAACATATAAATCAGAGTTTTTAAAAGAAATTCATAATTTCTTAATTTTAAACCTGGATTTTCAATTGGATTGCCATTGTTTCTGAATTTTTAGAGTACGTTTACAAATTAAATTTACTAGGGTTGCGGCCTGAAAGTGTTTTAATAATCAGATTTTAGATTGATAAAAAAGTAAAATAATTTTATTCAATAAGAAATTTCAATGTCCTAATAACTATGCCGCTATTAATTAATTTATACACAGTTTTCCAATTATTCCTTTGCAAGCAAAAATAAATAATATTTCTGGTTTCTTTGTTGAATTGTTTTTTCTGAAAAAAATTCACTCCAAATGCCTTGATCCATGAAAGAAAATGAGTTATGGAACGAATTAGTTTAATATGTGCTATAACCAGGCTCTGAAGCTGAGTTTCTGAAATTATCCTAGTTCGATGTATGGCACTGTAACCGTTTAAGAAGACGTGGAATATGCCACTAACTTTGGAAAGCTGCGTTTCTACTGACGCTTCTGAAAGGAGTATTAATGTCCTGTCTTCATATTAGCCCTAGTCGCTTAAATTTTCGTCCTTTAATAACCGCTTTTTGTTAATCAAAACCTTTTACACATTGACAAAAATTTATCGAAGTAAATTTTGGGTGAATCGTCGATAAATCGAAGGCAATTGATTTCTAAATACTCCATTTAACGTATTTTTCTTTCAATTTGAAAATTCAGAATAACTTTAAATAAGTAAAATTGTAAATACAAGATCTATTGACTATTGGAGTCGCACTATACTCTATTAATCACAAAAATAGTAGAAAAATAACGAAGAGCTTACCGGTTTAATAGTTCTAAAAACAGGCTTTGCGAAATGCTTAAACTCGTGACTTAGATGCTATACCTTAAAAGTATTTTCGCATCGTTTATCATACACCGGTTCTCAACCGATTTAAACCGATTCATAAATCATTCAAAAGATCCTCCAAAATTGTTTTAAAATTAAATAGAATTGATTTTCGGATGAAAATTAGTTATCGGCTATGAACCAGTTCAATACAGGTTCAGAACCGATTGGAACCGATTCAGTTTTTTAGGAAATTCCAAGACCTTTCCAACGAGCCCAAATATGACCCCATTCGCTTGATAAATGCGCTCTCTATTGTCTTTTTCACCTTTGACCTTGAATAACCGTTATTAGGAATGATTCAACGGTATTTTCGTCTAAATGCCTCTACACACTAGTAGAAATTTCTTTAAAAATGGCTTTTTAAAGAAAATTTCGCTTATTCTTGTAAGCAGAAATGTCACAATTTTTAAAAAAGGCAATTTTTGACGAAAATTGCTGCTAGTGTGTAGACACCATAAGGATGAAATCTGGGTAATCTCTAAAATATATTCAAAAATGAAAAAAAAATCGCACAACGCGTTTTCGAGCAATCCCAGAAAATATGGTTTTGGTTCAGGAGGGGAGGAGTGGGGGACAAATGAGGGGCATGTTAACGATCCTTGGGTTGACTTATGGGGGGGGTCCCCCGAAGGTCCCAAGTTGCTATCTCTAACCGTTTTGCCTCTAGAGCTGGCGACAATCGGACGGACAGACGGACAGACAGACAAACAGCGTGACGACATTTCTCAGGAATCACATGAAACGTGAAGATTTCTTGACAAAAGTGGTCTCCGGGCGATGGAAAATGGAAATTTTCGAGCAGTAAAAGGAAATAAATAATGGAATAAGTGTAACACAATAGTTATTCACCTCAAGTCCAAGATTATTCTTTAAGCAATAACTCTTTAAATTTGTCTTTAAAATCCTCTTCGTCTTCAAGTAAAATTCATCAAAATTTACACTAACCAATCTTAAATGACAAATACAAATATTAAGACGGCGATGGTCGCTATTACTCAAATATGGAAGTGTTGAACCTCTATATCTGTTAAACATGCTTTCAAAACTTTAATGTTTTTTAGCCCTAAAAAAGGTTAAATACATTAATAATAAATCGAAGTTGAAACATTGTAAGTCTGTTTCCAACCTTAACTCGAATGACCGTTGCAACGACCGCTCGTTATGGTGTGTTGCAAACTTTATTCAGCCCAAAAAATTCTTATTTGTATTCAATTTTGCAACGGATCTTTGTTTTCTTCTGCCTTTCCAGAATGCTTCTAACAACTTGAGGCATTTTTGAGAGAGTGAATGATGAATGGGCGCCAAAGTTGGAAGAGTTCAGAAGGTTACAGCCTCAATTTACATTGCGTGCTGTATGAACTGTGATAATGCATTAATAAACAGACAGGCCGGGAAGAATTTCAAGGCACTGCCAGAAGATAAAAAAAAACGTCATGAAAAAGTATTTCTTTGTCAACATTTTCTTGTGCAATTTGCACCATGTTCGAATGTTGTCACAAGACATTTCCTCTCGTTGGAGGGTGTCAGAATGCATCTCGAAGATCCTGCGGGTGACAAATTTACCACGGAAACTTAGACAAATCAGCATAATTAAAAATAATTTGTCAGTTGGTGCGTTGAAGAGTGAAAAATGAGTAAAATGAATTCTAGCTGCAGTGAACAATTTATTCTTGATTTTTGTGGGTTGAATGTTGTAGCATCAATTGTGCAAATTAGTCATCCCGGGGATTTTGCATTCAATGTTGCATTGGCTTATGCACCACACAACTTTTTCACACGTTTAACTTGTATGAAATTTAATTAGTTCCAACACTGACATGTTGTGTAGATGAGCGTGAAACCGGGATGGAAAGGCGCGAGAAGATACATATTGTAAGTGAAAATCTGCGTCAAATTGCAAAATGTGGAAATTGCTTCTGTCAAAATTCATTATCTACCATGTTGGGCTAAAGATATTTCTTAAAATTCTACCCCACAACACTCCACCACACCCCTGCATCTTCCAGAGGAAGCCGCACAGTGCTAAATTAAATATTTCACTGCCGTTATATGCAAATGTCATCATACATTTTCTACTTTTTACCATGGCATTAACAAACCTTACTTTCTGGATGTTTTTTTTTAGCGTAAACATAGAATATGGCCCAGTTGAACTGGAATTATTAAAAATAAATTCAGAAACGCTTTTTCATAATCACAGCTTTAGCAATGATACAGTTTTGTAAATAATCTTAGATCGAGCTCATATTTACAGGGTGTTTATAGGTGCATAATAACAATTTATGGTGACTTAAGAGGAATTTGAACCTGGGGCGCTTATATCACAGAACCAGAGGTCTAGGGGGAAGTGGGGCACCTTTGAAATTCGAATTTTTCACCAATATTTAAGAGAAACTGAGTCATATCATAATGTAATTTAGCTTCTCAATCTGTTTGTACGCTTAAATTACAATACGGTAAGGCTTAATTTTACTTAAAAATAGGTAAAAAATCCCAATCTCAAAGGTGCCCCACTTTCCCCTAATGATCACGATAAGCATTGATTTAACTTTATTTTAGAAAACTCTGACGAACTTTTTGGACAGCATTAAATTTGAATGAGATCTAGAAAAATAATAGAGATATGAAATTTAAAAAATATATAATATATACTTTTGACTTTAAACAGAAAACAGATACCCATTTCAACACTTTCTTTAAAAAATATATTTTTCAAAAATTATAAATAAATTTACAGATTATATATAAACGAAGTAATATTAATTTATGATACATCTCTTTGCTAAGATGCAGCGCCCCCTAGCGGAATACGCAATTAATTTGGATGCACAATGTTATAAGAATAACCCCATGGAAATAATTGCCTCTATAGCCTCTACACATTAGAGAAATGTATGTCCATATTGAAGCAAATTTCTTACGCTTCTGTAGGAGAAACTCTACGATATGTACATAAATTTCTTTAGTCTGTAGAGGCCATAAAAGAAAAAGAACTCAATGTAACCAAAATTTTGGTTTCATTTTATAAAATGACGTACGAGTATATTTCAGTTGTAGCATTGTAGGCTACTCCGTGCCCTTTGAAAAACCGTTCCGTGATTAAGAATCCATAAAACCAAAACCGTAGAATAAATGTCCTAATTCAAAAGCATTTCCAGACGCTTTAACTTTGACAGAAGATTCAACACATTAAGTTCATATTTTTTTCTGAAGAGAATTACATCAATTTGCTCCTTGACTCTTCTGGAATGTTAACTGTTTAGCGAAAATTCTTTAGATATAATTTGAAAACTTCTTAAATAAAAGAAAAATACGCGAGCGTAAAATGCTTCTATTGGAAACATATTAATCCAAATGGAGACAAGGGAAAGTTTCTAATTGGAGACAAAGAGTCAAACCGCGACGAAAGGCTTCCAAAACCTTTTTGAGTTGCTCTTGAGTGCAGGATTTATTCTTATTCCTGATCTTTTCTTCTTTACCATCTAAAACAATAAGAAAATCTCTCCAAAAAAATCATATTTCTGGGGTTTCCTATTGAAGCATTTGCAGTCAATTTGCAATTTTCAGTGCAATTATTTCATTTGAAAACTTCACGTACCGTTAACAATAAAGATTAGCACTCAATTTAACTAAAATTAGCCAGAAATATGACATAAATTTAAAACAAAACGAATAAACAACAATCATTTCATTGTGTTTTTCATTGGAAAACATGGTCGATAGATAAAAAATTCGATGGTGAAAAGGTACACTTTTATTTTTTCTGAGAAATTAACTAATTAAAATTTGTAAATATGAATGGCTTTTCGCTTTATTTGGAGCAAAATTAACTAAATAATGAAACTGAGGTATAGACAATATATAAATATAGAAATTTATTACTGTATTTATCATGAAAACAATGACGTTTCCATTTGGAGTAGCGAAAGATTTCCATTTGGAGCAGGTTTTGAATTAGCTTAATTTATCCTATAGAAAAAATATTTATATTGTTTTCAATATTCTCTTCCTTCGCAAATTTTGCTTTTTTTGTAAAATCCAGAGAGGGATAACTCAACAATTTTTAAAATTCATCATGATGACAGATTAAAAAACCGATTTTTACTATTTCGTTTACTATTTGACATGATATTTCGAAAACTTTTCTACTAATTTGGTTCCATAGCATTTGATATGATATACGCTTATTTAAAACTGTTTTTACTATCCTTTTACATACTAAATTCTAATTGTAATTGTAATTGTAAATTTTTTCGTACAACGTAAAGTTTTAAAACCATAAAATAATTAAATATTCTTGGCAAAGGAAAAGTAGAAAAATTATGAACCATCTTGACCTTTTAGAAATGATTTGAATGGATTTTAGAATTTTATGATCAATTTTATATTTTTCTGGAATATCATGTGCATTATTTCAAAATATTTTATCAATTTTTTTTACTTATTAATAAAAATCCTTCTGTAAAATTCATCAAATTGCTAAATCGGTTGCTAAATCGTTCGTGTTGAGTTACAAAATTGAATTTTCAATGCAAAATCTCAGCTCGCATAAGCTAAAACAAGCTTATTGTAATTTTGGAGCTCATTTTAAAAGACGTCCCCCTGAGTTGATTGCCGCTCAACTGCCTCATTCTGTGTTTCTAGGGGGGAGTCTGCCCCTCTGGATCATCATCAGAACTGTGGGGGTAGTATGAGATGTATGTGCTCATTTTTGGCTCCCCTCGAAATACAAAAAAAAAGGAGCCAACACATTTTTTTAATATGCCGAAGGGTACCTCCCGAACGATATGGGGCGAGAGTTGAAATCCATGAAAGCGTTATTTTTGCTCAAAAAATAAAACTTAATTACCATGAAGCGCGACATTTTCGTGCATGGTAATTCCCTTTTTTTCCATCTTTCTATTTACACAACAATTTTCCAACCGTTTTCCCTATTCAACATGTAAATGACTTTGGGTTCATCTCAATGGGAAGGTCTTCTCCTCTCCCTAGACAGCATCATAGTGAGAGAGATCTCAAGATGCACGAGGTGACTTGTTAAAAATAAATATTTTAGAGTGGAATGACAGCTAAATGCAAACAGGATATATTATTTTAATAATTACCTTGTGACATGGACGAGATAGTCACACAGTTAACTCATGGTGCGCATTAGATGAGATTTTTCTTCTTCATCACTGACGCCAAATCCCTCTACAACTGATTGGCTTTTTGTATTTTATTACCGTAGTAAAGTGATATTTTCGATTTGACACCGAAACTACATGAACAGGAAATGTTTTAAGTGATTTCTTTTGATTATTTTTGGAAGGGTCCATCCCAGACTCTACAAAACGTTGAAATTTGATAATTGATATTGAATAACTAACGTCATTGGCAGAAATCGGCAGAAATCGTCACAAAAATTTGCGAACTTGACAATGAATTTTTCTACTCAAAGAAATTGCTTAAAAATTAGATCATAACTTGTTAAAAATCGGAAATATTCATTAACAGAAAAATAAGAGTTACAAATGGTAGAATAGACTTCCTACTAAAATCGGCAGAAATCGCAAAAATCGACAGACAAGATTGCAATATTGGTATTGTCAATATTATTTTCAGAAAAAACGCAAAAGTAAATGAATGCTACCTACGAATTGCTATAGATGTTAGGAGAAATCGTCATAGAAAATTGATAAATCGGCACTACAAGTCATAGAATAGAATTGATTGAAATGACAGCCACAATGAGAATGACAGCAATGGGTGTCAAAATTGACAGTCAACGTAATAGCTATTTGACGCAAGAAATCGTCACTGAACTTTATCAAATTTCAATAATTGATAGTGATATTGTTGAACTTACTTAGAAATTATTCGGTTAATAAAATAGTAAATCGCCTGTAACAGAAATAGGAAATTGTGATAATTTTGCGAACGTTTTTTTTCGTACAGAGAATCGTTAATCAGAGCAAGTGACACTCAAATCATCCAGTTTTTTCTCACAGGGCACATTGGAAAAAATCCTGCCATCACCCAGAATTGAACTGGAGACCTCTCGTTAACTAGACGAGTGCTCTATCTAGGAAAACTCACAGCAATTGGCAGTTATTTTAAATATCATTTCGCTAGTAGTTGCCAATATTTTGTAATGTACTTCAGGTACTAGTGTACTGAAATTTAATAACTTAATTTCTAATGGAATCGGCAATATAATATATTTTATTGGTGCTTGGGTTGACAAATCGTCGATAAAATCGGCAGAAAGATCAATAATAAATGCTAAGCAATCAACAAACCAACCCACTTCTCATTCAGTATTCTTAGAAAAGGCCATTCTACTCTGCCATTTACGACGCCTCTTGCACGTCCAGCTAAATCCTCATTGATTTACATGTAATGTTTATCCGATGGTGCTTCTTCTGCTCCCATGAGTTCTTCCTCCTCATCAATGATTGCCTTTTCCATTTAATTCTCTCTGGTGTCTTGGTACATGCACATTAAAAGGAATCTTTCTCAGTGATATCCATGTATTACGTTTTTGTTGTCGTTACCTAGCCATGCCCCATCTTGTATTCCTCTCCAAGACGACACATCAAATGTTATACCAACGTGTTCTGGCCCTTGTGCAGAAATTAATAACATATTGTACGATAATTACAGGTGAAATTAGCGTGTCTGTCAATTTGCTTTAATTATTTTTATGACGGTCCAGCCAAGAGAAAATTGCTCAGGAGGATGCAATTGGTGGGATTCCTTTTGGGATGAACAAGAGAGGTCCAACATCGGTGAGTGGCAAAAAGAAATGACGAGAGATAGGAAGAAGTTGATGGGCAGGAAAATATACAGAAGATTCAGCTGAAAGTTCACTGGAGTGATTGAGCAAAAATTCCATGGGTCCACACTCTGGTGAGACAAGGAGAATTACTCTCATTTAAATCGGTGAATCCGCGAGAAAAAAACTGCCCGCAAGGTGCAACAATCTCGACCATTAAAAATAGCCGCAATGGAATCTGGTGTGACGAGACCATCACTCAACCGTTGCACCTCTGTCGCGGATTTTGCATAGAAGTTGTTAAAATCTTTAGGGGTTGATAATTGCTTAAGAATACGTTATTGGATAGAAGTCTGTGTCTTCTGACTATTTGTATGAGTCGTAGATGACAGTGGTTTAGCATTAAACTGATCAATTTTTTGCAGATTCGTTAAGTCGTAAAGCTCTTGCTTCATTATGCAAGTGTTCTGGGTTCGAATCAGTTAGAGCATTAAGGACTTTTTCGCATTAAAAGGCTTCAAATTGCATCCATTTAAAAATTATAATTAATCATGATCATGTAGATAATTTAATCGTTCACTGCATAATAAAGTGCAGATCGGCCAATTTTTTGGAAAATCGCGCCGATGTGCCAATTTTTGGGAACATCCATGCCGATCTGACGATTTCTTGCAAAGAAGCTTGCATGTTAGTCTGTCAATCTATGTTCTGCTGCCGATATGCTGATTTGCCAATTAACAGCAGCAAATTGGCGACTTTTTCCAACTTTGCGCATTTGATTGCGAGAACTACTTTTTGACCAATGGTATTGTAGGGTGGAGCCTACACTTATGAATGTTATACACTTATGGACAGCTTGCAAAAATCTTAAGTTGTTACATGAAACTGATTTCGAAAACATACACAAATTGTTAATTACATTATAAACTAATGTTTTTATGATTTTTCGAAATCTGTTTTAGGTAAGAACTTAAGATTTTTGGACGCTGTCCATAAGTGTATAACATCCATAAGTGTAGACTCCACCCTAATCAATTTTGTATTTAAGCATAACTTTGGGATGGAAACAGACCTTTTAAAAACGATTATGATCTCAATCACCAAAATATTTTTTCACCAAAGTATTTGCAAAATATAGGGGAAAGTAGGGAACCTTTAAATTGGGGCAGCTCTAAAATTGAGCTTTCTTCTCCAATTTGTAAATCGAACTGGACCTTACTCGTACCATGAAATGATTTAGCTCCACAAGCCAATTGTAAACCTGAATTGTATGGTGATGAGACTCAGTTTCATTTAAAAATATGAGGAAAAGGTACAGCTATAAGGCTGCCGCAATTCAAAGATGTCTCACTTCTCCTTGACCAATTCTAAAGCTTAATTAAATTCCCATACACAAAAATTAACATCATATTTTTTATTGATAAATCTGATTTCTGATTTCAAAAAATCAAAGTTCAAAGCCCTGATTTTATTGCTTATAATTCTCTAAAGTTACCAGTGTTATCTGTCCCTTGGCTTAAACCATTTACAGCAACTTTCTATAATAAACGATAAGCACCCAATGAAAAAGCTGTTAGCCCCTTGTAAACCTCTTTGGTGATGACCGAAGAACGAGTGCAAGAAGTGCCGATCAAATGATGCCCAATTAAATTATTACATAAAACAATTTAATTCTATGTAGGCAATGTCTTCTCTATGCCATTCTCACCACAACATTTGATGCTGTAAAATATTTTCTCCAGAAATAGCACTTCTCTTAATGGCACTCTTAAATAAATAAATAAAAAATCTTAAAGTATTTCAATGAAGACAGGAAAAAAACCACGGAAAGAAAAAGCGTGAGACACTAAAAAATCAATTAGAACGTCGTCTTGAAGCCTCTTAAAAATCTTCCTCCTCCATGAAAACATGTCTTTCGGAAGGGGGGCTTTATAAGAGCCCATGGATGGCTTAAAAGGGAGAAGATTTGAGAACATTTTGACGGAATGCTCATATGATATCGTAAATTTGATGAAAAATATATATTTTTTTTACAATTTCTGCCTCATATGCAGTCTCATATGGGAAATTTATTGCCATCACCCATTGAGAAGGGAAGCAGCAGAAGGAGAATTAATTGCTGTAAATGCTGCCACTAAAATTCCATCAAAAGAAGCCACGCAAAGGAAGAAAAATGTTTGTGAATTAGAGGTGGTATAGCGCGATTTCTTTACGTTTTTTTTCTTTCTTGGGCAAGTTATGATGATGATGATAATGACACTTTGGATGGACGTTCGGAATTAAAATAAATATTCTTTCCGTGGTTAAGCTAAATTGACTGAATAAAAACCGCGCGGTATTCTGATAATTCCTCTTGAATGCACTTTTCCATCCAATTTGCTGCATTTACACTCATTCGTGGGGTTGCACTTTAGATATTTAACCGTTTTTCTTTACAGTAATTTCTCAAGAATCCTTGGGATATTCCATAGTTTTGCAGAAAATAGAGAAAATATTTTAATTTTGCTTTTTTATGCATAAGGGCTTAAAAGGTTTTGCCGACAAGACAGTAAATTTGAGGGGAATGTCATATGATTCAGAAAAAAATATATTTATAAAAATACTTTAAATATAACAAAAGTTAACCGAATACTTGAACTAGTGATACACTTATAACAATCCTGAAGTTTGTTGTATTTGCAAAATATTTCTTCATAAAAAATTAAGGTTTTGCAATTTTACAAAAACCATTTTTTTTTTCAAGAAAATCAAGAGTAGTATATGTGCGAAGCCTTTAAGCCTTTAAGCAATAAATGGTATACCCCAAAAAATCGCAATTTTTCTTCACAATAGACTAACTTATATTAAGTTAAACCAATCTTCTATGACAAAAAAGCATTCTTATAGAAACAATTGTAAAAAATATAGCCATTTGCGGAATAATTGGCCTAGATGTGCATTGTAGATTAGTGAGTGAACTTTCCCCAAAGCCACTTTTGGTCACGCTGCTTCCATCCGCACAACCTTATTCAAATTCTCATCCCGAACTCATCAGTTGGTGATTTAAGAGCTCTCTCCCTGATTTCCCACGCAAGATTTCCGTGGTCATAAAAGCCAGTGGCAGTCTGACAATGGGAAAGAGTGCCCATCCATAGAGAACTTCATATAGACATAGACACTCTCCCGATACTTCCCCAATATGGTAGTCATTGAATTTCACCAGCTGTTCCACAACCAAGCAAGAAGTACCCGAAGTACCCATGAAGTGCGTGTGCATTTGTGGGTCGAGAGATGCAATAATTCTCTCACCGACTACACATTAAATCGTCATTGTGGCCGGCAAAGACAAGGCACAACGTTGAAATACCTCCTTCGGCCACAATTGTCCAGCCATACATAATTTGTCCATTATAAGGTGGCTTAAATTGGCAATGGGGATACCTTCAGCTGATCAGAATCACTCATGGCCGGTTCATCATCAAACACGAGCATAGCTGAGGAACGTACGGAACGTCTTGGGCATACACCAAATTGTTCAGCTGAAGGTGACAACGGACGATTGTGGTATTTAAATCGCAAATCTCTCAATTGCTCCTCCTTTGTCACATGTTCAACTGAGTGTTCAGTTCAGATTTAGATAGGATGCCTCTGTTTTGCCAAGAGGCATATAGATTGCCAAGGACATAACTTGATGCAATCATTTAAGATCATGTTATTGGCTAAATAATGAAAAGCCTTATCATAGGGATATATAAAAATAAATTTAACCTTTCTCGTTATTTTTAAATACTTAAAATATATTTAAGTATTTGTCACATTCATTTTACTCATTAAAATCCTTATCTTTTTCTTAGAAAATTTTGCAATATCAATAGAAAACTTAAAATAAGCAATATAAATCTAACGTAGGGTAAGTGTGCGAAATTCCGGCAAGCTTGCAATTTCGGCCATATTTTTTGTTCCTCGAATTTCCATTAATTTTTAGTTTTTGCATTCTCTAGAGATTGTACAATGCAAAAAAATGACAAAAAATATCGCTTCGACAAACAAGATGATTTGAAAAAGACATTGAAAGAATTCTGGAAGGGCAAGCAACTATGAGCATGAAGGTGGCCGAAATAGACCACCAATGCTATGTCTACATTTTTATTCATTTTAAAATGTATTAAGAATGATTTTAGAGAAAATAAAGATGATAAACAGTCTCCAAGGTTCCAAGCAACACTAATTTTAAAAGAGTAACAAAAATATTCAATTTTTATTAAAAGTATTACATTTCAAAGTTGATACTTTGTCGCTTGCATGCAACTATACCGAAATTTGGCACACTTACGCTATACTTTGAAAACGGTTTTCTTAAGCGAAAAAACGGATCAATTACCAATTTGACAATTTTTTTCTTATTTCATATCGCTCCTTGGAAATTACAAGGAGTCAACTCACTTTCAGACATTTTTCAGGAGACAGCATGAAAGATTTAACTTTGTGTAAATAATTATCTCAATTCAATGACTGAACAAAAACAATTTATTTCTTTTTTCTATTTATGAGCAATAATATAAACATCGAAACATACATATTTTTACCTTTTAAAATATGTTTTTTATGAGTTAGCCCCTTGTCATTCTAAATAATGCGCAAATTTTCCTAAAATTAGAATGACAAGGGATTAACTTGCTTGAGATAGTCCCTTGTTGCACAATAATTTGAACGACAAATCTATTTTGTGCGCCGTAACTTTAAACAAAATTAAGCAAGTAATTATAAAGATTAAAATTGTGATAAATTTTTCTAATAACGAAATTTAATGACTTTTATCATCTGATAATTTATTAAATTCTCTTTCTAAGTGCATTAAAATCTCAAAATCGCCAAAAAATGAGTTGGCCCCTTGTAATTTCCAAGGAGCGATATGGAGAAACATTCTTCTGACAAACTTTTAACAAGATCCAGCTAGCCTCCGATTTAAAAAAAAAAAACATTTCCATATTCCGTAAAACGAATATTATTTTGACAAATATTTCTTATTAAATTAAAAAAAAAACTTTTTTCACAATAGTTTAATCATTGTACATTTTACGTATTTTTAAAAATTTCCTGTTTAAGAAATTTTTTGTTTAATTAAAAATCTAATCCAGACCGTTAAACTAAAAGATTACCTCAATTACTGTAGGTCCAAAAGGATAAACAAAAAGTAATTCCAAAAATGTCTTACCCTAATTGTTCTGAATATACAATCCTAATACGGACTTCAGACCTAAGGCTTTGCTATCTGGTTTAACTCCTCTTATTCCTCATCAAGCATGATTTTTTTTAGGAAATCGTAGTTTAGGTTTGAATTTTAAGAGAAAATGATTCATTACAATTTGAAAAATCAATAAAATTGATTGTTATTAAGATTTTTGAGACCTTCGGTAACTGGGATAAACCTGCAGACTGAAGCCGGCATAAGACTAAATTTACCCAAAAATCTTGCTTATTTAGAAGTTACAAGAGTTGTGATATGGGTAAACCTGTGGCCTAAAGTTCGCTTTATTGCTAACTAGTTTAATCTTTCTAATTTATACAAATTTTAAAGAAAATTGATGCAACGACGATTATTGTGGCGGAACTTCGAAACTCGTAATAATGTAAAATTTTTGTTCATAATTTTATAACTTTTTTCAGTGTAATATGCTGAACTTACGACTTAAGCCGAGAGACGGCTTAACGTAATTATGATCAAAATATTGATTAAACTAAATTCCCTTAATAATTGATTAAACTAACTAGGGGAAAGTGGGACACCTTTAAAATTGGGATTTTCACTCATTTTTGAATAAAATTAAACCTTATCGTGATATTAATTTAGGTGCACAAACAGATTGAGAAGCTAAATTGCTTATGATATGGCTCAGTTCCACTTAAACTTAGGAGAAAAATCCCAATTTTAAAGGTGGCCCACTTCCTCCGAAGTCGTTTCTTGGTTTAAACCGCAAGACAGATCGGTCAGAATGTGATGGAAATGTAATCTAATCATTATGAATTACGTTAAGCCGTACCTAGGCTTAAGTCGTAGCTATGTCCAGTACATAACAATATGGAACTAGGCTTCAACTTGAGGCCTAGCAGACAAAACTTGGAGGGCTTAGACAAGACGTTCTTGGATTAAACCCTCAGAATGGAATCAAAATAAAACTAGACGTAAAAAATTAAATATAAATCTTATAGTCTTAGATAAATCTTTAGAGTCGAGTCTTCAGATAGAGCCATCGATGTTTAGATACTGTATGTTTTTTTTAAGTCTGGCATAATACTAGGGGGTGAACAAGTATGATTAGAGAGTGAACCGTAAGTGGCAGATCGGTGGATCGCGCCGATCTGCCTCTAAGATCGCACTGATTGCGCGATCAGTCTCCAAGATCGCGCTATTTTTAATTCAGAATTGATAATCCTTTTTAATACAGAGATCGTTATGAATCTTACCTAATACAAAAAGGAATTTTCTAAACAATCCTCATCATAATTTAATATTTTATCCACATTGTTCCACACTATTAAAACTTACAAAAAAAATCCATTTCCATGATAAATTTAATTTTTAATAAACTTTGAAAATTATTCCATTTTGATGCACTACCGTTTCATCTTGACTCTAAGGGCACATTATAGCGTATCTTCAAAGGTTTCTTGAAGCAAATTGCATAAAATAATCTCAAAGCAATTCCTTTACTCAAAGGCTTTTTTTTTATTTTTTTGTCGATGAGCTAAGACTGAAGCATTCTGTATGGGGAGAAAAATGCAGATTCCAAGTAAATTGCTGACAAGACGAGGAAAAAATTCGCCAGATCTTTTTTTTTTCAACTGCATGCTGAAGGAAAAATTTTATCTGTCCTGTTTGGCAGGAGAAACATAGTTGACAATACAATGGAAATGTACAAAAATTTTTCATTGTGAGAGAAAATTGGAAACAATGCAAAAGTGGTTGTAACATCAAAGTTTTTCAACAGAATAATCTTGCAATGCCAGGCATACCCCAAACTCACACCTCTTTGGTGTGAGGGAACAGGTGTTGAATTCACAAATAATTATTACAATCCATTAAATGCAATGGCAGAGGAATTGTTGAGATTCTCGCCATCTCGTTTCAACCCATTTTGCTTTTAAAATTCTCCTGGCCACTGGACTCGTTCGCCATCATATTTCTGGGGCTGTTAATGAAAGTGTCGAGAGGGGAGTTGCGAGAAAAAAGTAATTTTAATATATCATACTGGAAGAGAGGACCACCTCAAGATACCCTTCTTTTGCTTCCTTTTCCCTGACCATTTTCACCTCAAACGGAATTCGAGCCGAAAAAAAAAGAGAGAAAGATGATTAATTGGCCACTTTAGCATTTATTGTGAGACTTTTCGTTCCTGGCCTTTTGTAACTATAATTTCCTCTTTAATTTTTATATATGACCTAGAGAAGATATGGAAGGGGCGAATAGTGAATATGAAATGGTGTATTTTTACTTAGAATGGGAATTTCAGCGAGCTTTAATTGAAATTAATCCATAACTTTTAAAGTTTTCCTTCATTTAGAACAAAGGTGAGCAGGAACCGTCTGAAACCGAACAAACGTCAAATGAAAATTTTACATCAATTGGTAAGTGCTACCTGGACAAACTTATTTTGACGTTTATTCGATTTCAAACGGTTTTTGCTCACTCCTGATTTAGAGAATATTTCAAATTTCAACTACTTAGACATATTGGGTACTCCAAGACTCCTTGTTGATATTATATTTCAAAATCTAATGCTTCTGTAGAGCGTACAGCCTATTCGACACATGTCAACCCTGTCGACAACTGTATCCCACCAATCCAAATCCTTTATTTCCTCCACACGCCCAACCCCTACCATTCCAAGGTAGGTGATGAAAGTTGTTATACAGCGCTCCTGTTGCTTATGGCAATTAATATCAGTACTTCAGTGAGTGAGCATCGGTTGCCATGGACAGGTCACTATCAGGAAGTTGAAATAAGAGACGCAACCTCAGTTCCCAATTTTCCCTCTATAAGTTTGTAATTTTATTTAGGTGAGCCCCATCAGGGCTTACACTTTATTAAGAAATACTTGGTATTGCTGACGCTTTCCTTAGAAAAACCAATTGATTTGGTTTTGGAATAAATTTTTGAATACAATAGGGGAGACCGGGGCTGAATTAGCCAGCAAATGATATTTTTCATTGCCTATAATTTGTAGAAAAGGGTTTGTATCAGCCTGATAAATATTTCAATAAATAGGACGAGAGGTATTTACTTAGAATAAATAGTGGTTTCCTCAATATTCATTCTATTATACGATATAACATCCAACTATCTAACACTATACGTGGCTAATTCTGCCCCGATATCTCCTACAACATAAAATATAAAACTGGGGCAATTTCTATTTTAGCCAAGACACACTTGGGGTATTATAACAGATAGTACAAGGATTTTATCTCAGAAACCAACCATTAGGGAACAGTTTCGAGGTTATCAGTACAATTGGGATGAATTTCAAAAGCCCCCAAACGTGCTCATTCGATTTTTTTTCACACATATTGTAAAATGGCAGAGGAAGCGCTGAAAGTGCGGAAGAAATATTAAAAGAAAGTATTATACATGTTATTCCTTTAATATCTCCCCCGGGATCTTATACTGTTGGCTCAAAAATTGTAAAAATACTAGGTGTAGTACAGTACATATCACTTATCAACCCTTGTTCACAGAAATTACAAATATGAGTTAGGATATGAATTGAGTCACTTATTGTGCTTAAACATACCATTCGTGCGACTGCAAGTTATTAGAGTCCATCTTGAGGGAATTCATGGTGGAGAAACCACGTGCAAAGGGAAAGGATTCAACGAGTCATTATCAACGGTTTGCACGTCTGCTTGTAAATTATATTAATTTTTCCCCCTAATTGCAGATATTCACCTCGCAGACTACCTTCAACTGAGGGCTATCTTTATGACTTATTCTTGTTTTAATTGCAACATTGTGAAAATTTTTCAAATACTGCTTTCCGTTTTATTTAAAAAAAAACATAAATAAATAAAATTTACCCAGACGTCTAATGAATGAAGAAAATAGCTTTGTGAGACGTTTAAATTTCTGCAATATTTCTAAATGCTTCATTTAATACAAAAAAGGTCAAAATCATATCCAAAACCTTCCAACGAATTTCTAATGGAAATATCAAATTAGCAGGAGACGTCTTGTAATCTCGCTTTCTTACATAAAACCCATCTAACATTATACCTTTTAAATGCAAAGAGCACGAAGAGACAGAGTATTTGCTTTGTTTATTGTCGTGACAATTATTTTCTTTATTAACCACAATCACGCTATGATGGTAAATTTCGTGTTTAAGCTATTTTCAGTTTTATTTGCCTTCCTATTCCATCAGGTTGTGTGCCCCCAGTCCCATTCCCATATATGTTTCCCAATCGCGGTTTCTTCTATTTTCAGTTGATTAACTAAATAACGATAGAAGTAGGTTAAGAAGGTATTAATCACATAAAACGAGGAGAAAATAAAACATTTTCCAAACTGATATCTCTAACGATTCCCCATTCACATTTCCGAGCTTTCCTGCGCGAAATTTCCATTAGAGAGATGAATGGTGGAGATTACGGAACTGCATGGGGGAAGGGTGGCCAATAAAATATGAGGTACTTCTTCAGCAGATCACCCAGAGCTCTTGCCATGGAGAAAATCTAACTCGATTTTATCAGGAAAATGGCACTGAGGGGAGCTTTAAAAGTTGGTATGTTATGCACGGTGGTAAATCGTTTGATAAAAAGTTGTTTTTGTTCATTTTTAAGCTTTAGCTTTAAAGAAATCCATCGACTTTTGCTAATTTTTGTTTCAAAAATGTGTTAATTTAAAATTTATCAACCTCATCTATCCTAACTAAAAGTTAATTCATTTTTTAAAAACTGTTAAACAAATTCCTATCAACAAAAATTACTTCAAAATCGCTGCCTGTTCGTCAGTCTTAATTATTGTTCTAAATATACTTTAAATGAAATGAAATATTTCAATAAAGTAGTCAACAATATGAAAGAGAATCTAAACGATAGATTGAACAACAATAGAATCGAATAACAGATAGAATAGTTAGATAGAACATGTCATAAAATTAAATATTTCCTTTTAAATATTTTAGACCGACTTTGTGATTATCTGGTGTTTGAAAGAATTTAAAGCTTCAGCCAATCAGAAACGCAAAAGAACTAAATAAATTTAAATATTGCATTATTTAATTACTTATGGATAATATTTAAAATACAAATTTTAAAACAGTTTCAGTTGGAATTCTAAAACTGATTAGGGGAAAGTACTCTCCCTTCGAACGTTCATGCCTTCGAATAATGTGAATTTTCTTTTATTTTTGCTAAGAGGTTTACATATTTCTATTAAATATTAGTTGGCTTATCATCAATTGTTGATAGTTCTGTGATAATTTAGTGTAAATCTCTTACGAAAAACAAAAGAAATCCACATTTTTCGAAGGCATGAACGTTCGAAGGGAGAGCACTTTCCCCTACTGTATTAAATCTTAACTTTATTTATTAGATCTTGGATTCATCCATATGGCTTCTGCCCTATTTTTATCACCATATGATATTTAAGGATACTTTTGTTTAAAATCTTTAAAAAGTCAAAAAGCTCAGTCAAAAATTCTTAAGAAAACCAAAGAGTAGATTTGTATGAAGAGAATAAATTCTACAGATCAAAGATTTGTCAATATTCCTTTTGAACGTCTGCAATTTTGTTTATCAAATGGAAAACAAATTATCGAGTCATATGGGGGGTAATAAGTTTTAATGAAAATATTGATTCATTTAGTAAGAGATCAATTATAATAATGAATTTATGACCAATGTCTTGAATGATTAAGTAAAATTAGATAAATATGATATAGGGAAGGTCTTTGCGGCTTCGTACATACTCTAGCTTCATAGACTTCTTATTTTTCTCATATTCCCTTAATGAATCTGACATATTTTTTCAATAAATGTGGGCCTTAAGACTAGCTATTAAAATAAATTGCCACTAGATCAGACGCATAGGTCAAATATTTGCTTAAATTTTGTATCAAAAAAGGTACAAAATAAGGTTGCAATTTACAATGGTTCCTGAAACGAATTTTTAAAGAGCCAATAGGTGTTCCTGTTCCTATCACCACATAATCTCTATTTTTAAAATTAGTCATGACGGTTTCCTAAATACAAATATCTCCTGAATTTAAATATGTAAAATTTAGTGATAGGCTTCTAAGATATAAAGCTGAAGTTTCATTAATTAACTCAACATAGAACGTCCTTGATTTTGGTATCAATTATTTTACTTTAATATCCTATCAAGTTTTTTTAGGCTAGTTATGCAGTATACTGAAAGCATAGATCGAAAATCCGTATACAACCGATCGATAGAATGTTTTATTTAAAGTTCTGTACGCTTAGACCTGTGCATTACTGAGTAATAACCCGAACCATAGCCCGATATTATTAATCATCAAATATGTTTCATGTACATCCAACTTACCAGAGAAGTTGTCTTTCATTTTCGAAATGAAAAGTTCGACTTTTGTTAAACATTTGAAGTAATAAATTTGAAGTTACCTGTAACAAAAAAAAAATAATTAAAACCACCCGTCAGGATTTCATCAGGGGAAGATTGTGTATTAGGGTATGGGATCGTGCTAGGAGACCAGCTATTACAGCAGCTTCTAGTGAAGCCAGATTTACCGAGACTCCAATTCACAAGTCCTCTCCTTAGTGACTTTCTAGACCGAATGAACACAGAGTTCCGTGAAGCAGTCTTCAGACTACAGGATTAGCCCAGTTCCCGAAGGTCTCAAAATCCTGAATAGCAAGCAACTTCGTTGCTTTTTGAGAACCTCAAGGGTCATTTATCTTTAGTAATCCAATCCTAAATTAAATTTTTCCAAAAAATCGTAATTGTCAGAAATTAGAACAGTTAAGCTATTTGGCTATGCCTTAGGTATGAAATCGGTATAAGGCAATGAAACCGCAGCGGCTAAGAAGAGGCACAAGAAGGGATTTGAATAGAAACATTTATAACAGTCAGGATTTTGTCAAAGATATAACGTACATTGGGAAGTGGTTTGCTTTATCGATTTTCGTAAACTATAGGTTAAATTGTGTATCACTCGGTACAAGTGTCCTGAGTTCAGGTTCACTTTGCATCAGGAAGAATTTTCTTTCATTGAGTCCTAATAATACTCAATTCTAGAGGATTTAAGACTAATAATCCAAATTTCTAAAAAAAAAAAACTACTGACTTTGAGAAACCTCGTCTTTGTGAAGACCTTCTCGTATGGTATGTTGTCTTACATTGGTGCAGTAACTCAAATTCTTATTGAAAACAAACGATTTGTCTTTCTGCATTTGTTAGATATTAATCTTTATAATTTAATTGTGAGTTGTGGTCCACAAAAGAAACAAAGTGCGAACAAAATTTCTCTAAGGAGGTGGATCTACATTAAGCTGGTGCTACGGCTACATCTAAAACGCTGTTTTTCGCATATTTTAAAGGAAATTGAGCTTTTCACATATACAAAAAAAAAAATAAAATTCTTCGTAAGTGTTTGTTAATTCTTATTGGATTTTTACAAAATGCTCGTAAAGCATATAACCCACTAGAACACTGAGAGAAATCCGAAAACGTTAAAATAACATTCCGGAAATGTTAATTTTACCCTGCATAATTGATCCGAAATCAGTGTAAATATTATGTTTTTTATTTGTTTATGGGTTAAAGTTACCCTTTTTCATGTTAATTTTACACTTAAAAGGGTGTAAAATCAATATTAAAAAATTTTGATATATTTTTAACCCTAAAAAGTGTCAAAGTTACGAGGAAAAAAAGTTAATCGCACACCCTTTTTTCTCAGTGAAAGTTCGTAAATGTTTGCATTTTTTCACTAACATTGTTCGCTACAAAATCACTTAACGAGAATTTTTGTTCTTTTACAAACATTTGTTCGTAAGTGTTCGAAAATACACAAAAATGTTTGTATTTTTTTGTCATTTGTTCGTAAAGTTTTGTCAGACAAAAAAAAATTATAAACAAATGATTGTGAAAGAACAAAAAAATGCTTATCAAGTGATTATGTTACAAACAATGTTTGGGAAAAAGTACAAACTTTTGCGAAGTTTTTCGTGGGTTTACGATTTTCGAACTTGTAATAAATCCCTAATAGGAATTCACATTAAAGAACAATTTTACAAAATATTTTTTTTCCATGTAATGCAATTTAGCTAGACACAATTAAATTATGGCTGTAAGTTCTGCTTCCTTTAAAAATATACGAAAAATTGTTTTTTTTTTTTCAATTTGGCCCCGCCTCTCTCTATGTGCCATTTTTGCCGATTTCCATCATTTGATTTATGGATATTTTTTTGTCACTCATGACAATTGACATATCGATTGGCACTCTGACGGTGTTGATTGACTTACATTATGGTGTAAATTTGTTAAAAAAAAATCGTTAAATCGTTTAATTTAAAAATTATAAATTTGTTCTCAGTGTATTTTTGGGATTTTTGTCTCTGTGAGTGAGACTTATTCAGGTTGAGTCACATGTATAACTAGGCTTCAGGAGAGCCTTGTAATTTCTCGTGAATCTTAAGCTGGTATCATGGGGTGCTGAAATAGTGCCCTGAAAGATAAAAGCACCACACCAAGCCCATCAACTACGTATAAACTCTTGTACAACCGAGTGGATTATGTTTGGAATTGCAAGATGAATGGATGAGAGTTCTCAATTTCAGCACATCGAGTCAAATACCTCAATATCACCAGCATTTTGAATGAACGGATGAGATTTATTGAAGTGCATTTTGGAACATTGACTTCAATCTATTCATGCCTTGGGATGGATCTTAAGTGATATGCAACAAAAGTGGGATAAATATCCAGTATTCTGCCATTGACGACGTTGAGGTTTGTTACATGGATTTTTCTTTTTAATTATCACCTTCTCTCCTAAATACCAATCGATTTGTCGTCATTTAGTCAGATGATGGTGCAATTAATTTGCTGGAGGAAGGAGTGTCATGATGACAATTTATTCCATGGCAAGAAGATTGAATTCATCCTTCTTCCATGAATATCAAATGAAATTATACTAAAAGCGGCTCTTTTATCTTCCTATATGCATTCCCTCTACCAATATCATACCACATTGCAATTATTTTCTATCCATATGCATCTAAACTTGTCTCGTGGCCATAAGTCTTCACCAGATAGAAAAGGTTACACACTTGTGGCATTCGTGGAAAGTGCAAGACCTTCGGAGACAATTATCGATTTATTCTCTGGGGTGGTGTGAAAAATTTTTCAAGAGCAATTTATCACACCACAAGATGACCAATATGATGGTAGAAAACAAAAGGATAGACCTCTTGGGTGCAAAACCCATAGCAAGAGGGCCAAAGAATTGACTTAAATGATCGTTTAGAGTGCAACAACTGTCCAATAATGTGTCCATTGAGTTATAAATAAAGAAGCAGCGCAAAATTTATTCCTTCTTACACATGGAACAGAGAATTGGAACAGTTCAGAGAGTGGAAACCTTTCGGAAGAACAATAAAAGACTAAATGCGAGGAGTAAACCAAGTGAGATTTCCAGGCAGAGATGGGAGGCGCAAAAAAGAAGGGAAAATTTTTGCACAAGTGAATGTTTCTGGAGCAGAATTATCTTATTGAGGATCTCGGCCACCGAGGATCGTCTTCCAGAATCGTGATAGTGCGAGATTTTTTTGCCATAATAAAATCTCCCTTTGGTCGGCAAGTGATACACATTTATTTCGAAAAAGTGTGTGGAAGAAACTGCGAGGAACCCCCCTTGGGGCTGGTACACATGGCCCTAAGGGGTTCATAGATTAATGTTAGAAGTGTCATAGATACGGTAAGATAATCTCTTTGTCTTACTGTGATAGTTTTGAAATACAGAATTCACGATCTTAATTAAACAATAATTACACAAAACTTGGGTAGGGGAAAGGCTCATAATTTTGGACAGTTTCTAAATTTGGACACTTCAGTCTTATTTAGCTGTGGTGAAGTACAACAATGTTTCTTCGCTTTTTTTAGTGATATTATTGAATATTCATTGAATATTGTGTTGATTCACGTTAATATTCATTTGTACATTTGATCTGAAATGAGATTTGCCTTGTGAATTATATATTTCGTGTGAAAAATGGGAAATTTTTTAAGACATTCACCAATGAGGTGATGATTCTTATTTTGGACAGGTGTTTTTCACACGAAATTTCGTGAAGTTTTAGCTTTTGTGATGACTAGTTGTATAAATGCATGGAGAGACAAAGAATCATCATCTCTACAAAACAGATGTAGTCAGAAAAGCTTTGAAAAGCTCCCGGAAAGGCCAGGGAATGAGCGAATCCACGAATACTTGGATTACTGAAGTCAACTCAATTTAATGAATGATATAGCAAATTTCTGGGCTTCTTGTGACATTCTACGGTGTCCTTACATGAACAGGAAGAGTACTTGATAAGATAGGTTTTTAAAATGGAGAATAACGGGCATCATATTGAGGCGAATTAGCTGTCCAAATAAACAACCAAGTTGACTAAAATAAGAGTCAAATTCACCTATACATATCAATTCATTTTTAAACGTATGAAAATTAATTTTAGTAAAAATAAGACGATAAATAGCTTGCTAAGTTTCTAAACAACCCTTCTGAAAAGAGAGTAATAAAAAAAATCTATTTGTATTGAAAATATCGCACTTCAAACTTGGAACATCGATGCTTATAAGCAGACTGTCCAAAATTATGAGCCCTTACCCTACTATTTGAATGAATGTGTTTCGGATTTATGAGAAATGGTGTATTGTACGAGATAATTGGTGGTGTCCATGCTAAGTTTTCGTATTTGAAAAGATACCTACTAAAAGTTTGTGTTCGTTTATGTCTGAATATTAGATTCAAAATTAGTTTTATAAATAATCTAAAGATAATATTCTATTCGGACCTTCAAGAATGAATCTTTCTGCTAAACCTTCAAAAGTAAACAACAACTGAGCCTCACTTTTCTGATTTTTCCCACAATAAAATCAAGACTGATATGTGTTTTTAGTCTAGACACTTCGAAATATCGACCATGATTTACCTCAGCCACCACTTGAACGAAACGAGAACTAAATTGTCTTGTATTTGGTTTTTGAAATCAAATTTCGAATGTCTTTTCTCTTGAAAAACATTCAACTGTGGACTCCAAAAAAACAAAAAAAAAAATCATTTCGGTGATTTTAGGTGCATCGTGATGTTTAACATAAGAAGATCTTTGAATTTTCTTTTTTTTTTTAAATCCTCTACAACGTTTTGGAAACTAACTTTCTTCATAATCTAATATAAAATTCGTAAATGGAATTTTGGTACAAATTTACTGCAAATATATTCAATTTATTTTAATTTAATTAATTCATTAATTTATTTTAATTTTAAGAAATAAACTAATAATATACCAATTGAAAATTGATTCTTAGTAAGTATTATGCTAATTTGGTGTAAGACAAACATTTTAATTTTAGGCGTTATGCATTTGTCAACCTATAAACCCCTCAAAGTGACTTCACATGAGTCTTGTGTTCCTCTCGTCCATCCTTTCTCCTAGCTCTCAATTCTCCCCTTAAGTCTACTTTTTTTGTGAATTTCTCTCACTGTGAAATAAATTCATAGTCTGGATTCTGGTGCAGACGTTGTGTTTCAGCACAAAACGATAACAATAGAGATCAAATCTTCGCGATATCATCAAATTCATGCGACGATACAAACGTCTTTCATGCACCAGAACCCCAAGAAGTGGATGGCACATGGAAAAAGTCGAGATGGCACGATATTGGAGCAAAACAGAGACATGGCCACAGCAATATTTCTAATCATTTTTGCAACAAAACTTGTATTCTTATGGAGAAGTATTTATGGTGTTGTTTTTTTCTTACTTTGCAAAGATGCTCCATAAAATTCCAATGCAATTTTTTCCCATTCAATTAGGTAGATTGGGATGATCTGGCTATTCCCATGACTAGAGCGTATAGGTTGATACACCGAAGGGACTACAATGTTGCATAGAGGAAAATGAGGTAAAAGTTGGTAAAAATGTTTGTTAGACATTTAATTGTTTGGTGGTATTCTGCACAGTTTATGCATGCAAGAAGGAATGCTATAGTGATTCTTCTTGTGACTAAGTGTCTGACAGTCTTGACAATAGTTTCATCCTCTTTAAGGGACCTATAAATTTTATTTAATTTTATAACAATGCCGCATTTCTGCAAATTAATTGTTAAAGGCAATTCTAAAGCTATGAAAATAACACTGTCCTCTATATCCATTGAGAAGAAAATTCCTATGTTGCTTAACGCACAACAAATGGTTATCCATTAGTCTAAAATTCCGATTTTCCAACCACATTGCAAATTGCTATGTATTCTGCACAGAATCTCTCTTTCTGGCGCACCGCAAATGGCTGGAAAATGTCTTGAGAGACTAATTTTAGAGGCATCCACCTTCCCCATCTTGCGCGGAAAATTATTAATTTAAATGAATTTGTTACAGCAAGTGAACCATACACAAGAAGGGAAAGATTCATAATATAGCATTTTTTGTTGTTGCCAGCCGCCACGGATAATTTGCATAGAAGAATTCATCCAATGTTGGCGGTTGTTGGGATACTTTTAGTGGATGGGTTTTTTTTCTGCGTTACGCGCGCGTCCCAGAATGTATCAGCTTGAGCGCATTTGATTTATGGTCCTTTTTAGAAGAATGAAATTGTTGCAATTATAAAACACAAGAGCTCTCTTGCTCGTAGCTTGTCTTCATTAAAAACATGTTGAAGCTATAATAATTCCATGGCTTGTTCCACAGCAAAATTTACAAGACGCAGGAGATGCGTCTCTTGTGGACGCGATCTCTTGGGAGCCCGCTCTTCACCATCCTCAGTCTCTGACCAAGATCACTTGAGCGGAAATTTGTATTCACAGGACGTATTTGGATGTAATCATGAGTCGCCACTAGATAATTTCCATTGCATATTATTTTTTCCCAAGCGCCAAACGGGATGCTGAATGAGCTGGAGAGATTTGCTCCGCAGAATCACATTTCCAAGGGGGGTTTGTCGCTGAATCTGCAAACGTGCCCACAGCTTACAATGAATAATTCGCAATGGTGCGAAAGAGAGGCACAAAGAGAGATGATGATGATGATGGGCGCAAAACTCATTTTTAATGACCTTGGCCATCATCATCCCACGTGCTTGGGAGAAAGAGCACCAGAAATATTAAATTTAATGGATGTGCACAATTAATTCTTTTTCACCCACCCAACGGACATCTAGGTGCTTCCTCCTTGGACCTAACAACAGAAAAAAGCTTCCACATGAAACACACACATACACAATTAAAATGTTCCACCCACATTTACGACTAAAAGGACTTCTTTTTTCTTCCTTTCCATGGAGCGATGACACGAAAAAAAAGTATGCAAATGACTTTTTAAAAAGTCTATCTATCTACCGTTCCAGGTCTCATCGCACCGACTATCAACATGAAGTGAAGAATCTGCAAATTTCCTCCCCGAGGACAAAGATTCACATCCAAGCAAAGAGAAGGGATATTAAATACTGCGGCAAAATATCTAATTGCAATTATCCACACTGCAATAAAAGGCAAATTGATACTTGCGAATGAGTTCTTCAATCATACCAAGTGAGATCTTAAATAGAATTCCTATAAGTATGCTTGGTGCACCCGGATAATCGTAAAAAGATCATACCGGGAATAATCACAATAATTATACGTTGCAAGAGAGACAGAAAAGGGAGCGAGTTATGCAAATTGCACCAGAGGAAATATTCATCTGCCTTGATGATCTTCTGGGTCAAACAATTATCAACGACCAACGCAGGGTTGATAAGCTCACTGACAGTGGTTTTTCTTGTTATTTTTTCACACTGTGTTAGTATTTTAATCCTTGACTAAGCTCCGCCCTTTAGTAATTTTAGATCACACCGCCTCTATAATCAGGGTAATACATCAGTCAGTTAATACAATCTAATTTTCAATTTGTTATAGGCAATCCGATTCCGGAGCCTATACAACCATGAGGTGCACGAGCACTACCGAGAGGTAACTGTCGTCAAGCAAATACGCCTCAATAGGCTCCGGTGGGCTGGTCATCTGGTTCGCAAGGATGAGGACGACCCAGTCTAGAAAGTCTTTAGGGGCGGACTCTATGCTACGAGGAGACGAGGCCGACCAAGCCTCAGATAGACCGACGGCGTGGATCAGGACGCCAGCTCATTAGCGCTGCGTAATTGGAAAACAGAGGCGCGTAACAGGTTCGAGTGGCGACGGGTCCTGAGTCAGGCCAAGACTAGTAATTGGTTGTAGCGCCTGATAAGTAAGTAAGTAAGCCAATCCTTGAACGTAATAGAAGCTAATCACTTGGTCTGTGTTAGGGTTTGAACAATCCTGCGAAAAAAAAGCCACGCCCACCTTTAGACAGACCTTTACACTATACTAATCGGATGATAAACATCGATCAGCTAAGCATAATATTAGGGATACGATATATAAAATACAGAATTGTCTTAAAAACCCTTCCTTACACTGGCTATCAATAGTTAATTACGAAGAATGACTGAATGAAAAATGGGGATCTCACTGGCGCAATCGGCAATACCGTTGGGTCTTGGGTGGATGAGATCTCTGACTCGACTCTCACAGCTGTAAATTCGAGTCCCGCCCGATGCAAGCAACTGAATGTCTAAAAAAAATGACATTTTTACATGTGATGAAACGTAATAAAATCCACCGCCTCTGCCCAAAAACTCCGGGAATATGGAAGAAGCATCTACACTTCGAGGAAGGCGTTTCTAGGCGATCTACGATCAGAAGTTTCATCCAACAAGGGGCACATTGTAATAATTACATTGCAATAGCAAATAAAATGTCTCGATATGATTAATAAACTTATCCGATTCGGTCTAATTGATATACTCCCTTCGTCCCGAAAAAAGTCGTACGTTTGCTAGTACATTTTATATGAAAGAATGTACGACTTTTTTTGGACAGAGGGAGTAAAATAATCCGGGTGTCAGTTAAATTTTAAAATTGTTGGTTAAATTCTTCATGTTTTAAAGGTTTTTGTTAAAACAAATATGCTCTAAATCTCTAAATCTGATCTAAATCGAAAATCTCTATTCAATCAGGATTTACTCCATACACTTATGTAATAAAAAAAATCGTTGTATTTAGAAAGGTTATACGTGCATCAATCTCATAAGTCAAGTGAAATTTTGGTCGGTCAGGTATGGGTGGATAACCGAGTCTAGCCTAAGCTTTACAAACTCTTATAAAAGAGAATTACCCTAGAGGCAAACCTAGGCAAAAATGAAAACATAGAAATTTAAATTGTGGCTAATGTAATAAAGCTAAGTAAGTTCTTCTTTGCGATATTATTCGATATTTTTTTGTACACAAATAATATCTAATCTGTCGAAGATTTTTAGGTTTCACCTGTAAAAGAGAATCTATCTTTTCAAATTGATCACATTGTTGAAGAATTGGTTTATAAATAAAGGCAAAAACATTATATAAATAAAAAATTTTGCGATATATTTTATGACAAATTCTTTCGATTGAGAATAGGAAAATCGTGGCTATTAACATCAGGAATTATTATTAGGTGATGGGTTTGCAAAATTATGAAAAATTGACAAATATTTTAATTTCTATGTTTTTCGATGTTTTCGTTTTTAAATGACTTAATTAAAAATACTATACTACAAGCGCATTTTAAATGCAGCTTGACTTTAACAGAATATGAAAAAAATAGAACTTCAACTTATCGCAATCTATCTTTAATTTTCATTTCGAGATACGTTTTATCTTAAATAATTATTCTCCCCCTAAATAAGACCACATTCGACGATGGTGAAAAAATATCATATCTCTCCCTCTTTCATTTTCTCTTTGTCTGTTTTTTTGGCAGAACACCAATTTCGAGTTGCAAATCCAACCAGTGAGTATAATTAATACCTCGAAATAAATTACCAGATAATACCAAAAAATCCAGCTGAATGTATCTTTCTCTCGGTACATCTGCATCTCTTGGGATCGCACATAGTTTTTTTCTTTTCTTTTTTTTTTTTTAATATTTTCGCTGGTCTCTCCATCTTCTTGTGGGCATTTGTGAGTGCAGTATACACAAAAGACGCCTTCGAGTCGCCGAATGAATAAAATATTTATGATTACTATAAAAGAGAGATATTGTCATTTGCAAAACAGCCGTACTCAAATGTGTATGTCTGTTTAAATTGTTCTCAAGCATGCATATGACGGTTTGTATGCAAAAGATATATATTCAAGTGGAATCCTATTAAATGTTTCAAAGTTGCACTGCCATGCTCAGGGGATGAGTGATTTTTGCAATGTTGCACTCGCATTTCGACATCCAAGGTAAGTGAAATTGATGATGGTAATTCAATTGATAAATTTCTCATACTATATCTTTCGTCAATCGACACAGCGCGTCAAGAATTTTTACATTTCATGCCCATGACGTTCCCGTACCTATTGAATGCACTTTCCTGCACAATTTTCTATGTTCAACAGCTTTCCCAAATGCACTGAAAATTGCACGACAAATGACATGACAGATGAAGAGTCTTATAATCTTGATAGACCTTTGTAAATACATTGTGATCAAAGTTTGTAAAATGAAATTGCAGATACTTATTGCAAAGACCAACAGAAATGACAAATTTCGAAATAACCTAACCGACAAAGGAGGAATCTGTTGTAAATGCGGAAAATTTGGATATACCGACAATGATTGCTCATCATTCTCTAAGATGATGAATGTACTTTGAGGTACATGAAACAGTTAGATGTGACATAATAAGCTGACTGATTTTCTTGGACTAATCAGTGAATAATTTTTTTGTGGTAGTAAAATTAAAGGATTTTTGCTTAGGTTTTCGCTACTTTGTACGTCTTAAAGTACTTTGAAGTTCGGTTTAAGCTGATATAAAATCGAAATAATGATTTAAAAATTCATCGCCTGCGCTTTAAGTCTTTTGTCAATCGAATATTTAAATTTAAACCACTTCCATAGTATAATTTTCTAATATTTTAAACCAAGTTTTGTATTAAAATAAATTTAAAAACTGATACTGTAAACAATATCATCTATTTTTTTCAAGTAGGTTTGAACTTTGAAGTGGTTACACCAATTGTATTCCACGAGAAACTTGCTGTTACAGTTTTTGAAGAAGTCGCAGTCAAAATCCCCAAAGCTAAAATTTCGAATACTTAAAAGTGTGGTATACGAGCTAAGCGGTCTTCACACTAGAACTAGAAGATTAGGCCAGTTCTCGTAGGTCTCAAAATCCTAAGTAGCGTGTAATTAAATTGTTTTTTAATAACTTAATAGGTTATTTATCTTTATTAATCCAATCCCAAGTTAAATTTCCCCAAAAAATCATGATTGATAAGAAATTAGAGCAGTTAAGCCATTTGGCTAAGCTTTGGGTCTGAAGTCCGTACTACAGACCTAACGCTTATGTCAGCATCAGACTGAAGGTTTAGCCCAGTTCCCGAAGGTCTCAAAAATCTAAATAACAAGAAATTTTATTGATTTTTCAAAATCTAATGAATCATATGCTCTTTATAAACCAAACCTAAATAACAATTATATGGCTAAGTCTCAGGTCTGAAGCTAGCCTTAGCAATGTGGCTTAATTGCTTTAATTTTTTATCAGTCAAGATTTCATAGAAAAATTTAACTGTGAATCAGATTATAAATAGTTAATCATCTATTTTATTGGAAAAAAACAAATAAAATTAATTGAATTTACGGTTTTGAGATCTTAGGAAACTAGGCTAAATCTCAAGTATAAAGACCGCTTTAGCTGCTCCCACAATGACACCCGCGTTTGTTGGAGGCAAAGGAAAATTTTGTGTGTTTTGAGAAATTATTTTGTAGAAATACATTATCCTCTTTATAACTTCGTCACTTTCAGGTTTTTGACTATTCGAGATTTTGGTTTTTCAGGATTTTGGCTTTTCTGGATTTTTCTGTCTGAGTCTCTTAATGTGTTATATCGGAGTTTCATGAAGAAATTATAACGCAAATATTTTTGAAAATATTCCGGTGATTGCCAGTGAGAATGGAGTCACCTCAAGATTAAAAACACTTTTTTAGTCTTCCCCAGAACTTTTGGTCTGGATGTGGTCCTTCTTCAGTAGTCAACTAGACTATGTTTTTTGCTTTCTTGAAGATCATTAGTCTTATTTGCAATAACATAAATTATCACTATCAGGAACTATAAATTGGGACAGTTTTTAAATATTTTCTCTACACTGCCCTGCACTGTATGATATAATTTTTAAGTTTTATTAGTGAAAATGTTTTTTCATGCAATTTGTACTACAAACATAGTTTAGTCGACCGCCGAAGAGGCCCTACATCCGGACCGAAAGCCCTGGGGAAAAATGTATTTTTAACTTTATTTATTTTGACTTCATTCTCACTGGCGATCACCGGAAAATCTTTAAACAAAAATTAATCACGCTAGTCCCAACGTCCAATAGGATAACGCAGATAGCAACCGATTCAAGAAAGGGTTTGAATGGTAACGTTAATATAATAGCCAGGAAAGATTTTCACAAACGTATACCACTCATTGGGAAGAGGTTTCTAAGTACCGCAACATTAATACTTAAAATGCAGTACCGCAACAGTAGTACTAATTTCTAATAATGAAATCACCAAAAACAAAAACATTATGGACTGGAATTGATATGTTTATCCTTCGACTGGGTTAACAACTGTCGAATGAATCTTACATTGTACAATCTCAAGAGCTCGAACGTCGTATAAGTGAACTTGGAATGGAATTCGAGATTGAAAAAGGTTTCTTCTACACAGGGAAAATATAATATCGCACCACGTGATAGGGGAAGGTGCCCATGCTTTGTACGGTCTTAAGCTTCATAATGACTAAATTTTTCCTATGTTTTTCAATAAATGTGTCTCATCGCACTCGTATTTTGAAAACTTGGGGAAAGTGTTCTGTTTTTAAAATATACGGAGGAGTTACATTTATTCAGAAACATAGGAAAAAATTAGTCATTATGAAGCTTGGGACCGTGCAAAGCATGGGTACTTTCCCCTATAGGTCTAGCGCTGTAATACAAGTGTCTGTAGTTCGTACCCACTTTAGATAACCAGGATTTTTGTGTATAATAAAAAAAACAACAGTGCCTATCCAGAAAAAAGGCTAGGATGAGTGTTAAGTTCTCAGTATGACATTTTTGCCGCAATATTTTTATTTTTTTTAAAGATTTGTTTTTGTTAATGTCGTACACCAAAATATCCAACCGCCACACCTTGAACTTACAACCAGAAATGAACATCTTGACCAGGTTTTCCACTCTCTGTGAATATTTTCGCCGGTATATGAATAATATGCAAAAACGCAAAATAAATTGTCGTCTGCTTTTCATTCAATTCATCGTTGGTATATAAAATGCATATTTTTGAGACATTCTTGAACAAAAAAAAAATTCATACACAATGTAAATAAAATTTTTGCGGTATGGCAAAATGAGAAGAAAAAGAAATACAACTGCATCAGGATTTAAATGAAGAGATAGGTTGAACAAAAGGATCTTGTTATCATTTTTGTAATATTCAACTAACACTCGTTATATTTTTGTTATTCCTCTTCATTTCACTTCGCGTTCTTATTTTACTTTGGCGCTAGAATCCAATGTCATCTTCATTGGAAACTCACTCTCTTCGTGGTAAATGTTTGTCTGCTTTTCTCAACGATCCCATTATGATAATGACGATGCCACTGGCGTGCCTTTGTAGTGCGCTAGAACCGTTTGGATATTCATTAATGCATCGATAATGGAGGGCTTTTAGTATTATTGAATCATCACCAGTACTTTGGCAGAAAAGTTAATAGAGCTTCCACGGCTTTTATCTCGGGAAAGCTTCTATTCGTGGAAAAAAGTGTCCGTTCTCACATATTCCATTTGTGAAAGGCTCGATCACTGATATGCTGATTGGTTGAATGGCTGAATGGGCTGAATGTTTCGTTGTGCCGAAAAATTCTCCCAATATGTAGTAAAAGTGCGGGGAAATACCAAGCCATAAAGTACAAAATTTGATAAGTTAAGTACAACCTCTTAAGTATCTCAATAAAATCAATCCACTCCTCTGTTGAGTTAAGTGGTCAAGATGAATGGTTGTGAAATTGATGTTGTTGCAAAAAAAAAACAGTATCGCTCTAGGACTTTGTCAAGTTCTCTTTGCAATCTTTAAGTATATAAAAAAGGAAGAAGTAGCAAAAGATAGTACTTTTACTTCAGGAGTACGGGGAAAAATTGAATCCAATTAGGGAAGAAGCTTTTGTTGTAAGTTGAAGCAAGAGTCACAAAGTCTCACAATGAATGTTGCTGGTCTGACTTACTCAGAGTTGTTCTCCTACTCTGACCTCATAAGAGTAAAATATTAACACAGAATGTAAGAAAAGAGCTCCATTGGAGGAGACTCCATGAGAGTTTTGAAATATATACGGGTTCGAAAAGTTGAAAATTGACCCTTTTTTCTGCCATATCCCATGCTACAAGATGGTCCCCCTACCCCATAGCAAATATTGTATAACAAAGGAAAAGTGTATTATTTTATTATTATGATGGCGACATATGTGGGCACCATTAATCTATGTGTACATAACATGCTACAGAGAGGCAACCTCCAGAAAAAAAACGACAAGATTATGTATCATTCGCAACTTCAACTATGCGACAATTTATTGCATTCTGAGCATTCAACTGACACAATATAAATATTGAATTTATGAATAATATTTCCGGACATTTGCTGTTGTATTCCAAAGGATGACACACACCAAATGTACGACAATCTTTTGGGTCACAAGAAAAATAAGACGCTGGATTAACCTTGTATCTCCCCGCCAAATAAATTCTTCACAATCACTGCTCAAAGATGCTCATATTTTCCCATTCTACACGATTAATGTCATCTTGTATGAGCATCATTAGCTTTACTTTTTCTCTCGGCTCTTCAGAAATATTTTACCCCAATTTGAAAGATAGAATTTAAACAAATTACCACAAGATATGGCTCAACTAGAAAATTGCTCAGCATCATAAATCATCGCTGAGTTTATTTCGAAATTTAACACCTCAAAATTGGGGAGGACCGGGAGATGTTGAAATTGTGATCAATTGAGGAAACTATTAATTGAATTATTGGCGTTGAGATAATATTGAGGGAAATTTTGTAGAGTAACATAATGTGCTAGAAGCTGAATTTCTTGTTAGAGATTTATGCTAGAAGTCTAATGAATAAAATTTTTATCGCACTTTTAACAATAACTTAAGAATACTGTGCAAAGTTTTCGATTGAAATCGCTTTCTTCAATGACTTTTCTTTTATGGGATGAGATTGTTATTCCCATGGCCCGTGGAATCAAGTGTAGTCAAGCTTACTGATAACCTAAAGAGGGATCTGAACCCGAGACATTTGCATCATAGGGCGAGAGCACTACCACTTGACCCATTGAGTGTCCTGATACAAGGAAAAAGGAGTGAAATTATCAATTACACTATGCAACACGATTTTTGGCACACGGATCTCATATTACGTTTGGTAGAGTCGGGTCCCCTGATCAAGAATCTGTTCATGGTTTTTCTCCTATACGTCACAATTTTCTTTAATTATTTTTTTTTTTGTTTTGTCACATATTACCAATTATTCCTCCGGTTCTAGTGTACAGAACTTAACAAATGGGCATCCGCTGGAAAGGTAAGTAGTTATGCTTCAACTTGAAAATTATGTGATATTTTTTCAAAAAATCCTTGGGAGCGGAAAAACAAAATAAAACTAAAATTTCTCAAAAATGACCTAAGAAAGCAACTTTTGAAAAATCATAATAAACTAAACTAAACTAAATATTAATGTACTCTCTTCAGCACATAATAGACTCCACTTAGGACTACATTTTTGCCATTTTTTCAAAATGGAATAATCTGAAATTAGTGCACAGTGCTTAAGTCTTAAAAAAAACATTTTGAAAGGCAATAAAAATTCATTCCAAATTAAATTAAGGACATCCGTTCATTTTAAATTAGTTATATACAAAGCTTTAAAGATGATACATTCAGTAAACTTACTGAAAATATTTTCAATTTCTGATTCTGAGTATAACTATACACTAAATTGTACATATAAATTTCTGATTAATGGATATGATATACATTTTATAAAAATAATAAATCAACAATTAGGGGTAAAATCTGGAATTTCGGACAACACGTAACTCCGGACAAATTAATTTAATAAAAAAAATGATAATACAAAGCTGTTTGAAAAAATGATGACGCACTTGTTTGTAAACCTATTCCCAATGAATTGTACGTTTGCAAAAATTTAGGTATTTGTCACTCTATAAATTCAAAAGTAGATAAAGTCGTTTCGATTTACAATGTCAGTGAAGGGAATCTACTAGCTGGATGTTAGAAAGTGTAGCAGTTAGTTGCGTCAAGGGAGCCCATTCCCTCTTAATCCTTCCAACCTACCGACCGGTAGCTTACAAGTTCCTAACTTAGTCAATAAATATTGAAATTCACTAATTAAAATTACAATTTGTTTGATCTTTCGCCGAATTCTTTTGGTTTGGTTCTAGCTAAGGTGATGGGGCATTATTTCGGACAAATTGAACTATCGTCCATTTTCAGTAAAACAATTGTACAATTAATTTTGCTAAAATTATGGAATTATATTCAGATTAATGAATAATTTATTTTATACCCCGTTCTGAATATAACGATACAAGATCCGTTCTATATTTAACAAAACTTGAATGAAAATTATTTTGCTGAATGTTCATTTGGTTTGCAATCTTCTTTTCTATGCTTATTTTATTATAAATTGTCCGAGTTAGTTTTTATAGTAATTGGTTCTGTAAAAAGCATCTAAAGTGACATTTGTTAAGTTGTTTACGAACATTTTTCGTGAGGAAAGAAATACTTTGACAGCGTTTCATCAGTGAAGATGTGTTCGTAATACCGTCCATTTGTTTTTTTTTCTTGAAATTCCAGATTTTTTTTAATTCTATGAATGAAATTCCACGGAAAGAGCTTTAGAAGAGTTCCAGAAGGACAAAGAAACTCTAAAAAGGTCACTGTACGATAATTCACACAAGGTGGACGATATTACGAAACATACGATTTTACGACCACTCACTGGTAAAAATGAAAGGTCCACCGAAGATCCTTTGAAAGTGTCCGTTTTTTGGCACTTATTTAACTCCGGAATAAATGAATAAAAACAATGAAAAAGTCATCTTTGCCTCAGATCAGAGAAACATGATATGAATAATAAGTTTACGATAAAAAAACGTAATCTATCGTATTAAAGTGCATTCAAATTTTCATGAGATACAAGTGAACCTTTCAATCAATTAAATATGATCCAGTTTTTCTAAAAAGGATTAATTTTCTCCTTTTACATCTACCAGTGACACTTGAAGGACTTGGACAGAATTTAACAGAGCAAATGACATACTTTCTATAAAATTCACCTCTTTATAAGTAAACGTATTCCATCAAAATTCATGGAAAAATAATTGTAAACAACCTATAAGCTTCTTCTACTCCAAAAGTTTAATCGAAAGTGCAATCTCAGGTAAGTTCAGGAAACAAGTAATCTCAGAGAAATTTTCATTTGATTTTCCGATATACACTGCAGAATTTTCGTGCTGTTGGGAACTCGTAGAAAATAAATAGGGCTCCCTGGTGTGTGTCGGGATGAATGGAAAGTTTGATTAAATATGTACTTAAATGCACACACCAAACACCTCTGATGATTTAATTAAATACAGACATACTCGTGAAAGCACCAGCAGGACAAAGTTGTCCAAGGGATGAATTTTGGTGGGGGATGATGGTTGGGTTTAGTAGATTCCACTGACCATGGAGGTGCATTTAGAAATTTAATTACACTGTAGAAACAACACGGGAGAAGTTGTAAAGTGGCGTGTTGTAGGATGACAAGATGGGGCAGCAAAGGGTTTGGGGATCAGGGCACCTGGAGGAGGAACATGAGCTGGAAAGCCACTGAACAGACGAAATTGTAGGCTCTCTCCTCTTGGGAGGAAATTGCTGGGTTAGTTCTCATTGAAAATTCATCAATAACATACACTTCAAGCCAGGGTGCATGGGCGGTGCATGTTAAAAGAATGCAAATTGCAGAGGACGAGGACAAGATGGAAATAAATTCTTCGATGGATAATTGTGGGGATAAAAAGTGTCTCTTGGGAAAAATTCCTCACACCAAACCTGACAGTCCAGCGTGATTTCTTGAGAAGCAAAATCATCAGTTTTTTTTTTTTATTTGAGATTTCTCAAACACTGAGAGAAAAAGATGATGTTCTTATGCCTCTGGGGCTTGAATTATTAAAAATTAAATACATTATAGTATTATTAAATATTGAATAAAATTATTATTATTAAAAGAACAAAGACTTTTTTTAAGTTCAATTTACTTCAAATTTCATCACAAATGTATCTACATATACTTTGAGAAATTTCCCTAATTTTTCAAAAGTTTAAAAAAAAATAGATTTCTGAAAAGAATTTCTCTAGGATATAAAGTAAGGGAAGTATGTATCGGCCAGTTAAGGAAAATGCTCCATAATTTGCTTAAAATAAAAGCTCTAAACCAATTTTTGGCATTTATAAATATGCCAATTAGTACTCTAGTATTCCATTTATCTATATCTTTACATTTGATTTCTTAATATTTAGAGAAATTAGTAAAAAATTGGTAAAATTGAAACCATGCACCGTGCGTATTGCATCGGCCATATAAATTCAGACGAAGAAAATAACGGCCGAGAGTAGAGTAGGTATCGGCCAATAAATAAGAGCCTTTAAAAGTAATTCAAATTTAAAGATTTTTGTTATCAATTATGGATATACTCGAAGAAACACTCTTTGTCATCCACTCCTTATAAAAACCCACGATTGTCCAACTATTAGGACCACTTTTTACCACTTTCCAGGGAGATTGTTGGTGAAGGATTCTGTATCTTCTCATTTTTTATCAAATTTCTGATCGAATCCTGGAGATCGAACTTAAGGACAAGGACGTATGCATTTTCCTATTAAAATAGCGTTTTTTGCTCTGAGCTCCTCAATTGGAAAAACGTAGTTAGTCATTTTTAAATACTCATTTTTTCTTGTTGGTCGATATCTTCTGCAAGCTGGCCGATACAAGGTGCATGGTCGATATATACAAACGATTTCTTTAAAAATTGTATTTAGCTCAATGGATTTTACTTGAAGAAAATTTACATAAAAAATTCAATGTTGTTTTCTTGAAAATTTGTTGTTCCACTTCAGGAAATGTGAAAAATACGTTTATGGAAATTTCTTTGGATAGTTTTCAGAGGATTTTCAGAATTTATTTTCAATATGCTAGGAAATGCTTTTCTGAAATTTGTTGCTAATTCTAACGGATATGGACAGCACTTCTTCAATAGTTTTTGAGCAATTGGAACAACCGCTTCTGCTGCTCCACTCCTTTTGAGGTTGTTGATTACAAATTTACTCTTTCAAGTAATAACTGGGATTTTTCTGGTGAGCATGTCTTTGAGATTGTCGCGGAAAACTGAACGTGTACTGTCATCCTATACTATCATTCCTTGTGTTCCCCTAGAGAATAATACCGTCGTAGCCATTAGCAAAGAAGAAAGATATGAGAGATTGTTCTGAGGGTCATGAAGTTCTTCTAAGGATTTCAGTAGTTTTTGGTGGTTCTAAACCATACTGGGATCTTCTACATGGTTCTGCATGGTTCTATTGACTTGTCTTGATTGACTGATCAATCCAATAAAAATACTGAAAAATTCGCCAAATTGTCCTTTTTAATGACGTTGAAACTCCACTGAATTGCTATCCATTGCAATCCTAAAGATCTTACATACTTTTCGCCAGTGACAGCCAAAATCCCGAAAGCTAAAATCCCGAACGCCAAAATCCCGAAAATTTAAAATCCTGAAATGGATGAAATTATATGGAGGAAAATGTTTAGAATTATTTCCCAATACACAGATGATTTCCATTGCCTCCAGCAAGCGTCTCTGGGAGTAGTTATGACACTTTTAAGAATTCGGGATTTTGACCGGGACCCCATTGAAAACCATTTTCGAAAAAAGTGCTAAGTTTCAAATTTCATAAAAAAATTAGGTCTCATTAAATGAATGTTAGAAAATTATGAAATATTCGGTTTCGAAGCCAGAGTGTGTGCTTAATTTTAAAAATTATCAAAACTAATAGAAGTTTTCTTCAATAATGCCGAATATGGACGGGTCCCGGTCAAAATCCCAAAATATTTGGCATTAATGAAGAAAACTTATATTAGTTTTGATGATTTTTAAAATTAAACACACACTCTGGCTTCGAAACCGAATATTTCATAATTTTCTAATATTCTTTTAATGAGACCTAATTTTTTTTAATGAAATTTGAAACTTAGCATTTTTTCGAAAATTCTTTTCAATGTACACAGGCCTTTAGAGTATATTTCAAATAGTAATATCAATTGTCTATAAAAATGAGAAAATATAAGAAAATAGTTTAACTGATGAAACATACCCTTTTAAAGAAAATATTATTGTATGTTTTTATATTTTCTCTCAGTGTTTCTGTTCTTTTTTCTGTCACTCTGCGCACTTCTTATCGTCCAGTGACAGTTAAGTGGCTCTCTGGCTATAATAATTTTCTCACGATCGCGCTCCAGCACTTTCTAACTCAAAATAACCGACTCAAAATGAAGACATCAACCACGCAAAGGCATTAATTGATTTTCCACGAAATACCAATAAGATACAATATTTGAAATTCTGTATGCTAACCCCATTATCCCAACCAGTTGACGAAGATTGGGTGACAAGTGGAGCATACACATAGTCTATTGATTATTGTTTATTGAAGCAATTACCATACCTTGAGCGAGAGATTTTCAATCTACCAAGTCAATTCGATCATCACCAACAGCTGGATTGGTAAACATTCGAAAATTAGATGGAAAGACTCACTCGACACTGCTGTTTCAACTTTCAGTACATCTCCTCCGTATTCGATGTGAAACTCTGTGTTTGCATTCGTTTTGGATGAGAGAGGAGAGACTCACCGGAAAACTCCCAGAGTTAAATAGGGGAAGGGAAATTCTAGGTGAATTCTCGATAGGAAGTTATCAAAATGTGTTTACCTGGAATTAGACAAGAACAAGTAAAGAGATTAATTATCGTAAAAACTTTTAAATTGGAAATATGTTTATAAAGTAAACGACAGAGCAATCACATTTTGAAGTGTTTTGTAAATATTATTTTGATAAAAACAATTTGAATTTTTTACTCCGAAATATATTCGTTTATGGAGATTATCCTTAAGCAATAAAACTTTTTTTCACAACTCTTTTGTCTTTTAATATAAATTACAATATATTACATAATAGGGGAAAGTACTTTCCCTTCGAATGTTCATACCTTCGTAAAATGTGAATTTTCTTTAAGTTTTACTAAGAGACTTAAACACTTCTATTAAATATTAGTTGGCTTATTATCTATTATTAATAATTATGTGACAATCATGTGGAAATCTCTTAGTAAAAGTAAAAGAAATTCACATTATTGGGAGGCATGAACGTTCGAAGGGAGAGTACTTTTCCCTACTACGATTGATAAAATTACTATTCCTAAATACTGATTTTGAAAACTTTAAAATATTTCCTACCGAAAACTGTTCTCTATGCCTTATGATTCCTATTGGAAGCAGTTTCCTTCAAATATTGTCTTTTTGCCTGAATTTTTGATATTCTTCTCTGTTTTTTTTTTTCTTCAAAAAGGCAATTTTTGACCAAAATTGCACTTAATGTTTAGAGACCTTTACAGCCAAAGGACAAGTACAAGTGAAGGCAAGTACAAAGGAAAAGTAAAAGTTATTTTCATTAATATCTTCAAATACGTAATCAGAAAAGACAGTTTTAAAAAATGTTTTTCTAATAAACAATTCTTTCTGGCTGAACCTTAGAACCTTCTATGCATCTTATTTTTCTACTCAACTTTTATTTGCTTTCCTTTTTTTCATATTAAGATTCTTTTTCTATTCTGACTTTCATTTTGCATTACTTCAATCACAATTGTAAGAGGGGTGATCCTATTTATGTGATTTAAGTATATGCATTATTATTATTATTATTATTATTATTATTATTATATACCGTATTTATTCAAAATTTGTGAAGTTGCCATTACTTAAATGAGACGATTTTAATAAGTTTTTCTACAGATTTTATAGTTGCCTTTCCGAGAATTCCGCAAAGCTTTCCTCCTCAAGGTTTTGTTTCTTTTCCCCAATCGAATTAAACCAATTTAAAAGTATCCATAAAATCATCCAGAATATTTTATAAGGGTAGTGTAATGGAAATTTCAGTTGAAATTTATTACAGTAAAATTTAGGATTCATTATACTGTTCCACACCTAATTAGAACTAGTTCACTCTGACCAGGAATTCCAAGACCTTTTCAAAAATTCACTCTATAAAACCTTTTTAAAATGTAATCATGGAAAACTATAATAAAGAAAAATTCAGCATCACGTAGAATATTGAAATACTTGATGATGTATTTGTATTCAGTTGTTTTAGTATCGAGTTTGGAGAGAAACTTTAACTAGATATACCACAAGGAAAAATCATTCTTCCAATAACGTATTTTTATGTATACGGCCTTTAGTTTTGCAGTACTAAAATGAATAGTACCTACACTTTTTTTAGAAAGTGCATAAAGTTATTACAACTAAGGGTATAAGTCTTGTACTAATATTAATTTCCGAACTGCATGTCTAAAAATCTATTTCGAACAAAATATTCTTTAAGTATAACTTCAGATTTATATGTTTTCTTTGTAGTTAACTTTTATTATTTAAAATATTTTTATGCAAAAATGCAAAATTTCTCGTACCATTTAGTTTAGTACATGTTCTAAACAAAAAAAAAGATTGTGTTATTCTAGTTAGTCTCATTTTTCATTATATTATTCATTTCAAAGCCAAAAAAAAACCAATTAGTCGATTTAGCGTTTAAAATGAAGCCATATCTATATCGTGTACAAAATATATACCTTGCTTTGGATTTTTTTGCAGTGCATTTTCGCATTTATTTAATTTATGCGCATAATCCTTTCCGAAGACCATTCACAGAGACTTATCTTTAAGTGCTTACTATCGTTGATCTCCGAAGGAATCGAAAGCAATTGAAAAATACCAAAAAATATAGCTCTAAAATGTCTCATAAAATAAAGCGATAAGACGGTGGACAGGAATTTCTTTATTGTATGGCGATTAATTTTCAATATCCATTAAGTCTTTTATCTCAATGTGAGCAACTTTATCAAGTCCAGCTGTAATTACTTTAGTTCTTTTCCACTCGATATCGTTTTGGAAAGAAGGAAAGAACGGGGTGAGCGGTTGGGGTGGATTGTGGAAAAAGGAGATGATTGAAGCTGAGAGTTCGATAAGAGACTTAGTTTGTGCAAACTATTGAACATTTCCCAATCAATTTGACGGATTAGCATGATAAATTGGAGATTTCCTCGTGCTTATAACTGGAAAACCATATAAATTTTGCCGGTACTATAATGAAAAAAAGGGGCAAATCATCGTGAAATTGGTGTGGAAATAAGCCAAAATTTGTGTTTTTGGGGGTTGATTTTGGGGGTGATTCATGCATGCATCATATTGCAAAAATTCTATCCAATTTGGCAATGTACAATAAAATTATACTATAACTTAAAGCCACAAGTACAATTTGTATATTGGCAAAATTGTGTAAAGGGTATGGGTGGTAAGTACATGGTTCAATTGAGCCCTATGGTATAAATTGTTCGCATCGTTCATATCAAATTATTTCAAACAAATCTGATAACACAGTTCAGTGAAAATGATTGTATCTGTGGCTTTGGGGTGCAAAATGCAGACGGTTAGTTGAAAATCTCTGTAAAATTGGCATATAGTGGCCTCATGGACAATGATAGGGCTGAGGTAGTGAATTCAAACATCATTTTGAAAGTCCTGCATACTCTTTCTCCGTGGATATTGGGCGTGAAATGCAATGTAATTAGTTTACACAGTTTGCATACGATGCGTATCCTATGGAGGACTCACGACAATGTACTATATTTCGTAATAATTTTCTATTGTTCCCAAATTTCCTCTAATCGTACCCCATTTTCGGCCAGCATGCAAACCCCCAGCCCCCACACCCTAAATGCCTTTGCCCTTAACCAAATAATCAGATAATCGCTCCCACTCATTCAACCCCAATACATCGCCCCCATATGCACACAATCAAATCACACAAAATTTGCATCTAATCACTTATGAATTCACCATGATGCCCACAGGGTAAGGGTACGTTAGTCTGGGGTTATTGTGCATTTGGCATTTCAAAAATTCATGAGGCAAACTTTACACTTTCCCAAGTCGGAATATTTGGCTTCCTAATTGAATTAGTACCTAATTAAGTTGTTTGCCTTTGTTTAAGGGGTTTCCTCATATATACAAATTCCTAGGCTAATGCCACCCTCATGAGGGTGTAGATCTTATCAAGTCCAATCACTTCTGAGAGCATTCTCTAATTTACATCATTTTCAACGCACACCAAAATGGCCCTGTCAGTTGTAATAACATTTTCACGTTAAGGATTGACTATGGGACTTCCTCCCATGGGACTGTGATAAAGTTATCCCAGTGTAATAAATACAATTAAAATCTGAGATTCTCTAATGAGAACAGACGGAAATATACAGCCGGAGGTTGTTATAAGACCAAAGAAATTTAGTACACTCAACAGAAAAGTTTTGTCAAAACATTTATAGATTTAGAAGTAAATTCGTAATTTAACGAACTTTGGAGGTAATGGTTTGTAATTTTAGAGGCGAATTTGTCCTTGAACAATAATAATTAGTTTGTTTTGTTACAAATCTTGCAGGTAAAAGTCTGTAAAAATCAATGCTCGGTAAAAATAAAAGCGAGATTCGAACGGATATTATAATTAATTCATTACAATTACAGTACATTACAAACAAGTTTGTCTAGGAACACAACATTTGTAAAAGAGTTCATCTACGGAAGTAAAAACAGAACATAGATAGATAGATATTGCACCATCAATGACTTAAAAGTGCAGTACATATAATTTTGTGTTCGATTTGTAATTCTGCGGCCACCGCCGTCTTAGCGTTGATAAGCAACCTACTCCAGAGTAAAACGGTGGAAAAGCTCTATTTCAGGTTGTATATGCCAGAGAGGTCCCAAATGATTACAAGTAAAAAGTTTACGAAAAAAGTTTTAGAACATTATCTTAAGATCCAAAAGGAGGAAATAAACTTCTATCTATCTGTCTTTCTATCTAAACTGCACTGAGAGAAATCCGAAAAAGTTTAATGTTTATTTTACCCTGAAGTACTGATCCGAAATCGGTGTAAACATTACCCTTTTGTAGGTATATTAGGTGTTAATATTACCGTTTTTCGTGTTAATTTTACCCTTAAAATGGTGTAAAATTAACATTAAAAAATGTTGATATATTTTTAGACCTAAAAAGTGTTAAAGTTATCAGGAAAAAAAGTTAATCGCACCCTCTTTTTTTATCAGTGTAAGAAAAAAAGAGGCTGCGATTAACATTTTTTCGTCGATTTTAACACTTATTGGGTATAAAAATATATCAACATTTTTTAATGTTAATTTTACACCTTTTAAGGGTAAAAATCCACATGAAAGAAGGGTAACTTTAACCCATAATACACCTAAAAAGGGTAATATTTACACCGTTTTCGGATCAATTCGGGGTAAAATTAACATTTCCAGATAGATACACTGCAGATACACTCAGTAGATACACTGAGAGAAATCCGAAAAAGTCAAAATAGCATTCCGGAAATGTTTATTTTACCCTCTGAAGTATTGATCCGAAATCGGTGTAAATATTACCCTTTTTAGGTATATTAGGGGTTAAAGTTACCCTTTTCCATATTAATTTTACCCTTAAAAAGATGTAAAATTAACATTAAAAAATGTTGATATATTTTTACACTTAAAATGTGTTAAAGTTATGAGGAAAAAATGTTAATCGCGAACCCATTTTTTTTCTCAGTGCATATACAGCCCTTAACTTCTTTAGGGTTTTTTAACTAAACTAACCTTTGTTTGCAATGTGACAAACCTTTACATCCAAGATTTGTAGCTCGACTTTTAAAACAATTTTTGCTTCTCAATTCTTGGTTATTTATTATTTATAAATTTCTTTTATTATCTACATATGTCGCTATCGATTCAATGACCTCCAGATAAATCGAAAATCCTCTCACATTGATTAGTTTTTACTAAAAATTTTCAGTTTAAAAAACAGTGCCCTTACTTTTCGGGTTGTAACTAAAATATTTGTATTACAATATCTGGAAGAATTGGAAAAGTTTTCAATAGCAAAAATATCATATTTGAGTAACGAAAGTAGAAAATTGGAAAAATTCTATCAACACCCCGTGGCATAAGTTGGAATTTTCTTCTTTTGAATATGCCATGACATTTTCAAGGAATGTCTTCCTCTGCAATATTTATTTGTGTTGAGAATGTTGAGAACAACAGTTGAAAAAGAGTGCACCCAAACAAGACACTTTGTCTGTTTTTCATGGTTAGGAAAACTCTTGTAAAACATCCATTAATAACACATTTCGACTGTAAAAGTTTTGGCGGCTAAAGTCCACATTTTCCGGGTGAATTTTTGCCCAACATCAGAAGCATCTTGCAAATTTTTGCTTGCGGCTTTGCCTCCGGGCGATGGAAAAGTGCTGATGAGATGCCGCATTTTGTTGCTAGAACCAACAACATTTAGAAGAAAGAAAAAATACTCAACTTTCGAGTTTATCAAGTTTCATTAGTTTATTGGATGTGTAAGTTTTCTTCGGCGGTGTTTTGCGTGTACCTTTTCACCACCATGGAAGCCAATTGTCCAGGGGAAAGATGGTGGGATGAGGAGAGTCAAAGTTGTACAACAATTTAATGAACAGGCAACATTAATTACTTTATGGTGACATGGTGGGCTGAACATATTATAATGACTGATAAAATCTACATGTCCTTGTGTCTCTCGATCGGTTTGGACTTCAGGACTGGGGGATAAGAAGGCAGAAGAGACTGTCTGGAAGAGGATTCAAATTGTCGGACGATGGTGATTTTGATGTCCCTGGAGACTTGGTAATAATAAGACTGGATTGACGTTCTGCTGAACATCATCCCTATAAATTCTGTGTCGATTGGCTTAACATGGAAATTTACAACATTGAGTGAGAAAATAAAATATCTACGTAATCTCCAGGGGAGCTAAATCATTGAAAATATTGAAATTATTGTGGAAAGGTTATCCAAATATTTAAGAAAGCAGCGAAGTTTCCCTAGGAATTCCCATGGACTACTGCCTAAAATATGCTGAATACCCAAGTAGCAAAATGAAGGGTGGAATGATAACTATTCGACACTATCTAATCGATAGTGTCGATAAATGTATATCTCATAGATTAAGAGAAAAAAGAATGTGATTGTTTAAAAATATCTATTTCAGTTACAGGAAGTCCTGCTATAGTTTAAATTTCTCAGAATCGACAGTCGATAGTATCGAAAATAAGTGTATCATGTCACTCCAGTTCTGCTTGTAATTTGCATCTGTGTCTTTAGTAATAATTTGGGTACCCTTACGTCAGACCTTCGAAATAAAGAATTATTCACGTTATAATGAGGTAATTATTACTATAAATATTACCATTTGGTATGTTTAATTTCATACCGTTTTTCTTTCTTCTTTTCACCAACCTATTGGGGAATCAGTGGCGAAATAGGCAAGACCGTTGACTCTTGGGCGCAAAGGGCGGAAAGCTTCCCCGGCTCGACTGACAGTTGTGAGTTCGAGTCCCGACCGGTGCAAAGATCTGAATGTCTGATGTGGACAAATTTCACATATAACAATAACGTAATAAAATGCACCGCCTTCGCCCAACACTCCGGGAACATGGAAGAAGTATTCACATAACGGGAAGGCGCTCCTCTCCTGGGCGGTCTACAATGGACTTCGCAGATTCTTCCAACACGGGATCAACAACAATATAACAAAATATGATTACATTCTAGCAAAAATATCCCGATACGATTAATAACCAACCGATTACAAAGAATTATTTAGAATGTATTTGTTAAATATAATATTAATAAGGATATAAAATTAGGAACAGTAAAACACGGTATTGACCTCTGGGTCCTTTCTTTTAATTTCTCAAGCCAGGATAAAGGAACTAAAGGGCAATAAAAGTTTTTCCGCCACAAAACGGTAAAGTAGCGATCATGTCGTTACACTCCTCACCGTTCGAAACCCCCCTTCCTATTGGAATCTCAAGGTTGCCTCCCTGACCTGCTTCAGAATGAGTGGTATGATATCCTGGCGCCATGTGTGGTGGAGTCAGTGTATCATGAGGAGGCTCAGAGTGCAGATGCTAAATCTGCGAGTCCCAAATAGAGGGCAACCACCTGTTGAGTGTAAACATCGGTAGTTCCGGAAGGGCTTCAATTTCGTGTTTTACTGTCGGATAGTACAGCATCGGTTCCAGAAAAAATATTTTAATTATTCTATGGGGACACTTCCGGAAATCGCCAGTGGAAATTTGTTTCACCTCAAGAAGATAAACAAATTTTCTGTCTTGCCCAGAGCTTTCGGTCCGGATGTGAACCTTCTTCAGTGGTCGACTAGACTATGTTTTTTGATTTCCTGAAGTTCGTTATTTTTGGAAAAATAGAGGATCATCACCAGCAGTAATCACTTGGGAAGGTTTTTACTAATAGATAATTAGTTTTCTTGCAACTTTTCTAAATTTTCTTTTTGCAATTATGGTTTTGATGTTATTTGATTAGGCGCTTTTTTAAAAAAAAAGAAGTGTCCCCATAGAATATCCATCACGCCAGCTCACTATCCAACAATATTTTGATTATTTTTTGTGAGGAAAAAAATATTGTACTTCTTTAATACTTTGTCTATGTACCTATATCTTTGTGTAAAATGAATATTTGAAACGTTTGAAGCACATAAACTGACAAGAAATTTTGGATCGTTTTATCCTGAAGATCGGAAAACAGCGCTAAGACGCAATTGCAACAAGGTTATGTGTGTTATTCCTGGGTATTTTTGATGTCGATAAGATAATAAATACAATACAGAAAATATAAAATCGGAAAAACATATTTGTTCATTATTCTTCACACTGAAAATGTAATAGCGATAAAACCCATCAAAAGTATAATGGAAGTGTTTTGGAAAGGCTTCCAGGCTTCACACACGCTTTGGCTTTGAACACTTCATATTTTGACTATATTCCATAATCCTTTAATGAATCTGATCAAATTTCAATAAAGATTCAAATAGATTCATTAAAGGAACATGGGAAAAATATGAAATGTCCGAAGCCAGAGCGAGTGGAAAGCTTGAAAGTCATTCACTATCTTTAGTTACGTTTTTCTGACTCTACCTCAAAACAGGTAAGTAAAAACTTTAAACAGACTGTTGTTACTGATCATTTTTTATGCATTTTTTAGCTATTAACGATATTTTGAGGCTTTTGAGGAAAGGAAATGGCCTGACTACTCTACTCAGGACTATTTCAATTTAAGTCATTCCAATGACCTGTGGATAACGTTTCCATTACTTTATGCGCAGTAATTTTTTTTGGGGAATTGCAATTTAAGAAATTTGTAAACAAAATAATATAGTTATGTGATTCTCCGTAATCATTCCTTCACAATATCCCTGTTTTTAACTTAAGATGATCATACAGCCTAGCAGAAGTTTCCAAATTGTTTCCACGGACAGTCCGCGGCATTTCTTTTACAGGGACTAAAAGTGGCAACAGCAAGAGCCTCAAGCGATGCAAGCAACAATTTATCCAACACCTTTCGACTCTTTGAGTAATTTATTTATACAAGAGGATTAGCGTTAAGGTAAAAAAAAGAAAATCATTAAGCAGTAAATGCTCATTTTAGAAGACACCATTTAGTTCTGGGTAATAAAAATTTGTGAAAGAGATATTCTTCTTTTCAAACTGAGCAAGAGAAGTAAGACTTCCAGTGTGAAAGTTTTGCACGGTGAATGTTCCTAAGTTGGAGATGCATCATGGGGCGAAGCGGACAAGAACAAGAAGGTGTTCTCGAGCCACGGGAAAATTAGCAAATTGCCCATTTTAATTAGAAGACATTAAATGAACGAATAAGCAAAAGAAAGCTTCTTTTTTTTTAAAGTCGATTTTTTTGTATATCTTATCTCACAGTGTATTTCTTAAGCCATTGAAAGGTACACTGAAAAGCCAATGAATGAGGCACACGGTGCAGAATGAATGGGATGGATGCAAACCGCAATAATTAACAACTTCCCTTCAGCCTCGCAAATTACACCGCTATATGGTAGCCTCATTACCGGTGAATCACAAAATTACAACACATACAAATTGTATGGAAAAGACTCTCTTTTCTCTCTGCATAATATTAAAAGTGAGCATCCACTGGCAGCTGCACTTCTGCCAATGCTTTCCCACCCCAAAATATGTTTACACTATGGTAAACAACACATTTGGATTATTATGTGGTTTTCCACCTCCATCAGATATACTGAGCACTTCAATTGCTTCCTCATTCTATGTACAGAGACTTCCCATGAGATAAATCCTCATTTTCTGGTGTATCCAACTATTTCAATAACAACAATTTCTTTTGCATCCAACTCGCGATGAGCAATGACAATCCCATTGGGACAATGATTGAAGTTGCAATTGTCACTGGGGGTTGTTCCATCTAGATTCATCCTGATAAGGCTTAGTCATCTGAATCTCATTTTCTTACACTTCCAACAAATTAATATCTCGTTTTTTTTTTCAATCTCAATACACATCGCTCTCAATACCTAGAATTGTGTGCAAGTCACCATTAAGCGCAGGAAGGTATGATTAAGCGTTAATTAAACACGAAACTTTGTACTTACATTGAAATGTACAATGATTTTTTTTAGCAATAAAGAAATAGTAATAGTTAATTATTATGTGTAAAAAACTGTATTGAGTCGCGCTGAAGCAATTGCGTGCTTAACCTTCTTAAAACATAAAGAAAATTTTGAATTGATCAACCGTCGATGCATGATGGCTGTCATGCGAATATTGAAGAGCTAAGTATACATAATTTTTAATCACTTTAAATAAAAAATGGGTTATTTTTATTGTAAATAATACAATTTATTTTAAGAAATGAACATAAAAATCAGTGAAATTTTAAATTCATCCATATTATATACAAATAGGGGAAAACGGACGTGAAAAAGCATAGGGGAAAGTGCGCTACCTTCCGACAACATAAAGCTTCGAGCAACTTATTTTTTTTAATGAATTTGATCCATTATTTTTAATAGCTTATCCAATGTTTAAAACTTTTTGAAAAGATCCATTAATAAATCCATTAAGAACAATGAAAAATTGAATTATCTGAAGCTTGACTCGTGCGAAGGTAGCGTACTTTCCCTTATACTTCTTTTCAATAGTAAAATCATGTGAACTAAAATTTAAAGTAAAAAATTTTCTAAAAATTAACGTTCCAGAAAGGCAATTCTTTATTATAATTTTAGTATGGAAATTTTGTTAGGGGAAAATTTTTAATTTTGTAGAAAAATGTTTAGGAGGAGTTGAAAAAAAAATTATTTACAAGAATAACAAACGTTCGTTTAACAAGTATTTCTCCCCCTATGGCTAACGCGAGAAATATTAAAATATACACAAAAAAAAAGTTTTATACACAAATAATTACTTTAAAGATATTTTAGAAATAAAGAACAAACTTTTTAAAAAAAAATCAAGTGTTTTTAATTATATTTTCAATTAAACTGAAAGCGAATCTTTCCGTACAGAAGTAGATCTTGAAAAATTCAAAAATCTATTTGAAGATCCAAAAAAGAGACTTTCTTACTTCTTGATATTTCCACAAGGTGGCTGAGCGGCTGAGGTACATCCTGTTCGAATTTCGAAGAACTCAAGTGTCAAAATGTGTTGGTCTTCACATTGTTGTGAGGAAAAAAAACAGAAAACGACGTTTACTGTTCTTTTCCCAGTAGTTAATCACTCCATAATCACTGTGTAACTCTTTTTCGAGCTTTTTGTGTGATATTTGATAGATTTTCCCTATCTTGTTCGAAAATTTAGTAAGAAAATTCAAAATTGAATTTGAATTCTTCGAACTTCAACGACTTTTTGTACAAATAGAGTTCCATTTACCTTTTATCCAAGCACTATTGGAGAATCAAAATCTACTTCTGTTTGGGTTCATTGTGTTCAGATGATAATTAGCTATTTTACAAATTCAGGGATATTTCAATATATTAATTCCAAAATACTAATTTATAATTATTTAATTTTTTTTTATTATTCATTTATTCTTCGAATTCAACACTTATTTACATTCTTGTCAAGTATGCTCACAAAACGTATTTTAAATTAAGGAATCTCAACTCCTATAAAATGATGCATGTTAATCACGGACTTTTCATAGTACAATAACATTTTAAAGTAAACAGTAATCATAATATAATTTTCATGGGTTTTCATGGGAATGTACATAATGTAATTATTGTAGCCGAAGTATATTCATTATAGAATAGGGTAAATGTTTAGCAATGACCACATAGGATCATGTACAAAATTCAGTTGACTACAAACTGCCGAAAATATTTTGTTATTTAGCACATGACTGAATATAGTGCAATTGCCGGCAAGGATTATCTCTCCACATTGAGACATTATAGGGCTTATAGAGGGGTAAAGATACCAAATCTTTGGAGAGTGAAAACTAAAGCCAAATTAGAGAGAATATCAATTTTCAGCTGGCTTAGCATAATACCCCCGGTCTCTCAATGGAAATGAGATCTCAACGCACCAGTACCGAGTGAGAATGTAGGTATTCCACTCAAGTTCTGACCAATTGGACTGATATATAGCTTGTGGAGCCCGAGCCACCCACGAGCCGGCATATCTACCAATACCAACATTACCACCGTACAAAATGAGATGAGAGAGACTTAAGCTACCGATACAGGAGCCGTTCGATGGCACATTCATGTGGGCAATATTCTGCATTAACCAGGAGTGGTTTGCAAGAGAGCACCTGTGTGACTCAGCGGATGTTATGAACCCCTCACAGAAATTATAACCTCTCACTGGCCTTTTTTTTCATCCTCTGCACAAGAACCCATTGAAAGTGATCTTTGCAAAAATTCTCTTCTCAATGGAACAATGAGGAGACGTCGGAAGGGAAACCCAAAAGAAGTCCTTTTGTTCTTCCAAGTTCAGTGTTTGCAGCATAGTCCCCATTGTGAAGACTATTGGCGGCATATAATAAAAATCACGCTTTCAGTCTGTCGACAAGAAGTCAAATTTTGTCCTAATGATATACTATCACAATCAATTATTATCACTTTCCTCTCGATACACTGCACAATGCATCCCATGAACAAAAAGTAGACGACTTTTATGTGGAAGAAAGGAAACCACATACACCGCAGATGTCTATCCACATCTTGCACAGTGATCACTATAAATATCAGAACAATTTCAATGAATTTTATTTCTAAACAGATTATTTTGAAGTGAGACTGTAATATATGTATTTGTATTTAGTGGGCAGATAACATTTTTCCGGTGTTTACGTTCCTTTTATATGGTTTTTAGGCCCCGCCCATAGACATCTTTAAAGTTTAAATAATTTTAGTAATACTGTTGATGCGGGGAGACTTCACCCTCAGAGGATGACTTTGCCACCTTGCTTTTGGTAAACTTTTCTTTAATTCTAGCACTTAAGGATGGTCTTCACCAGTCCTATCAACAATGTCCGATCGGTAAAGATCATCCTTAAATTATATGGAATTAAAAAAAAAAGCTTACAACAGTAGGGGCCAAGTCACCCTCATCTACGGTAGTATTGGCCGTTTGGCTTTATTTTAGGATGTGATGTTATTTGATCTTTTCTGGTAAAATTGAGTAAAAGAAAACTCAATCAAAATATTATATGAAAGTAAATGTTAATTAATCTTAATTATAACAAAATTTGCTAATTTTTCCATTTTCTCCTGTCTTACGCAGGGGCCTATCGAGCCTAATAAAAACTGAAGCTATTTTTCACTTTTCCTTTTAAAAATTTTGCAGCTATTGCACCGCGACTTAAACAAATTTGCTCGTCGTTCTTGTATAATTTTGGCGAAGATTATAAAGTATGTATTTTTATATAGCTTTTAATGCACGATTTCGAAATATATCGGTCTGATAAGTCAATTCCCTTTAGGAAAAAAACTTGCCAATAGTCTTCAGTGCCTCTATGCAAAACCGTATGGAAAAATGACATGTCGAAAGGCCCCAGGTCTTACCAAAGTATTACTTATAAAATTCAGTACAAATTATAGGATGAACTTGCAAGTAAGGGAAAGCGCCTTACCCTCGGACGACTCAAGCTTCGTACAATTTTTTTTCAATATGTTTTTAATGAATTTGACCCGTTATAATATTACATTTTAATAGCTAGTTCAATTTCTCAAATTTCCAGATAAAAACCATGAGTTAATTCCATTCAGAACATAGAAAAAAATTGAGTTGTCCGAAGTTTGAATCGTCCGAAGGTAGCGCGCTTTCCCCTATACTTCGATATTCTTAGTAGTTTTTTGAATAATTCACTTTCATGCCAAAGCACTGTTAAAACATCTCAATATAATTGAGAAAAATTTTCGTTTATTATTTGTTTTTTAATTCCCCAGAAAAGCTATGCAAACCATTGTGAGAAGGCGTCGACCTCGAGGCAGACCTAGGACGAGGTGGCTGAATCAAATTCAGAATCTTGCCTTGGAACGCCTTGGGATCGAATCCGAACATCTTCCTGAAGTGGCGGAGGATCGATAATCGTGGGCTGCTAATTTGGATGTCATGGGCCCGCGACTCCAATAGGGATAAGCGGTTGAAAATGAATGAAAGAATGAATTTATTTTTTAAAGTATATCGTCTGAATTATGGCTTCAAAGCACTACAGAAATTTATGTCCATATTTGGCATTATTGAAGATATTTCGCCGGTTTTAGTTACCCAGACGTAAATAATTTACTGATAATTGAAACACGGAAATGACCTTTGGTTTCTTCTAATGATCTTTGGTTTCTTCTAAATTTAATGATAATTGAAACACGGAAATGACCTTTGGTTTCTTCTTGGAGAAGGAACCAAAGGTCATTTCCGTGTTTCAATTATCATTAAATCAACCTATTGACCGAAATTCATCTAGTAAATAATTTACTTCAATACGCCAAGTATTGACAAAATTCCTAAGAATAGTAGAATCTATTGATGGGATATATTCAATTGCTCCCAAAGTGTAACCAATGTGTAGCCCTTAACGGAAAGGGAAGTTCTTGGTTGTGGGACATTATTCTTCCTAAAATATATCTGGCATAATTTTTAGACAAAATTGACATAATAAGAAAAGTACCATCAAAATATCTTAATTATTTTTACTTTTCTTTCAGTCATCTGACTTCCAATTCCAACAGTCTAATAGTCTCTACACACTATGGAAATTTATGTCCATATTGAAGCAAATTCCCTTGCGTATGTAGGGAAAACTCTTCAATATGGACAAAAATTTCTCTAGTGTGTAGAGACCATAAGACACGACAGAATCATTACGTCACACTTTTAAAAATTAACTATTTAGGGACTAGTTTTTGCTACTTGGGATTATTATACTCTTTTCAAAACAAAAATGCAATTTTAAAATATTCTCCAGAATATTTAAATGTGGTACATTTCTTATGCCACTAACTGTTTCCTCAAAGATTGTTTCACAGAGGACAAGAAGAAGACGTTATTTTCTTATGTTCACAAATTTAGTAGATCAATTTGTAGTTGAACACTGGAAAATCCATAACATTTGACCATGCTGCAGTGTCAATGGTGCTCTTTTTTATTAATATATAATGGGCTATGGACAATTTTATTGGCTTGCCCGCATCGTAAATTTTGTATCCGGCAGAAGAATTTCAGCGGAAAATGGTCCTAATTAAAAACCACTTAGAGAACAAGTAAAAATGTTATCAAAAGCATTATCGGTCTTCTTTTTCTCTTTTTTATTCCTCTTGTCATTCCATTTGGGTCCAAGTATTCACTTGTAAGACAGAGCGGTGTCTCCTCAAATGTTTCAATAAAATGCTCGCGCAGCTTTAGAACCTCTGCACTGAATACGAGTGAAGGAGAATGCAAAACATTTAGTTACAAATTTCAAATTGCTCCACTTTATACTAATTAATTTATTGTTCCATATATTGGTACAGTGCAAAAAAATGCGGCACAGACTACAATAACATGTACAAGGTACCAATAAATTGCTACTCTTGCATCCATAATGCTAAAAGCTCCAAGACTGGAAGAGGGATTTGAGGCCAGAATAATGTATGAACATATAAGGAATTGGGTTTAACTACCAATACAGCAAATAATACCGTGAGTAAACGATTTAGTGAACATAGGAAAAAAGGTGATATTTGAAATTCCTCCTCTTCTTATTCTCATGGTAAGATCAACTCACAAAAAAAGAGAAGAAGTTATCTGCCCTCATATCGGTCCAACATAGGAAATACATTTAAATACGTCTCACGGTGGATTCCTTGACGGGGCCTGTCGATAGAGAAAAGTCCATGGACACGCCAAATGGACAACTATTTACAATATACCATGACAGAAACATAGTTCAAACATGAGGTAATATGGATGGAAATATGTGGGATAATTGCAGGAGGATACACGTGGTAATGGTTAAGTCATATCTTCCCTCGGTGGAACAGACCAGCTAATGAGGGACATTAAAAGTGAAAGAAAGGTATTCAATAAACAGATGATTTTAACTCAAGGAAGACGTCTATTCACATGGAAATTGCTGGCCATGTGTCTTCACATATTCTCAGCACATTCTTTAGTGTCTCTTAAATTTTTTCAAAAAAAAATGTCCAACATTAGATGGAATGGGAGTCTGTAACCCTTTTGTTATCACACGTCGATATAGGCCTCAAATGGAATGCGAGACAAAAGAATTGTGACGCTCTTTTGAGAGACACTGTCATTAAGGTAAAATTATTGAATTGTTACTTAGTTTTATGGACCCCACATAGCTCTGACAGGGAAGGAGACTGTGACTCTTGAAGTTTGCCATTAAATCAATATTCTTAGCCATATACAACAATTCAAACCTTGGTTAATGATTACAGTACTAGAAAAGCATCTGATTAGCATTATTAAGATCAGGCTTAATTTCTGATATAATTTTCTAATGGTCACCCTAATCTAAAACATTTAATGAACGAGAGGTAAAGTTAAAAGCGTTGTAAGATCAGTTCGGTAACTAACTAGTCAATTAGATTCTAGGCTGTAACTTCCATTTTAGCCAAGGGTCTACTTATGGTGGGGGGGGGGTGCTTCGAAGGTTCTATCTCTAACCGTTTGGCTTCTAGGCGTGGTAACGGTCGGACAGACAGACGCGTCTGATCCACGTAGATATGTATACTGAGAAAAGTGGTCCCCGGGGGGTGGAAGGTGGAAATTTTGAGGAACGAAAAAACAAAGAATATTAATTTACTAATACTAATTTCTATTTACTAATATTAACTAATATAATTTACTAATATTTACTAATATTAATTTCTCTGTGGAGCTTGAGCAATAACAATCTGACATCATTACAGGCATAGTACAGAATTCTTTAAAGTTTACGTTTAATTTCAAGCTTAAAAAACGAAAATTAAACATTCTAAATAGTTCATTTTAATCCTTGGTCACTTTACATAAATTACAAATGAAAAAGCAAATTTATGGAAAATCGCCTAAAATTTATTTTTAAAAATTACATTTCCATGAATATTATTTTCTGTTACCATAGCCTGAAATATTTGAATATCCCTGGAAAATTGACTATCACCGGCAATGGCCATTTGTCCAAGTCACAAATAATGCAATCATCCGGATTATTTTTTTGTGGTAAAATTGGGTAAAATCAAATGTGATGAAACCACAATTTGAATGTCCAAAAAATAAAATTACATTGCGGCAAAATTTGAGGTGATATCCTCAAAAAAAGGGCTGTAATTTTGAAGTGTAACAAAAAGAGAAATATTGCAAATTGATGCTATATAATCTCATGGGAAATCACTGGGTGAAAAATCCTTGGGAAATTGCTCAATTTCGCGAAGCCCAGTTTGATATATTATATATATATATTTAAAAAAAAAGTCAAGGGGTGAAAATTGATTTTTCTTTCGATACATTTCACTCTTCTTCCTGTACCTCTATCATCCACTCTATCTCACTTGGCTTTTCACTGAATTTATGCGAATAATACCACTCAATTGACGATACTTCCGACTTTATCTCTTCTCTGCCTTCAACCAAAAAGAGGAAGCCTCTACATACATACGATATACAATTTTCCACCTGACGTGTGTCGATTGACAAATCCACTCTTCGGGCTGAGGTGTTCCCATGCCCCATAAGATCGATAGTATCGCCGGAAGTATCGCTGGAGGGGTGGATTTGAGAGTGTCAAAAATCGAAAATGGAGGTGGATCAATGGTGTCTCACTATATCACTATCCATCGTGATCAATTTGTCGTAATCGTTCAAGTGTCCCTCGTTTTCCCATCCGACATCACCGGATGGCCACCCTTTTGCCCATCAACCTTTGTTATTATTTGCCTGCCGGATTACATGAAAATTCTACGGTCATTTTTCAAAGGATTATACGGCATAGGAGGAGAACAATTTCCCATATTCATGGACCCAAAGCTATAAACTTGTGTGATAAAGGAAATTGAGAGATATAAAATTAAACCTATTAGCAAATATTTATTCTGAACATATTTCAAAGGTTATTAAAGAACTTAATGTCAAATTGAATTAAAATAAATAAGGAATATTTTGTAAAATCGAGAAGTCAATTCACGATTTTAAGATATTTTTGAGCTAAAATTACGGAATCGGAAACAAAACTCGATGATAAAATAATCAAGGATCGATTAAAAGTTCTTATTTAACTTTCTTTTAGTTATCTCATTTAACAAGAGTCTCAAAAGCAAGAAACATTATTACACCTAATTAATAAACCAATAAAAAATTCCGGAAAACAAAATATCTTAAATCTGAAAAGATACTACAATATGATGATAAGTAAAAAAGTAGGTAGGCAGGGTATTTAATCTTCTGTCGTTATATGGGCTTCCGACTTAAGGCTTAGCCATATCGCTTAACTTCGCTAATTTCTTATTAGTCAGGATTTTGTGGAAAATGTAGACTTACGATTGAATTTTGAAATGATGCTCTAGTTTCTGAAGGAACCAATAAAATTGTTTAATATTTAGGAATATAAGATCTTTGGGAACTGGGCCAAGTCCCTTGTCTGAGAAAAAAAAACACCTTAGGGATAGGAATAGCTCATAAGAGACAGCCATCTCGTTCAGTAATAATCTTAACGATTTGAAAGCTCTCTCCGGTTGAGGTTTTTCTTTTACCGATTCGAAGGTATATCAGAGAGAACTTACCTAAAAATCCGTTGAAAGTTCGAACGTTTAAACCGACGAGTTACACAAAAGTGAGCATAAGTTCATAAAAAGGACACTTATCTTAATAAAATTTCAATTCAAACGTTCTGCCCTAGTCCCCGGGGAGTGGCCTTCAAAGATGAAGCCAATTTCTTACTTTCACATACAAATGCGTCTGGGATTTTTTCTGCACTCGTGACCGTTACACGATATATTACAAAATTGAGGTAAGCCTTGTGTACAAGACTCTGAGGCTTGTAAAGAGGGATAAATATACTATATATCTGTCTAAATGCGGTCTTGTTCTGAGAAGTGTAAGCTGAGTTTCTGATCAATTTATGAGTTGGCTTCAAACAGTTTCATATATTAAAAAAAAACACTTCGCCGGGGGCTAGGTTCTGCCATCCTGAAATTCCACAAAACTACACAAAAATCACTTATTGCAGCAAACGTTTGCACAATGTTGTTGACATTGTTGACAATTGAAGTGTCAAGAACATCGAAATTCTAAATAGCAGAACAATCAGCGCTAAAGCGACGGGTATATGAACTTGCCCTTTAGGCTTCCGGTAGATTTTCGAATAAGTTTGGCTTGGCTTTGGAGTGGCTTTGTCTCTTCGAAAAGTTATTAATGAACGGAGCCAGTCTGAAGCAAGCCGCTATCGTTTGGAATTAGATTCGTTTGATCCATATTACCCTTCTATATAAATAAAGTACAGAAAATTGAAACTCGCATAAATGTTTGGATCTACCAACCCCTTTTGTAGACTGCGAAAAAAAAACTTGGGGATAAAAACCCCCTCTGAACATCTACTTCGAGCTCTTAAAACTAGAGAGTATGAGGAATTAATGGAAAGTGCATTTAGTCAGAGTATATCTGGCATTGAATAAGTAGAAAAGATATGTTTAATCAAACGAGTGTGCAATTTGCGTTATGGCTCAGTGGTGAAGGATTTAACCATGAGAGAGGGATGTTCTGGACTAATGCGGCAAAAGAGTGAATAATATACGACATCCCCATATAATTTACATATTCTCTCAATCAACCCAACTCAATACATTTTTTTTATTCATCTTCTCCCAGCTCCCTCATGTTTATTTCCAAGAAATATTTGCAATTATTGAATGTCTGGCAATGCAAATTTTTCAATCAAGTCCCCCGAGGTTATTAAATGGCAACACCGTTTATGGCGCGCGATATTCTTCTCTCGCACTATCGGGCTCTAGAATCTCTGGGCACTGGATTGCATTTGGACGGAGGAGAGGTTGGGAAGTTGGTGGACGAGAGACCTCAAGTACCCGATCTTCTTGCACTGTCAAAGGCACCAAGGAAGGAAAAAAAAGGAGAACCATCACGGTGAAACATCAAGAAATGCAAAGAGATGGAGGCAGAGCTTCTGCAGTCGCAAGACAGAACTTCTTGTGCGATTTTATCATTTCACCTTTTCTTCGTCTACATACAATATCCATATAATAAATATTTCTGCCGCATTGTTTATTAATATTTCTCATGTCTGTCTATATTTGTGCATTCATCTCTGGAGGAACCTTCCCGCAATAAAAAACGGAACCCACAAACTCAACCAATAGGCAATAGGCACAATTTCCAATTGACTATCGCCTATCCCCCTTCAACCCCAAAAGCTCACCCAGTTAAAATATATATTATAAGAATATAAAACACTTTGCAAGATGTACCAGTTACTAACCAAAGGATCGATATGCGCAGTGGTACCATTGATATTCATGCCATAACTCTAGAAATGATTCCAGAAAAATAAAATGGAACAACAGCAAAACGATTCTCCCGACCAAAAGATTGGTATCAGTGATTTTTTTTTTTTTTTGAAAAAGTCAATAGCAAGGTTTTTAAAGTACCAGATAAAAAGTTACCTACATATTGTATGGAAAGTATATCTTTTGTCTCTTGGACATTCGCAACAGTTTTATCTTTTGTGCTACGAGACAAACTTCAAGAATCACTTAATGGCATGAAGGAGACATACAATGAATTGCAAATACCATTCAATAAGAATCCCTGATTAACTTTATATTTATATCAGACGAGGGGGAAAGTAAAGCGGGTCTGAAGGGTGCTTGTTTGTGAAACAGAAGATGATTTTCCATGAATTTTTCACGCCAATCACGCGCAAAATGGTATGGGAATAACGATGAATAATGACTTTGTGAAGGAATACTTATTGGCCAAAGAATAGATTTCAATAGATATTCCTGTAACTGAAAACCTGAAGAGCGAAAAAGTATAAGAAATGTAATGGAAGTGACGTTCTCATTATCATTTGAAGACAACCAAACCAGATAAATTTATCAGAGATTTTAAGGTATTACAAATATAGATAAAATCGATAAAGCACTAAGCACGAAGTATGGAAAATCCTTTTAGAACTAGACGTTGCTATAATACCTATCTTAGTATGTAGTGGTTCATTGTATTCACAGAACTTAATTACTGCTAAGTAATTAGATATATTTGCAAGATGTGTGATTTTGTCTGAAGACTGTATAAAGATGGATTACCTAGAAGTTTAAGGGAACAGTATCAATATTAATAGAAATTAGAATAATTTAAAGTAGGTCATTAAGTAGATATCGAGAATGCAGCTCGGACTGTTAGGGCCCTAATAGACTCAGGATGATCCTCGAGAATTTTTAGTTTGTTAAATTGGAGAGCAAAGGATCTGGGAAAAATCTTCATTGGAAAATTTTACGGGTTAACTAGAGCCAGAGTCTATTTGGGCCCTTAGGTTTGCAGGAAGAATCGTCTTCCAGATATAAAATGATTTTTAAAAAATTAATCGCTACTTTTCACAAATTTTCTTGTGTGTTTGATCATATTGAATTTGGAGAGTAAATTTTCACATAAACTTCAAGAAAATTGTAACTATTCAGCTTATCTGTTAAATTCCCATTTATCATTTACTTATTATCAGATGATCCATCCTTCATACCTAATTAAATGCTGTCGATTCGACCTGGATAGTGCATTATATTGCAAGGTAGGGGAAAGTACTCTCCCTTAGAACGTTCATGCTTTCGAATAGTGTGAATTTCTTTTATTTTTTGTAAGAAACTTACACATAATTATCACGTAAATCAGTAGATGATAAGATAACTAATATTTAATAGAAATTTGTAAGTCAGGACAAATACAAGAAAATTCACATTATTCGAAGGCATGTATGTTCGAAGGGAGGGTACTTTCCCCTACAAGATATTACACCTATTTTTAATAAATTCTATAAAATAAGATGGAATAACAAGAGTTCCAATTGGTAAATACGACAACGTCAAAATTGGTTTAGAATGAATATTTTTGTATTTTGTAGAACATTGTTCTTAACTAGGTGATCCCTACTTCAGTTTCTTTCAGTTTTAACGAAGGATTAGATAGCTATACTGCTAACGATTCACTCGAGAATGGTTAAAGTCCATCCTAAGGGGGACTGCATAACAGGCCATGTGTTGAGTACATTGCAAGCGTTCTTCTTAAAATCGGTAATCTTCGAAAATGTCCTGATCCTGAATTAGAAAGCTTAACATTGATGTATTTTCCCTTAAACACTTCTCCCGTTTTGTTATCCCTTAAAGGTCTCAGATATGACTAATAAGTTCATACGTCACAGTTACACAAATTCACGTCTTGAGATCTAGTTTTTGTTGCTTGGGTATCATCGGAATTTTTTTGTTTAAATATAAACATTACGTTGATAACAAAATTATGTACCACTTTATGCATAGTAATAGTATGGATTACCATGTAAGTAATTCTTTACTTTTCAGGACATTAAGCATTCAATAGGGGGAGCGTGGTTACAAGGGTGACAAAAAGAGGACAAAATTAAACATTCCAATTTGTTGTGTTTAATATATTTGATTTACTTTGTTTTTTATTTAAATTATTTTTAAACTTTCATAAAAATTTATCTCAAGGACCTTTTTCTTAATTAAGCTAAAACCAAATAATAGCATAGTTTAAGTAAATTCTCAATTCTTAGTTTCTTTTATTGAAACATCTACCAAACACCATCAAAGTAAAAAAAAAATTCTGTTTTTTCCTGCACCTTATTCTGTTGTACTACAATGCCATGGTGACAGGAATGACTACATTAAAATCCCATTTGTCCTCGAGGAGTCATATTCTCTGTCCCCAAGCGGAAGGTTTGGGGTGTTAAATGTCTATTATTAAAACACTTATTCATTGCGCATATACCATTGAGTACCTGAAACTTGGCTATTAATAGTTAGAAAATGAATGGTTAATACTACTTTTTCTCCTTAATTATATCGAAAGGTGAGCGAGAGTGATGGGTACTCAACTAAAACATAACTAACTGAGAGTAACAATAGTTTCTCGGAACTTTGTGTAGGTGTGTGAAATGATATAATTTATTTCACAGGTAAGTATATTTAAGTTTATTTCATTTATACCACCTCAATGTCTAATTACTGTGAGAACGACTGTGAACCGCGGAGGCAGAATAATATAAAAAAAAAAAAATGAAAAAACAGCAAAAGAAGCCATAAGTTTTAAGGTGCTTAAAGTAAGAATTTTTATTTGATTTGGATTGGAAGAAATACAATATAGATAGTTATGCTTTGCTATTGATTGGTAAGAAACGTGAGTTGAACCAACAATTAAATAAACATTATGTAGATAAAATAGATGATTTTACCAAAATTGAAAAATTCATTATTTTTAATATTTTATTGTTAAGTGGACTTCATTTGAAAAAGAACTATTTTTCGGTAAGAATACCAAAAAATTTTGATATGGTAAATTTTAAATTTTCATAAATACAAATTTGGATGTTTGAACTTGTAGAGCGTACGGAATATTTGACACATGTCAGCCCAGTCGATGGCTGTAACCAGCCAAACCTAACCCTTTCTTGTTTTGACACGCCCAACTCCTACCATCCTTATTGGTGCTGAAAGGTTGCTTTGGGATTTGGGGCTCTTACTCTTAAGTAACTGTCCTCAGTTACCCAAGAAAAATAGATGGCACCTTCAGTTCTCCAATTTTCGGCTATAGGTTTTAAATTTTATTTAGGTGAGCCCGATCAGGACTTACAGACTTTAATAATCTATTAGTATTAATACTTTTATATTTCTGTAATTTTTATTTGATTTTTTTTTCATTTTAAGAGAGTTGCTGAAATTGTTTTTCCTGGAATTCCGCCTTGGATTCCCCTTCCAATATACTTTGTGCTATTAAAAATTTTGCATATTTTTTGTAAAATGTAAAGGAATATACGTACTTAGCATGAAAAAGATTGCGTTCCATAATTTCATGTTCAAATACTAAACTGGTTTTATTTTATTTTAAATATTTTTTCGACTTTTCATCTTCAGTTTTTGTAAAACTTGACATGACAGACTGGTCTATCGCAGCTCTTTTTTAAAACGCATTTCTTTTTATCGATCGCCAAGGTAACTCAATGGAATCAATGAAGTTATTGATTTAACTTTAACGACTTTAACCCTTTAAGTACGATTGGGTCACCGGTGACCCAAAAATTAAATTTTTCCTGCGGCCATCTATAGTCAGATTTCGCTCTAAAAAGACGGAAAAAATGAATTTTTCAGACTCCCAATTTTAAATCCTCTCGTCCTTAAAGGGTTAATACAAAACAATTTAATTCAATTTTTAAATTCAAATTTAAAATTTCGAAATCATTCAATCGAATTGATATAAGAACAAAACACCAATCACTAATCGAATTTTGGAATGTGAGGTCATTAATTGTACAGACTTGGGTGATTTCTTAAGTCTTAGCCTTAAGACATATTGTTCTTTTATTGTAGCACAAATTGCCTAAAAACAGATCGAAATTTAAAGAATTTTGAGATTTTAATTATGATATTCTAGATTTCAGAAATCAAAATCAGAATGTTGAATATATCAATTGACTTAAAATTTAGTTTTTTAAGAAGAATTACTAAGTTGAATATTTTGATTTTGGTCAAAATTTTGTTCTTATACCTTGAAGTATTTAAAATTTTTTAAATGTTCTTGATATTCAAAAAAATATTGACAGTAAAAAAAATTAACGAAGTTCAATATCAAAGCAGAGGACTTCAATATCGAATTTTGCGCCCACTATCTCTTGTTATAACAATCATGAATTTTGTTAAATCAATTATTTTTGTCTTCCCGTGTGAGAGCAGTACAATTTAGAATGCGAAAGTAATTAAGCTAAATTGGTCATTGGGAATTTTCTTGGTGTCTATTTCTTAAGTAGAAATTTGAAAAATTCTCATCTTCCTGGCTGTAATTGTGCTCGCAAGTGGGATTTTCTTGGAGTCCAAAAGAGATATAGAATCAAAGTAAATAGAATTTTGGAGCCTGGAGTGGCTTTATTTGAGTGTCTTGAAGTTCCTCGCGTGGGTGAAATTAAGTGAAGAACAGCAGTTTGTGGATCTCCAGAGAGATAAATTGAGACACCAAACGGAGGGAAATGAAGGAAAAATACCACAAGAGACGCACAGTAGTTTGAAAATGGTTACAAGTCAGCCTCTGGGAAGATCTCAATTTGGTTTAAGCAAGAAGTTAGGAGGACTCCCAACAGCATTCAACCTCATGACAGATCTTTGGCGATTGATACGCCGTTCAATGGATGTGAAGGTGAACATTGAGGAATAATTTATATTGGAGTATATCTAGCTTCTCTTGGAGAGGTAAATCGTGAATCTTATAACCTCTTCCATTCTCAAACACATTGACAAATTGCTGTGCGAAATTCAGTTGCGTGCAACTTCTATTGAATTGTAAATGGAAATTATTTAACACACCACAATTAATCGCGATGTGGGTTGTTGAGTAAATAAAATTGAAGACGGAGGCATGAAGCAAAAAAAAAATAACATGAGAAAGACTACCTTATACTGCTTGCCATGGTATATATTTCAGCTTCTTAATTTAATTAAAAATTCCATCGAAGATTAACGTCTTCAACCATTTTTCTCTCCCCTCAACTTCAACTTTTTTTCACTGACTTTGGAGTTCTTTTGCCTTGAAGATTTACAGTAGCGATATGGTCACTTTCGACGATGCGTCTTGAGTGTTTAGCCAATAAAACTTTTGTTAATTTGTCTTTCATATTATGAATTTAAAGTCTTCTTGCACACTCCACCACCTCCACTATTTTAAAATTGCATTTCAACCACAATAAAAAAAAGTCTGCCCAAAATCCAAGAGAATTCCATTTTTCAGATGTGCAAACCAGACGATTTACCGGATTTTCTTTATGTTCTTGTTGTTTTGAAGCTTCGAAAATATACCATAAAATAGAATTATTTAGTAAAGTTGTCAGATTTCACAACACCAATTCAACTTCTCAACTGCAATGTTCGATTAAATTGTCTGCACATGATTGCGTCGCAGCCAGTGCAGAAAACGTTTGATTACCAAGCTCTTGTGGCTCAAGAATTGAAGGAATTATCGGAGGAAAATACCTGGCGGTTATTCATAACCATCATGTTTCGCGGATTTAGAATTTGTTACGGAGAAGCCAAAAGAATTGGCGATATACTGGAACAAACCATCGGGAAAAACTTAATTAAGATTCAATCCTTATCATGTAATCCCGAATATTTAAGAAATATTCGGGATTAAGAATTTTTATATTACAGAAAGAATAGATTCATTATAACTCATATGCTTGCTCATATGTTTGTTTTTTAGTTATTTCTTTGACACATGTCAAACTTTTCTTAAGCCAGATACATTTAACAAGATCAGCTTTAAGTCTGCTACACATTAGGAAAAAATTTCATCAAAAATTGCTGAAAAAGTTTTCATCAAAAAAGGCATTTTTTACGAAAATTTCTCCTAATGTGTAGAAGCTTTAAGACATTTTAAAATATTTCAACTTTTCAGACATATAAAACTAACTTAGAAATTTTCACTTTACATGGATATTGATATGACAGCTGTCAAAGTATTCTCAAATTCACATTCGCTGGGAACTTCTTCACCCCAGGAACCTACCCGTCTGTTAAAGATAGAACCATAATGACTAATATGTTAGCTTTATTGCTTCATTGATATTTGTTTGACAAATTTTAATTAAATTTTGTATTACTTAAGGGGTTACATGGGTCTCTCTGGGCAAAAAAATCATTTTTTTTTATTTTATAGTATAACATTTGAAAATTATTATCTGAAAATTTCAAGTCAATCGGAGTAAAACTGTCGGAGGTAGAGCAGTTTTAGCTATGTATTCCGCCAGCGCGCGCATGTGTTGTAAAACTTTAACCCTTTAAGGACGATTGAAACACCGATGTCCCATAAAGAAAATAATTTCTCCTGACTACCCAAAGTTATTTTTTCCTTATGTCTGTACACAATTGTAAAGTAGAAGGTTGAAAGAATGTAGGATATTTTTTGCAAGTCTGTAGCTGTTTGCTATGTAGTAAATATTTAAGCTCAAAAATGGCGAATTTTTAAATTCTCAAATTCATAATCGATTTTATTTATTTTTTATACTTCCATTTTTTTTAAGTAAAACCCTTTTGGAAATAAAAACTGCAATACTTATACGTAATATTTTTCATTAAAGCGAAAAATATTATTCATTGGTATTGTCAGAAAAATTACTTAAATTTTTACCTATTTTTGTCCCTATCGTACATAGAGGCACAAATTACACCGAATCAGACTCTGTTGGACTTTCGAAGGTTAGATGTAAGACTTATCATTGATTATGTTTCTCAGTATAATTTTTATTGTTGATTTTCAGTTCGTAAAAAGTGTATCGTAGTTAAAGGGTTAAACGTGTTTTATCAAAACACCGTTTTATAATGCGGTAGTCAAGATTACTCAGAGTTTACCGAACCGATCTTTCTGAAATTTTGCATACTTGTTTTGAGAAGTATTATCTACTGTTTGAACGATGGATTTGCACTTCCTTTAATCAGAACCATTTTTACAATACAAAATGTGTCGAAAAATAGAGTAAGATTGATACTTTTATACAAAAACTTTTGCCAAAAATCCAGATTTTGTCTTTTTCAAAAATCCTTCGGTATATATGTATATATTCGGTTTTTTTTATTTCAGATGAACCTACTGGAAGAAATCCTGCCTACTTCAAGGTCTGTTTTTTGAGGAATGTTTCCGAAAATCAGCTACCAATGGTCGAATTTTCAAATTTTTTTTTTTTTTAATTTTGTTCTAGAGTTACTCTTTCATATCCCAAAAGTTGCAATTTCTGAAATATTTTCTACACAATAAATTATTATCAGAAAAAAGGCATATTTTTTACCTGAGAGACCCATGTAACCCCTTAAGCTTTCCAGCTTAAGAAAATTTTAAAGAAGTCTGATTTTGCAAGTAAGGAACCTTTTATCTATTACATCCATTTCCACAGTGACTGGAAAATAACTCAGGGAAAATGCATCAACTTTTTCCAGAGTTTTCGACTCAGTCTTATTTAGAATTGAAAAACTTGTTATCCGGTAAGAAGTTTATCATAATAACTATTTCATTTTGACATTTGTTTGCATCTGCGAAATTTCTGTCAAATTGACAGAGCTTTAAGATTAGGAAGGTTCTTTAAAAGTGTCAACTTCGAATTGGGAAACTATGCATTGACTGAATGCAGAATCGTAGTGACTAACTCGGGTATTTTCCGTTTTATGTGTTTGACAGCTGTCAAATAACTATTAAATTGATAGATGCTGTGACTTTTTTACAATTAAATTTTATTCCTTAACTTATTAATGCCTCAGCGGAAGTCTTCAAATGAAATTTATGCCTTCTGTGTGAAATTTGGTAAATAAAATAGAAATCCTGAAACAACTACTTGTTGTATGGAGTACAGAAATGTCAAAAGTGATAGTCACTGTGTCAGTTCAGCCGGGTTTGGGGAGATAAATTTAGCAACTGCACAGTTTGGGGTTGACAATTCAGTCCTTTACTGTACAGCTTTTCCGATTCAACACGAGTTTTAACGAGCTCAACTATGTATATAAGCAGTCCTTAGAAATGGCCTATTCCATAAGGATTGTAAAGGACATTTGATCAGTTCCACAGACAAATTTGTTGGTAGATAGACATTTTTGACATGACAGCTGTCAGTTTGAAAAGAAACAGGTGCTAGGGAATACCCCAAGAAATTAGAAGCAACACCACAGTAAAATTCAAACCATAAAACATGTTATCCCATTTCAAATTCAATCATTTATGAAAAAGGTTTCGCCATTCACTATAGCAATACATCGTTTAAAAAGGAAGTGAATGCTATCAATGAACTTTTTATTGTGTACCTCAAGATATCTCGAAAGGGCATGTAATTGAGATTGGCAGAAGAGTTTGATTTTTTTATTGATTTAACCTGATAAAGCTTGATCGTACTTTGAAGAGGTATGCCGGACTTTGGATGGAAAACCATTGAATTTCAGTGAAGGGCAAGAGAGTATAAAAGCGAAATTGAAGCCCAGAGGGATCTATTCAAATTACATTTAATATATTATTTTCAAAGTGCTATTTCTCTCTCCTCATCTTTGATTTTTCCATTGGGCCTCACCACCGTGTCGGTTGAGTAATTTTCCAATCAATTTTGCATAACGGGGCGCGATAAAAATCCATTCTGCCAGATTATATATGAACATGTTGGAATATTGTATTGTATATATTAAATGGGGAACCCACAGCCCCCCAATCACCTTTTATTGGACGATTGAGGCAAAAGCTGGTGTACTTTGTCATTTTGGCGAATGTGTTTTGCTGAATTTGCCCATGGCAAATATTTGTGCAGAATTTAATTTTGATATGGAAATTAAGTATCTATATATCGACATTCTACTGTATATTCAAAATTCAATCTATTATTACCAAGCGATACAGCAGCAATTGCGGCCACACCACTTATGCTGCAGCTCATGTTCATAACTGCAAGTTCAAAGATTAATTTTTGCAAAAAGGAGAGAAAGATGTGATTTGGATGAGAGTGTGGTCCAAGCTTGTTGAATGTGTTGGCTGTAAAGACTAGAATTGGCCTCTAATTACAAGACATTTGCCGCGAAAATTGTTGGCAATTTTGCACATGGCACGGCGTGAATTGCAAGTGAGAAAGATTATTTTTTTTTTGGAAAACATGAATATTCAAGTTTCATAAATCATCTCATGGCTTGAATTTGAATATGACCATAAATTAAACGATGAGGGTCCGCCATATCTCTTTTCCCAATTCTCCCATCGCGCGTCCATCGAAAACCCGGCCGGGTACTAAAGTTAAGTGTTATGTCTTTGACCAACCACAATGGTGAGACCGAAAGTTGCCCCGAAAATCGCCACAAATCACTCTTGACTTATTTTTTTGCTCTTCACTTTAGCCAAAACCACAAATTAATACTAAAAGTTGCCTTTTTGAAGCCACTACAAAACATACACCAAACGATTTGGCCATATCGGCAGAAATTATCTACCTTCTAGCCGCGAAGGCGAAGATTTATTTCATGTGCGATGCAATATGTTGACAGGCAATCGACTACCAATCCGCTCCATTGTCATCTGTCGATTGCAATTAACTATATCTTGCATGATTTTTTCATACCTTCTCCACATTTTATTGCTTCTGGCTCTTGTCCAAGATTTTACACTTGCAAAAGGTTATTGAAGCTGTTTAATAAGTAATCAATTAAATAGCAAAATTTATCGTATTTATTTGTATTTACCCTATTTACCACTTTTAGAAATAACGATATTTTAACATCGACTTTATACTTAACGAATTCAAGAAAGTTCGATCGATATTCTGACAGAAATTCCGTAGATCAATCTTATGATAATTTCAGTTATAGTTAAAATCGACAAAAGAAACATAACGAACGAATTTTCGAACGAAAGAGAATTCGTTCTTTTCAAATTACAAGACTTCGAATTTTTGTCAAAACTTTGTTCAGCAACGTTCGCGGCAATTGTGCGAACTTGCCGACCGATAATCCCAGAAAAGCAACTGAACAAAATATAGTTTGTCGAATGTTAAACCTCCAGCTAGTCTCATTTAACGAAAGAAGATACGACAGTTTTAATTTTATCTCAAAAATAAAAGTACCTCGATATTTCTTAACGTTCGTTGGATTTTTCAAAGTGGCAGCTGTCATGTCAACTATACACGTAATCTTATCATCCACAACCCACCCGGCAAATTCTGCAGAATTCTGCAGAAATTCGTCAGATTTGAATTACTAACTGCCGAAAAATCAGCAGAATTTCTGCAGAATTTTGTTCTAAGGTGGATCCGATCGTTGTATGAAAATCATGCAGAATTTTCTGCAGAATTTCTATAGAAAATTTTAAAATTATCTGCAGAATTTCTTTAGAGTATTTAGATGATTTCTACATTTCTTCTACCCTTTCTAATGTTTCTAAACATTATTTTAACTACATAAAAATATGTATTTCAATTTATTTGAAATTCAATTTTTATTCAACAATTTTACGTGAATACTCTCTTTTTTACAATATTATTATAATGTTATAATACAATAATATTATAATGTTATAATAAAATATTATTAAATCAGCCATAATAGAAAATACGAAGGGGAAGGAAATGGTTAGAAAACACGAAAGAAATTCGCGATGCTCACGAAGTCGCACGACTATCCCGAAGCCATACGAAGTATCCGATTGAATGACAAGAAACGTTAAAATTTCAAAAGTGCAGAATTGCAGATCGAAGTTTTGCTGGGAAGTAGATCTTAGAATATTCGAAAATCTATTTGAAGATCCAAAAAAGAGACTTTCTTACTTCTTGATATATCCGCAAGGTGGCTGAGGTACATCTTGTCCGAATTTCGAAGTGATCAAGTGTCAAAATGTGACGGTCTCCACATTGTTATGAGGAAAAAAACAGAACAGCGACGCTTACTGTTCTTGTCCCATTATTTAATCACTCCATAATCACTGAGTAACTATTTTGCTAGCTATTTAGTGTGATATTTGATAAATGTTCCCCATCTTGTTCGAAAATTTAGTATGAAAATTCGAAATGGAATTTGAATTCATCGAACATCAACGACTTTTTGTGCAAATAGAGTTCTATTTACCTTTTATCCTAGACACTATTGGAGAATCAAAATCTACTTGTGTTTACACCCAATCTATTTGTTTTTGATCAATTTATTAGCCAAATTGATCTAAAGTCTCATTCAATGTACACAAAATAACACATATTCACAAATTTTCATTAAAATTATATTGAATTCTGTTTAAAGTGAAGCGATTGATTTGCCGCAATTGAGCTACATTAGTGTCACGAAGTTGTCAAAATAATTTGGCACATGTCATAACAGATCAACTTGATTTCATTGGTTCTATATTTTGCAATAACTGTTGGAAGTCAATTGAATAAATGAAATAAAATTGAAACACTTATAGAGGTAATTTTCACATTAATTGTATTACTATCCAGTCTTGTCAGCATAATTCAACAGCATTTTAATTTCTATTAATTTAATGTTTAAGTATATATTTTTTTAATAATTAAATGTGACACTTTGAAAAGTCTGATGAAGTGTATTCCTTCACAATTTAGTGCATTTAAGGCATTTAAGTTTAAATTTTTATGAGAGAAATTCCTGTGTCACTTGATAAGTGTAAATTGGAGCTGTCAAACTTTATCGTTTAGTTTTAAATTTTAAACTTTGTTGAACTTTAGTGTTTTACACGAATTGGTAAGTCAAGTTTACTCATACGTATAGTACAACAAATTAACTGTTTATTTTTTAAATTAAATTCGTTATTTTATAATTCAATCCCAGATAAGTTAACATCTGAAAAGTTAAGCATTGCAAGTATTTTCATTTCAACTGTCAAAGTAATGTCACTTTGATAATTCTAGTGCGATTTGTAGAGTAATTCTGAAGAATAATCACATGAAACCACAATGTAAATCTAAAGAATATTTGCGAATGCTGCTCAGTGTCAAATTAATTTTCTTTTTGTCAAAATGACGTTATTAATGACAGTTAATAAATTTTAAAACTTTTTGACTATGACTTTACTTTTATTAAGATATCTATTAAGAAATTAGGATATCTATTGCTAAAGGATTTTAGCAACCTAACTGTTATTGTCAGTATAATTTGACAGCAAGCACAGTTACAACAACTTGACAGATGCAGAAAAAATTTGAACTGAGTTTATTTTAAAGTTATTAAATTTGTTTTTAATTTAAAAATAAAAAAACAAAGGAATTTCAGTACACATCTGTAGCTGTCAATGCAATTTGACACCTGTCAAAGTAACATCAACTTGTCATTTGAAGTGAAATTTATAAATTGACTTTTTGCTCTTTGATGGGAAAATGATATCGCTGTATAGGACTATTTATAGTACTTTTATACCAAATTTGGCTTTCAATTGAAGTCTGCTACCATCAATTTTATGAAAATGACAAGGTTCTACACCCCCGACCAATAAATATAACCAACCGCCTATGTTGAAAGTAGCAATTCTTAGCAACACTGCAAGTTTTCTGTCTGATGGTTCTCTCGTTTTGAGAGAACAGAAGAGGTGGGGTAGAGTTATTTAGAACACCCAATTCGTGTTACCTTTTAAGATGGAATGTCTCCCATTTGGTGATAACAAATTGCACGCAATGTAAAATGACAGAGTGAAGAAAAAACACCTCAAATTACTTCTTTCATCAGTTTAAACATTTCGTGTGGGACTTTGCAGAATACTTGCGTGGTCTTATACTGAAGCTCGTTTTAATTTTGTATAAATTTTCTCTGCATTATCAATTACTTCATTACCACCATGACATTCGCAGATAGAAGCTTAGGTGCAGGAAGACCAGAGAAAAGTCTGACCAAGTAAGACTTAAGAGATGGTAATTAAATTAATTTGAGACAATTTTCTCAATTATTTAGCACTTTTTGCTGATTTATCAAAAGAAAAAAAATATCTGCATAATTAATCGTCATTTGCAATTGGAAGAGGAATTTTCCTCGAATAAAAAAAGGATGAATCTCTGTTTAGCCTCAGGGAGCTTACGATTCTTAAAAGAATCTTTGAATGAAACGCCATTGGAACGGACTTTTGTCCTTTCACTATCAGATCTGATGAGGAGTCACATCAAAGGATCAAGTCAGAATTCAATTTGCATGATGGAAATTCACAATCTCAGCAGGGATGGATATTTATAAAATAAGAATTTGATGGTGCTGTACACCTCTATAGTACAAGTTCTTCTTATACTTTTCTTCACACGATAGAGAGGAATTTTCTGCAAAGGAGAAAATTACTTTGCCATTTTCTTCAGCTTCGAGCTAAAGAATGGCAAGAAAAAATATCAGCGAAAAATGGGTGAGGTAGAATGTTCTATTTTTCATACTCATTGCTGCTTCTTTTTTTTCCTGAATGCCCTTCTTCTACACCCACTCCTTCTTTCCAGCAATGTAAGGATTTTCATCAAACTCCCTCTTGCCAAGTCAATCAGTTGATTAAATTCGATAACAGACGTTGCGTGTTACAACCGAAATGTCTTTTGTTTCGCTTTAAGGATTCTATACACTTGTTCCTGTCACAGAAAATCCACCCTCTTTGCCATCCAGATCCACTCCCCCCTACCCCTACCTCCTGAGATCTTCAAACCGATATGTGTTATCGTTGAATACGTGAAATTTGGGAAAATGGGCTTGTGAATTATAAATGAAAATCCTCCAACATTAAAGTATCTTCACTTTGTCATTTCAGGTAAATTGCAAATAGAGTTGTTATACTGCTGCCCAAGAAGCAAGAAAGCTATCTTAATCAGAATTATTTATGTAGTCTTATTATGGATTTTTAAAAGGTTGACGAAGAACGTTATGGGATTTAAAATACAGCAGAAGTGTACAAGAACCGTTTAAAACCGAACAAACGTCAAATGAAACTTGTACGACAATGGTCAAAACGCGACATGAAAAAAATATTTTGACATTTATTCGGTTTCAAACGGTTCTTGCATACCCTTGAAATACAAGTTTTATCTCATAAAGAAAAATTGTATATTTTCCAGAAATTGTTTGTTTTTTCAAACTGACAGCTAGTCACATTTTTAAGGACTTTAACTAAGGTCTTAATAAAGTACTTAATTTTAAGGCGAAATCTTGGTAAGGTGCTGACATTTGTCCCTTAAAAATTCACACTATGCATATTAATACTTTATAGAACGATTTTAGTATACAAAAGATTGTGTATGTTCTCAAACCACTAAATTCTGTCTCAAATTTCTAATAAAATGGATTAGTCAAGAACTCTAAGCAGCAAAAGTTGCTTCTTGGGTATTTTCTTTTCAACTTTAAAATCCCAAAAAAAAACCCAAAGTTATAGATTAAAGCGAAAACGCTTTATGGTAACGAGTTGGGCACAAATAGGTGAAAAAAAGGCTCAATAACGACTTCACCTCTGAATAAATTTTAATGAACTCTCAAGAAAGATGAATAATTATTCTGTTTACTTACGGTGATCAAAACACTTTATGCCCCATCTCCGTGATAGCTCTATCGCATCAGATACCGGTATATATGGCTTACCTGGAAGTAAAAGAGATGGAAAGAAGCAATGAGTTAAAATGTGAAATTAATCAATCAAATTGCGTATATTGCTTGATCGTCTTTTTTTTTTCTACTTAAGCGAATTGCTCTGGGCAATCAAAGAAGAGGCAAAAAGAATTGACAGACGTTTAACTGAATTGTCTGATCTTTCAGCATTCTCAACGACATATCTCTCCTCACCCAAGGAGGTTCTACACATGTATGGATGAGATAGGCAGCACATGGAGTGTCTTGTATTGATCAGCTAATACACACCAGTTCTATCATGTTCTAAAAGAGAATGGTGTACACGTAAAGTTCTTTATAGTGATAGAGCCTCATTGCTGAGTCTCACCATGTGTGTGTCAGTGTTTGAAAACATTTCAAACATCACGATCTCTCACCAGAACCCGACCGAAACACCATCAGTAATTGGGACCGGTTCTTTAGTGCCTGTATCGGCTCAATCTTGAGACAATTTCCATTTAGAGAAATAAAAGAGTCGTTCTCAGGTCACATTTAACTGCTATATCTGTCGTTGACAGATATACCCTGAGATGATCATCATTTTAGACACGAATAGATTTCGGACGGTTTCGTGTATTTCCGTAGGCTGTCAATCATATCAGTTTACGTCAAAAAATGACACTGACCGTATCAAATCTAAGAAAAAATAAATTTAAACTGTATTGATACTATATCGTTTTTTGTCAGCGTTTGAAGCATCTCATGTCCCAATGAATTTTATTAATTAAACTAATACGTTTAAGTTTGAAGCCTTAGGTTCAGTATAAGAATCAAAGCGTATCAGTATCCGAGATTATCACCCATGCTCCATGTAGTCCACTAAGAAGAAATCAAAGTGAAATCGTTCAAGTCCAGCTGGGCATGAGAGCAAGGTATGAAGTATTCAATGAAACAAAAGCCGAAGAAATGGATAAAACACATGTGAGATAATAAAAGCACTAATGGAATTGGCGTTTCACTAATAAATTAACCAGATAAATTTACGATAAATTTATATCGATACAGAATCTGCGATGATGTTGGGAGCGTAAAAGAGAGGAAAGTTGTCTAAAAGCAAAAATTGGTGAGTGGCTTCAAAGGCTTTTAATCAATTTCTTGTGTTGGCAAAAGAAAAGTGAATATATAGTTACATGGCCTCAGAATCTTTTAGTTTTCTAAAGAGGAAACCCTTGGCTAAAAGGGGAAGCTTTGAGACTCTTTAGAACTCTTGCGAAAATGGCCGAGAATGAATTTGCAAAGGATGTAACAGTAAAAAGACTTTTGTGTGGACACATTGTAAGGAAATATTACTCTTGAATATCCTGTTGACATTTTCAACATCAAAGGTGAACTTTTTCCATCTATGTCAACATGCTCTGCCTCTATTACACTTCAGTGTTTCACATTTTACAAGAGTATTTAAAATTCACCACCCACACTACCCAAGCATCATATTCCCCACCGTCTCTACCATCCCCCAAGAAGAAAATATAATGTAGCAAATAAAAATCTGAGAAAGGAAATCTTTGGTGCCTTTTGATAGCTTTCACCGCCAGAACGGAATATTCTCCATAAAAAAAAATAATAAGAAATACCAAATGCAAAACAACATTGTCATCGGTTTGTAAACGAAATTTTCATTTATGTGCATCAAAAAAAATCACTTTACCAACTTTCCATGAAATACTATCTTTTACAGTTTGTCACTTTGATGCTGCTACATTTTTGTGACAATGTTACCAAGAATATTTAATTGGCGTACATATTACATTTGTTTTTAATTGATATTTTATTAAAATTTATCATAAATGAAAGTTTTTTTTTAATTGTTATTCATGCAATACTTAATTTTTGATTCGACAGAGATATCAGCAAAAAAATAGGCTGAAATAACATAGACTTGGCGGACTGCTTGAACTTCTGCGACATCGAACTTTGAACATACCATAAGGACGTATTTAGAGAGCCTTTTCTACCGGTTCTCAACAGATTCAAATCGATTTATGATTTACTTGAAAACGTTCCCAAAATAACGAAGATGATTAAATTTAATTGAATTTTGAATTCAAAACTAATAACCAATTTATTACCGAATTGCACAGCTGATCTACAACAGTTTCCTAACCGATTTATTTGAAATATTCAAACTTGTCTGAAAATCTACGACCATTCGAATACATTTATTTTCATCCAAATCATTTGACAAATAAGCTCAGGTTGTTTTAATTTATCACCCATTACAGGGGATCCAGAGTTTATGCAGATTTTCAAAGTTTCAAAAGATTGATATGACAAACTTGAAATTTTTCAAGTGGTAAATTCGGAAAAATTAATCAAAAATCCGCCTCATATCGGTTACCAAAAGCTTCATAAACCTGCGTACAATTACAATTCGATGATAAAGGGAATTTAAGTTTGTTCTACTCTGGAATTTTCAATGAAAATTCGTCATATGACATTGTAACAGTATGACAATGTAATATGACCAATTTAAATTTTTTATGTACTAAATTCAGAAGAACTAATCGAAAATCCTATTCATATCAGTTACAAAGAAGTTCATAGAACTCATTGCAATGTCTATTCGTAGCTCATTGAGCTTTAATGTTGTCCTGTCCTTAAATTTACTATGAAAATTTGTCATATGACATTGTCAAATTTTTACAGAATTCCCCTACAGGATGTATTCATTATTCATTTATGTATACTACCATCTTAGAAATAACGTACATAAGCTCTTCTTTAATTCTAATATTTAAGAGCGATTCTCATTCTCAAAAATTAGACATGGGATATCGGATCGGTAAGGACCATCCTGAAGTTCTAGCAGTAAAAAAAAATCTCACGAACAGTAGGGGGTCAAAGTCATTATCAAAGGGAAAATTAAGAAGCTAAAACCCAAGTTAAAACCATCTTGGCATCTTCAGTATCTTGATCCATTCGGGATTTAGACTTATTTTTAGCATTTGGATTCTTTCGGATTTTGACCCATCCAGATTTTTAGTTTTTTGGAACTACGATCCATTCAGTATTCTAGCTTAAGAGATTTTGGCTTTCTAAATTTTTGCCTTGGAAATTTTGGCTTTCGAGAATTTGGATTTCAAGATTTGGGCTTTTGAAACTTTGGCTTTTGACACTTTTATCCACTGGTATTGAACCTCTTAAATGTTTTTTTTATTTTGAAAAATAGATTGCGCAGATTATTGTCCTTTCATGTAATTATACACCGAGAAAAATTTGGATGGTATTTCCTAAAAATCGTGTCTTTAAATTCTACTGCCTCAAAAGATAGTAGAAAATACCATCCTCCATATAAATTTTACTTTAGAATCTACCATATTGAAATTTTAAAACTTACTGTCCTATGGATATTAAATTCTATTAGCCGGATAGTAAAATTTATTATGCTCCTTTAGATTTTACCTTGACCTCTCCTAGATTCTAATATCCGGAGAGTAAAATTTACTATCCTGCTAGTAAAATTTACTATCCGACTAGTGAAATCTACGATCTGGCTATTAAAGTCTACTATCTGGGGATATTAGAATTTACCATCGGGCTATTAGAATTTACTACCTAGTAAATTATAGTAAATTATAAAGGCGAGCACGTAGATTCTACAATTTTTGATAGTCCGATCTAATATCGTGTGACTGGGTGACTTTTTTTTTACTATTCTATTACTGTCAAATATTTTTAATTTTGTGGTTCTTAGAAATCATTTTGCGACAAAAAACTAAGATTTATCTGAGGAAGCCATAAGTATGGACAGGTCATAAGTAATTCGGCAACCCTATAACTCTTACTCTATTGAAACTGCTTCCTCACTGTATAGAGTTCGAGCAATAAAAATCAATTCAATTATTTGCAAAATGTTCTTTGATTGATCTACAATTGCTGAATGAGTGGGTGAACATATGCGACAATATTACGCATTTCTGCAATTAAAGCGAGTAGGTTTTTCCACCATTCAATTGAAAGTTCGTTCGATAGATTTTCAAAAGATCTATTGGACTTTGCAAAATGCTCATGTACAATACAGATACGTTCTAAAAGCAATACCATTTAGAATATTATTTGTTGAGCTGTATTCTGGGGGGGGGGGGGGGTAATCTATATTATTCTTCTATGTTTTATTATGAACAAATGTTCATATACAGAGATTAAAAAGGCTCCAGAGAGCTTGTTGCTCAACCGATTTGGGCAAGTTTGGGTTAGTTGGAAAGGTCTTGGAATCTCTGGTAAGTCTAAACTGATTCAAAACGGTTATGAATCGGTAACAAACAGGTTTTAAGTCGATACAATTTTCAACATATTTTGAAGAAATCCGTAAATCGGTTCCATGGCGTAAAACATTACGAACAGAGTAAAAGAACTCTGCATAATTCTTGAACTCGTTAACACAATATTTTTCAAACATGTAATACGTCTAAACAATTATCCTAAACAATTAAAGTAAGTCTGTTGCAAATCTTGTGCGTTGACATAGAACACTACAGAAAGAAGCAGTCGATATGTAGATAAGTCCGGAAAAAATCGTATAATATCCACATTTTTTGTTAAGTGGTACAGTCTATTAATTGATTGTTGTGTGTCTGCTATCCACAAAATTAGTTGAACGAGTTTGTAGGATAAAAGCAGATTTTGCAGTGTGGCATTAAATTGCAGAGAGCAAAAGAACAGGACGGAGTACAAAATAAAAAAAGTTCCACCAACTTGTCGCAGTAATTGAATTTGCCGTCTTTCTCTCCAATTCACCAATTCGCGGCGACAGTATTATACCGATCAATCTGCAATTTGCTCTGAGGCAGCCATAAATTCAAATCACACTCCAGTGATCGATTGCACAATTTTGTCGCATTGCCTCGAACTGCAAAATCAGAATATGAGGTGGGAAAGAGTCCTCCAATAACTTGTTGCTAATTAAAGAAATCTCTCTTCTCTTGTGTATGATTAATGGATGAATGGCAGGAAAAAAGGCCTGGAGCAATTATAAATTTTTCGAGTTATAGCGCGCAATTAAATGTTCGCCTTCAACTTCTTTTTTTCTCTGGTTCCCCCCAAGAGTTGGGACTCCTTTTTATGCTGCACCAACTACTATTCCTATATAGATCACCGCCACTTTAGGTAATCAACAATTTCTCATTATGCCATTTTCACAAACACACCGCGTCCAAAAAGCACACACAATATTGCATTTCAGCGTCTGAGCAATGAGAATGGAATGAAAAATCAACTGTAATTATGCTTCTCTGTGGTGCACGTAGGAAAAAAAAAGAAGAAAGAACACATATTGTATGCCGGCAATAATGTGAATATTGCGTAACAGACGAAATAGAGCAATATTGCAGATTGATCTCAGTGAATTAATTGTTAATCGAGTTGTTATCGAATTCAAAGAGACTTTTTCAATCAATGAGATTGCAGGTTTTTTCCTATGAGTGGAGATATATAGGATTGGAATAGTAAAAGAATGGTATTTACATCAATGGAGAGTGGTTCATAATTCTACATTGCCGGAGGCTGCGACCGAGGGGCGTATAAGACTTTTTAGTTGGGTCACAATTAGTTTCATATTATCCAAAACACTTGAAATTAATTAGGTCGTTTAGGTTCACAAAATCTACACAACCTACATCGAGATTGCCTACTTAAAAGTTGATAGGGGAAAGCTTTTAAGTAAAAGAAAGCTCTGGCTTCGAACACATATTTCCAATATATTTCATTTGGAATTTTAATGGTGTATGTTACTGTACAATTTTAGTAATCGAAACCGAACTCAAACTAAGAATATCGACATTATCACAGAGCAATCCCCTTTACTATCTAATCCATAAGTTATTGTTTTAAATAAATTATAAAAAATTCTCAACGTTTTTAGCTGGGGATTCTTTAAAATATCAGCTTCCCTTGCCTCTCAGCTTTAAATTGACATTTTTACATTCAGTTCAAACTTTATAAACACATCATCGTATCTGTACGGTCTTTAGACCTAGGATTAGCCATGGCTTTTTCAATTATTTGGCCTATATATCATGGTTCAGTCTTAAATTTCAGTACGTTACATGGCAGAACTTGGGACCTTTCCATAAAAAAGGCAGAAAGAGAAAGATTAATATAACCAAGATACCAGATATCTCGAAGTAGCCAGCCCAAGGATAAAGATAATAAGGGAAAAGTTGGTACTAATTTTGTGAAAAATTGTAAAAGTTGACCTAATTCAGTCTAAATGCTCTGTCAAAACAGTAACCGAATTAATGAACGAATCTCAAAATGCATTTCAATAACTTGCACACTGATGAAGACTTTTAGACTGAGCTGAAAGCTCTGGAAAAAGTTGATGAGTTTTCTCTGATAGGTTCACGTCAATAACGATTTATTAAATCTCTACCTAGTTCAAAATAAAATTTTAGACCCTCCCATTCCTCTAACTTGAATTGAGACGCATCCAATAAATCTGCAGTTGGCCGTAACTCTCCTTTTGTCGAAAACCATAAGCCGATATCTCTTACCGTCTGTTTTTTCGCTTCCAGACGTAAAAGCGACCATAAACTCGTATTTATCCCAATCTTCCTCAATTTCACTAAATAAGATTTCTCAGTTCAAATTAAGATGTTGATTGTGTTTTAACTTTAAGGTTTAATCTAATGAAATTTACAAATAAATATTTTAATAGCAAAATTAAAAAAAAAAATTAAAGCAGATTAAATTAATTAAAGCTTAAGATTCATGACATAATTGAGGAGAAATGTGGAACCTTCATATAACTGATCTCTTCAGCATCTCTACATTTCCTACATTGTTAAAATTATGTAGAATTACCAGCAATGTATTCCTTTTGAGTCAGTAAAAATATCAAACTTATACTCATGTATTTCTATGGGGCATATTTAAAAGTTAAAATGATCTATTATTTGAGAGTTTGTCTCAGTTTTTCAAGTGCTAATGAACTTTATAAATAATTCCGAAGCTTTCACAAGTATTGAAGTTGCTAACCTTTTAAAATCGGAAGTCAAAAAAATCGTTCTTAAATACTTAAAGAAGGTCAAAGCATTTATATAACGATTCTATCTTCAGTTCAATAAAGGCTTCTACGCATTAGGTATATTTTTCAACTGTTCATGTGATGAGAATCGCCAGTAAGAAGAAATGTAAAAATTCCACCAAAAATACAATTTTTGAAAAATAAAATTGCTCAGAATAAAGGCTTTAACAAACATTTTTGTAAATTTTTATATTAAATTTTGTTCAGTTATAAATTTGATAGATTAAACAGATTCTACAACAAGCAGTTAACAAATAAAAGATTTCCTAAAACTAAAACTATATTGTACAGAACCTTCATGAATATTTCCTTCAAAAAATATTCCAATGCAATAACAATCCGCGAGCGGCGATCCCCTCGGCTTTTATGGGTATGCAAGACCAAAACTCTACATTTTGTCATACGAGAAAGTAGGGAGTTGGAGCTAAATCCACTCACTTCGCCAAAATACAATTAATGTTAAATGCATGTGGAAAATTAGATAAATATTTCAATTAGTGTTGGACTGAGATAAATTGTGTCTGATAAAATTTCTCAACAACCCCACAAACATTTTACCTCATCCAAGCACCGGAATATTTGCAAGAGTGCGACAGGACAGACAGAAATTCAGGACCTTGAAGCATCGCCAACATTATGGCAATTATTGTGGTACGACAGGAATATATGCAGAATGAATAGTAATTCATTTCATGGCACTGCACAAATCCAATTAGATCATCTAGCGACTCTCATGGTAATTCGTGGTGAATTTTGTACACACGGGTGGGATTCTCATCATGGTAGAAAAGTCATTAAATTCCCACTAAAATGGAGACATTAAAAAATCATTGAATGAAATTTTTAAATCTTTCTTCGTCTCTTATCCCGATAAATTTAATGAAAATTCATTGTTAACCTTAAGGACGAATGGGACACCGGTGTCCCAAAAATAAACCTATTTTTTCGGACTATTTATAGGAAAAAGTATCTTTCTATAGTCAAGAAAATTGCTTTTGTTCTTGGGACATCGGTGTCCCAAGAGATAATCTAAGATCCTCTTTATATTATACCGGAAACTTAACCTAGAGAAAAGGAAAGTTTTACGTTAGACGGATTAGTTCGACCGGAGATAGCATTACTTGTTACGTTACCTTATATTGGAAATTAGGTTTTTTCGTTCCAACCAATTACTCAGTATTTTCGTGAAAAATGATTAGTAAAAATGGGTTTATTATGAAAATATTTTGATAGGGGGAAGTCGGGCATCTTGGAAATTGGGATTTTTCTCCTATATTTAAGTGGAACTGAGCCATATCAAAATGTAATTCAGCTTCTCAATCTGTTTGTGCATTATATCACGATAAAGCTCACTTTTATTTAAAAATAGTTGAAAAATTCCAATTTCAAAGGTACCCCACTTTCAAAGGTGCCCCACTTTCCCCCACCTTTTATTCTACTTTGCATAATTTACTGATCGCAAAGAAATGTTTAACTGATCATTTAGATTTCTTACTGAACTTACTGACTAATAAAAATTTCTGTAATGTAAAGTCGTTAATTACAATAAAGAATCAGTAAAAACAGAATTTTTCCAAGTAAATTATTAAATTTAATTAAAAAAAAATATTTTGCAAGTAAAGTTTTGGTAAATCCCATTAATGTATTTTACCTTATTGTTTCATAAAAGTAAATAACGTAAAGTTGGTAACTTTTGCTATTTGTGTTACTACTCAGTGACATTCTGAGTATTTTAAAATTGTATTCTGGTTTTCTCAGAAATTTCGTCCCATCCCCTACTCAATTCTATTAACAGACAGAAAAATATGTAAATTTTGTTTTTGCTCTGAAACCTAGTAATTTAATAGAAATGTCGATTTGTCATGCGAATTGTCGATCATTTCTACGTTGAAAAATACATAAAACAAATTGGTGGAACAAGAGGGTGAAAATAAAACAGAGATTTTATTTCACATGCAACACGAAAACAAACTGAATTTTGCTATAGAACAGTACTTCTCCAAGTTAGAACCACTGTTAAAACTAACGAAATTGATATGGTGACAGTTGCTGTTTTTATTGCTAGTTCACCAATAATTTATGGCCACTAACTATCTCAGTGTGTTGAATGAATTATTGACTGCTGAGCACAAAACACGATCAAAATGTAAATTTAATGCCTGATCAAAATGAACGAAAAATTTTTTTAACGGTTTTCCCAACCATTCGCCTTCCAAACATCTCTATTACAATTTTCTCACAATGTTGACACTGTCGTTTTATGTCCATCCCGAAATGCGTCTGTTTCTTCTTATGCCGCTAACAATTTTTCCACTTGAATTAATCGATAGAGTTCAGAAGAACCTGAATTGGTTTCTTGTCAATGAATTTATGTTCAATTTATGAGACTCTACTGTTTAATTTAAAATCCCCAAAGGTTTCTTGAAAGAATACCTAAAATACAAAAATTCATTGATTTTCTGAAATCATTGAGATTCTGGTCAGTATCTTGTCTATTCCTTCTTTTAGGGAATCTAAAAAAATAAAAAAGAAACACCTCTGTGGTACTGAAATTAAAAATAAATCGAATTTTATTAGAAATCATGAGAGAATTACATAAAATGAAAAATAGATAATTTTTGAAAATTATAATTGTCAGGATTTAAAATTAAATTTGATTGGATTTTTATCGTTCATAGTGTAATTAAATTTAAAACAAAATATGATTTTGCGCAATATAATATAAATACGGTAGTGAAACAACAATAACTCGGAAATTAATTACCCCTAAAGTTTATGTTAAATGTAGGTATTTTGATAGTTATTGCAAAAATTTCATTTAAAATTATATGTTTAACCTTTGCTAACAGATTTCATCATATATGAACCATTAAAAAATGTTGTTTGCTTTATACTTTTAATCATAATATTTTTCTAGGCCTAATTAAAAATAACACAAACAAATGAAGACAAGGTGAACTGCCTCCGAATGTGTCAGGTGGTGATGCAATCCTTTACAGGAAAATACAAAATTCTTTGCCAAAGCCCTCAGCACTTCAAAGTGCCTTGCCCCGAAAGCTCTGAAGCGCCGAAAACTTTGGCAAAGAATTTTGTATTTTTCTGATAGGGTGAAAGGAATACCTATTGACATTTTAAGGAGTCGTGTCAGGATCTATTGACACCCTACTCTGTACCACTTGGAATACAAAATTTGAACACTTATCTTTATCAAAAAACTTAGATTAAGGAAAAATGGCATATTATTTACATTTTATTAGACACTTCAAATAAATCTAAAGATTTTAACAAAAGTGTCCATAGGGGTTCCCTGTCGAAGAGGTGTTCCTTCGACATATGAAAGAATTGCATTCCCTGACGCTTCCGGATTCCGGAGGTAGTGCTATTGCTGCCGTCAGTATTCCGCCAAAAATAAAACAAAAATATTTTTTTTACAAAGATGACAAATTAGTCACCAATTCATAAAAGAGCTAATTCGGAAATCGTAAAATATCTAGCAGAAAAATAAAAAAAAAATCTGCAAAATTTTGATTTTTTTTTTAAATTGCAAAACCTCAGTCCAAAAAACCTTTTTTTTTTTAGTATTTAATAATTCAAGAAATGATTGCTTACAAAATAAAACAATGACAAAATTTATTTTATAAATTTTATCTTAAATATATCATGAATATTTTCAAAAGTAACATAAAAAATCAAGTTTTTTTCTGATTGTTGAAAAACAAATTCTAAGACATCAATAACTTATTTTGAGTTGAAAAATTTGAACTATCCTTAGCCAATCTTACTTGAGTAAATCTTTTTTTTTTCAAATTTTGAATTACCAAACTTTTAAAATGAAATTAGCATTATAAAACTCTTTTTGGATCTTTATTTTTCGATACGTTCTCCTCACATAACAAGCTTTAAAATTAAAGATTTTCATTCCCATTTCAACATAGTTAATGAGAAAATAGCTTATAATGATATTTGAAAGTGGAGTTAAAATTTAAACACTTTAAATACTTGTGTCAAGTCGACCGAAGGGCCTTTTTTCTGATTTTTTCTGATACTAAATATTTGGATTATTTCCGCAAACGATTTATTCCAAAATTGAGGGGTTTATCTCAGAATTAATGGGCTAAGTTAAAAAGAGTTAAAAAAATTTATATTCAATTTTAAGATTTTAAAAAATTGAAATAAATTTTGGATTGTTTATAAAATACTGCCCATCTCATCATTCCTGTTTAAGTTCACTGGTTTCTGTTTGATTTAATACGTATAAATATAAGGGAATGGAAAGACAGATCGCAAATCAATTACCTGCTGCAGTTATCAATTACGTATTAACATTTTTAAGGATATTTGGAAGCATGTTTTAATGAAGCGAAATTAGAAAAGCTTTGGGCTATATAAAAAGCTATCGGTCCTAATCTTTATGTTTGTTCAGAAAGACTGAAGTTCGCCTTAATACTCATCAAATAGATGAATCTAGTATATTTTTTAGAATTTGAAGATGCTGGAAAAGCAATAATTTTTTCAGAGAATTTTATGCTCTAATGCTAGAAAATTCTACTAGAGTAAAGTGGTACAAGTTGGACCATGGTTGGATAGGGCTTTTTTCTTGATAAATATATAGTACTTCATTTTTACTTGCATATTTTTAATGCTTTAGTTTTATAATTTGGTTCCTTATGCACAAAAAAAATGTAGTACTGTATTTATCAAGAAAAAATCCCTGTCCAACTTGTATCACTTTACCCTACAATTTGTTACCAAACTAGAATCTTAAATTGTTCAGAATGATTGAGAAATCAATAATACAAAATAAATGAACATCTTAGACCAGTTAGTTAGTATTGTGATCAGTGGAGAAAGATGTGATCCAAGATGGATCATTTTTTTTAATTTTTTCTTTGAAACAAGTATTTCCGTCTTTTTCTATGAACTTATCTGCATATTCTTAGTATTTTATGCACTGGTCAAAATTGTTCTTTCTGGCCATTTAAATCTAAATACTGACCAACATGTTACTTCCGCTAAGATTATAAAATTTTGCAAGCAATTTATACTTAGAAAAGGAAATAACTAAGGAAAGCTTCCAGGCTTTACACACAATCTGTGTTCGAACACTTCGTATTTTTATCATATTCCTTTAATGAGTCTAACCCTTCTGACCAAATGGCAATATATTTCAGCAAAAGTCCCAAATTTCCCAAAAAAAAAATAGGTCATATTCATTAAAGGAATATAGGAAAATTATGAAGTGTTCAAAGTCAGAGAGTATACGAAGCCTGAAAGTCTTCTCTAGGGCTTATGACCATTTGACTTTGAAAATATTAGAAAAGAATCGCTAAAGGTCATCTTAATCACCAATAAATTCGAAAAAATTGTTGTACACAAAAGTAAAACGAGTTTAAAGAAATTGCACTATAAAAAATATAACAACTTTAAAAAAAATTATTTATTTTTCAATTAAAAGTCTTTAACCTAATTTTAAAATTGCGCTTTTAATGGAATATACTCAAAGGTACACGAAGCAATAAATCTTCTGCTTTTATTTCGCTCATTGCATAATTCCAGCCATTAAGTGAAAGTCATAGCGGCTGGTGTAATTTCATAATGGTTTACAATTTCGATAGAGACTGCATTTCAAGTACAAAAGACTGAAAACTTAGATCAATAAATAAGTTCACTTTTGAAGGTCTTTGACACAATCAATCGATGAAGAGTTGGAACATATGGTGAAGAAAAGGTGATTGGTTTTAGACGAACGATTTGAGCGTGTCCAAAAGTCTGTGAAATTGTAGCCGTGACTTTATTGAAATGTTAATTAGGTTTTTTTCTCTCTTTTTTTTTATCTCAAATTTAAATAATGGAACTATTTTGAAATAATCAAACATTTTGGAATTATAGGGAGATTGCATCTTGAGCGAAACATTCCAGATGTCGTTTGGAGCATTATATTCAATGGCTGTTTCCACTTGATTGTGTCTCAAAATTGCTCCACATGAATAAAATGGGTTTGGACGGGGATTAGAGAAGATGCTACGATATCTTTTTTGTTAATTAACATTTTTCTGCTGTCGTCGGACTATTGTGTGTAATTGTTGAATCATTGTTTGATGATCTGTGCAATGCCTTTGTCTTGCCCTCTTAACATACAAAAGGTTGGTATTTTGGGAGACGCAAATGGGCGAGAGATTCGATGATATTCCGATAATGTCTCCTTACGAATTGCCTATGGAATATCAAATTGCTCTGTCACTTTTAATGGGAAATTCTAAAAGACTAAACATTCCCAAACTATATCCAAAAAAATAACCTCCCATTCGATTCCACCCAAACGCTGTTTCGAGATCAATAAAACAAGCCATTATGCTATTTCGTTGCTTCACAAATAAAATTGAAAAAAACTGAAGTGTAGAAAAGCAATATTGAGAATTTTTAATGCAGATTAAATTAAATTTAACTCTTTTTTTTTATTGAGAGCAGAACAGAGAAAAATAAAATATTTTTGGTGAAATATTAAATATTGCTTTTGTTGCAATAACATAAAATTGAATTTAAAAGGTGTAGCTGTGTCGATAGCTTTTGATACTAAAAATAAAATTCTCAGAATATGCATATTGTCCAAACAATTGCCAGACTCTTTTAAATGGTTGCCAAGAAGACAACCATCTCAAGAATACGTATGGCGTGGGCGACAAGATTCTGATAGAAAAGAAGCCATGTGATGTATAGTGGACAAAACGATCTATCGAAAATCATTTTAATTATCTTGTTTAGCTTCTCTTTCCACATTTTTCACAGCAACTATATATTTTTTTTCAATTCTCTCAAAAAGGCAACATCTCAACGTGAAAGAATGTGTAGCACCGGATGGTGCTAGAATTAATTGACACATTACCTGTTTGACATTTTTCAGCCATGGTTCCGATTATATGTTTCTCTTAAGGAAAAATAACAAATAATTAGTTTGAATTTATTAAGGAGAAAAATCAACACAACAGACAGCTTTCATTTCTTCAAATCGTCAAAATCGTCAACCTTTCAGTCTCCCCATTAAATTTGATTGATATCCCAATGCTTGATTTGGTAGTTTTAGAATTTTTTCCACTAAAATCTCATTCCACCTCAAATACTCTCAATTTTGTCAATAAATGAATATTTTCGCTATTTATAGCTACAGTGAAGTCACTAATAGGGTATTCACCTTTTACAGAATACAATTTTAATGGAAATGTGTCAATTAAAAAGTAAACTCTACTATTGAATTTATTTTATCATTTAGAATTTTTTTTACTAATTCCAAGAAATTTCAGAACGTTAAAACTTAGTATATAAAACCATCACAAAATTTAAAAATCTTATATAAAAAAAATTATAAAGGCTCTGGCACACCTTTAAGATCAGGAAATTTTCTTGAAATCAAAATTCACATCCTTTTCTTTCTCGCACGTTTTACTTATGTCTATCTCATTCTTTCGATCTCTAAATTCGATTGAGCTAAATTGAATTTGTTGTGATGTTTAAAAGAAAAAGAAGAGTGCGAAAGAATGAGAAAGACGTATGCAAAACGTATGAGAAAGAAAGACACTCGAATTTCGACTTCATGAAATTTTCCTGACCTAAAAGGTGTGCCGGAACCATAAGCAACTGACTTATAAATTAATGAAGAAATATCAGATATAACGAATTACAAAATAATTGAAAACTGCGACACAAATATGCAAAGCATAAAAAAATAATATAACAAAAATAAATGAGCACAGAAAAATTAACAATTCAGTAATCATTTATAAGTTATCGAAAAATCCATAAAATTGTGTAATTTGGTCGAAATCATTAATAAATTTTAATTGTATTTCTTAAATTACAGAGTAATCTAAAAAACTTAAGAACCTTAAGGATTTATTTATTTAGTAATTGAATAAATTAAGAATAGACTGAAAATATAATTTAAAAATGCTTAATGAATATTAGGGTAAAAATTCAAAATTACAAATTTTCAAATAAATTTGTAAAAGAGAATTTTTAACAACGAATAAATAAATTATTAGCAAATAATAATAATTAAATAATTATATTTTGTATATTTTTTCTAATCGAAATTTGAATTTCAAATATTACCACCTGAATAAGCTACAACCAGATTACGGCGCCACCTGACGGTTAATCAGTGCGAAAGATTTATCATTCAAAAGAGAATCATGTGAGATGCCATATGGAAAGGAATTACCAAGTAAACCTTCAGCTATTGAATTCATTTTCTACAAAATTCAAATTCAAATCAAATATCAGTTAAACTGAAAAATTAGTCCAAGCAAATTTTTAGTTGTAGTTTAATTAGTTGATTTCTGCGGCTTCAGTCTATCCTTCTATATAAACATCAATAATAATTAAATTCAAAATCAATTACGGTAAATTAGATCGAACTAAATTTGCTGTAGTATTTAATTAATTTTTCACTGAATTATTGATTCATTTGGTATAGGGAAATTTCCGCAGTGAAAAAGTTGTTTAACAAATTTAAAATAAATCCACTCAATAACCTATTAACTTAAATTTATGCATTAGCTTTTTGGGGGATTGCGACAGGAAAGAGGGCAATTGAGAGTCACCACTATTAAATAGAGATTTACTTCTGACGATATTAAGCCATATTCCAGGGGGTTACCCCCAATTTATTAGATGAGAGAAATGTACCTAGGTCATCCATCAAAATTTCGTTTTGTGCTGTGGAACTGTGGTTTGCGTGTGTGACAAATAGCAATTTAGTCAAATATAGGGTTATGACTAAGTAAATATTTTAGAGCACAACACCCCAACCCACTTTTCACCCACTTTCCCACTATATGTATATTTCAACCAAATATATAGGCATTGAGCCGGCTTTTTGGGATTGTCCAGGAACTATATACACAAACCCATTCACACCACAACACAAGAGACCTCAAAATACTGGCTGGAACTGAAGGAGGGTCCCATCAAGTAGACATATACATACATGTTCTAATTTTATTTAAGTTGCCTAATAAAGTGTTTCTGCGTATAAATATTTACTACAATTTCACTACTTATAAGATGGGCGCCACTGTTTAAAGATGATTCCCGAGGGGTTAGAAGCAAAACAATGCATGAACAAAATGTTCATTAGTAAGAGCAAAACTACACAAAATTGCAAATATCAACAAAGATATCCCAATATGTTCTTAAATAATTCACATTTTCTTTCAAGTGCCTGAAGCACAACATCTAATTATATACTTTAGGCTATAATATAAAGTATCTAATTTATTGTGGGTAATCCTTAATTCTCAGTGATAATTTCTGGTATCACATGTTGGTTAAAATGTGGTTTTTGTGACGAAATTATAACTAAAATATAACCGTATACCTATTAAAATCAAAAAGGTGTGGCGAAGCATTCCAGGTGAAGTGCTCAATGACTTAGATACTATACCTCAAAAGTACTTTCTCATCATTTACCGTCTACCGGGTCTTAACCGATTAAAACCAATTCATTAAGTCACTAAAAACTCCCCAAAAGGGTTTTAGAAGTCATATAATTGAATTTTGGATAAAAATTAGTTATCGGTTATAAATCTCAGCTAATAACCGATTCATAACCAATTGGAATCGGTTTAGTCTTATAATAAATTCCAAGGCCTTTCCAACGAGCCTAAAATTGATACCATTCGGTTGAGAAATGCGCTCTTTAGAGTCTTTTAAACCTTTTACGTTGAAAAATTGTTTTTAGGAACGATATAACGGTATATGAACGTATATGGACGAAACATCCGCTTGGATAATCTCTGAAACATATCCAAAAACGAAAGAATCGAACAACGCGTTTTCGAACAATACCAAAAAACATGGTTTTGAAGGGAAAAGGAGAGGTGGGGAGAAAAAGAGGTGCATATTAGTGGTCCTAAGGTCTATTTATGGAGTTTCCCGAAGGTTGAGCCTCGAGTGGGTCAGTGGATAGAGTAGTAGCTCTATGACTGCGAGGTCTTGGGTTCAAAGCTGAGCAGCAGCAGAAAACGATTTCTCATGCCATATCGGCATTGAATTCGTCCAGTGAATGAATGAATAGTAATGTCAATGGTGCATATTAACAAAAAAAGTGAACCGCCTAAACAATAAAGGCTGGTACAAAAACGAGTTTCGACATGAAAGCGGTACTTCAGTCGATACAAATATTCGCTGTCACTGATCCCAAACACACACCGAGAAGGGATGCTGTGATATAGTAACGGCACTGATAGCCCACAGAGCTGTGATATTGAGCGGCTACCCGTATCGGGGGAAAAGATAGAATAGGAGTGGGGAAGCATAAGGGGCCCAATTGGTGGCCTGGATGCATCGGAATATCCGAAATGGAGAATGACCCCTGGCAAAATCTTATCTTATCTTATCTTCCCGAAGGTTCCAAGCCTCTATCTCCACCGTTTGGGCCCTAGGCGTGATAACGACCAGACGGACAGACGCACAAGCAACGTGATATCAAAAACTCGGAACTTGATATTTCCAAAATTCTACCAAAATGTGACCTTACAGGGGATAATCAGTCCACATTCCACATATATATATATATACTCAAAATCGAGAGATTATATATACACTGAGAGAAATCCGAAAAAGTTCAAATAACATTCCGCACTGAGAAAAAAGAGGCTACGATTGACTTTTTTTCGTCATAACTTTAACACTTTTCGGGTGTAAAAATATATCAAAATTTTTTAATGTTAATTTTACAGCTTTTGAGGGTAAAATTAACATGAAAAAAGGGTAACTGTAACACCTAATACACCTAAAAAGGGTAATATTTACACTGATTTTGGATCAATAATGCAGGGTAAAACTAACATTTCCGGAATGTTATTTTGACTTTTTCGGATTTCTCTCAATGCGGAAATGTTTATTTTACCCTGCAGTATTGATCCGAAATGGGTGTAAATATTATGCTTTTTAGGTGTATTAGGGGTTAAAGTTACCCTTTTTCATGTTAATTTTACCCATAAAAGGTGTAAAATTAACATTTAAAAATGTTGATATATTTTTACACCTAAAAAGTGTTGAAGTTAATCGCACCCACGTTTTTTCTCAGTATACTGCTCTTTCTGTTGAATTCGAGCAGTAAAAATCAACGAACTCTGTTTCTGTACTGATAATTCTAAGCTTAACTAATTGAAAGCCATGTAAATAACTCTAAGTTGAAGAGTTTAATTGCAGACTGCCACACATCCTTCCTTTCTACTAAACTTTTCAGAACTTCAGGCGAACTGTATGCTCTTAACCCCTTTACTAAAGCAAGAGAGAAAGTATCCTGGAGCATCGCGCGGAATTTCGCTGTGCAATAGATGAGGATAAAAAACTGATTAAAAGTTAAAGTTGTGGATGAAAAAGGATTCAGTGATCCAGAGAGTTCCTGTTCACAAAATTAGTTATCAAACCGTGGGGAGCTAATTAAATTGGTTTTAAGCTATATGTATGTTGCTCGGGTTGTTTCCTGTCTTCAGGTTCACGCGCTCACACGATAATTAAATTTTCTGATTGTACCAAAATTGATTTAGAGCGAAAGGTACTTTTCCACCCCAAAAGCCCCAAGGATGTCTTCCTGGGAAATTGCATCTCTCTGTTCGCTGTATAGAGCTCATTTGGGTGAATGAGGTTATGTGACGATTGTCATGGTTTATTTATTGTTGAACAATTCATTCACTTTGAGATCTATATCAACGAAATTTCATTTTTCCATTTGATAAATTGACATTGCATCCAATGTGGATGGATGGCAGTGGGTGGATTGATTGATTTCATATTAACTTTTCTCTTTTTTTGACCATCAAACGTGAGATGGTTAATGATTCTTGCCATTGGCTCTCTGTACTCAGAACATCGTCGCAGAAAGCGAAGGTGGACATAGTATCATAGTTTAATCTTTATTACAAATCGATAACTTGAGAGAGAATTTATTTCTACTTTCGTTCAACATTTATTACTTTTGTCATACATTGATTTTAATCGAAAAGTCAAACAGTTTGATGATAAAGCTTCTACCAGCAGCTTTATTGTTGATTGTACTGCACAGATTTCGAGAGCTTATCCTTATTTAATTACGTGGGTGCACCATCTGAATGAAAATACCCCAAAATGTCTAGGAAAACGCTGATAAAATTTTTCCATTGCTCAATACAAAATCCACAGAGAGATAAATTATCCATCACTAAAATTTCTGTAAAATCTACTTAAAAAACTCAAAAGAAATACACTGTTTTAATTCTGTAATCAATGATATGGAATGCAAAAGTACTATTACTCTTATATTGACCAAAATCTGTTCCTTTCACTTTCAATTAAGAAATCCATGAATTATTCACCTTGTTGTCCCAATCAATGCTGGGCAAGAGTGGTAAATATCACGCGGATTTCAAAATATTGATGTCATGAATCACATTTTGTGTTGAATTGAAGATCAAAATCAGGCCAATATTTCTATAGTTGAGATGATTAATGATTTAGAGAACTGAAACGGACATTTTCTGCTGTGCATTTTGGACGATATTCCTCTGCAGATGAAGTACTACAGAAGTCACGAAATTCCACTGACAATATCTTCAGGGGAGGGCATTATTCTTCAGAATAATTGATTTTAATACAGTCACAATAAATAACATAAGACAAATTAAGAGAGAACAGTTGCTCCTCTGCAATCTTTTAACCTTAGCCTTTTTTTTAAAGAAAACAAAGAGTAAATATTGAGGGATTTAATAGAGTTTAAAGAACTTTTTCTAAGTGTCTATGGCATCTATATTTGGATAAGTTTAAATAAAGGCATTTCACCCAAAAATATTCTTGAAATGTGGCTGTCTCCGGCTTAACATAAATGGCCTCAGTGAGAAAACGACAAATACCCTTATCACTGATCTTACAGTTCTTAAAAGAAATTTCTCGTTTATAGTTACATAGACTATTTTCTAAGGAAAACCAAATTTTAACAGTCATTTGACTTTGAATCAATTCAGATATAACTGAGCTAATACTTGAGATATGCTAGAAATTACGTCATGATGACTAGGTTTTGCTACTTGGGAGGTGACAGTGATATGATGATCAACGTAATCTACTCTTTCCTCCCTTCAGCTGAATATCCTATGTGGATAATTTTTCTACGGTATGAACCTGTCTTGGCCCTTGAAACAAGCAAGGTTGCTGCAGCATCATTTTCCTTTAAAACGATATTCCTGTATTCCCTTTCAATCTCTTAAACTATTGATTTTTGAAGCATTGAAACTTCAACATTGACTATTTGGCTGGCGGATGCTGAATAGTGTCTAGAATCACGCATTGGTTGAGAAGGTTGATGAAGAACTGTGTTGCACATAACTTGTTCAATCACTTGGCAATTGGGTGTGCAAACGCCATTGATTGGGGCCATTCACCCCCCTTCTCCAGCCTCAGCTTCAAGAGCTCCCATGGGAGTTGCTCGCTAATCAAATCAATGGTGTCGTCTCTGTGCAGATCCTCCCCAGAACCAGAACACGAAATGGGGAATGGGTGACGATAAAGTGGCGTAGAACCAGAAATCCGGAAGCTATAAATTACTGATTGGATTTCTCACACTTCGTCTCACAAAGTTAGGCGCCCATCCTGGAGCACCCTCCTCTATATGCCAATAGGGGGAGAACGGGATACCGCGCTATGTGCTTAAAATACCGTCCAAATTGCACTCTAGAGAAAAGCACCGTGAACCCCCGATAGAGCACCCTGCGGGGGCTGAAAACCCAGACAGAACCACATTAATTTACTCCAAACTACGGCTATTTTCTCACCCTTTTTTTTCCTCTGCCATCGTCTTCCACAAAAGGGTGCCTCTGGCATAAGAAACCCTGAGGTATTTTTCACTGAATGCTCAAACGAATTTTCCCCCAAACAGCCAATTATTGCCATTTCATTTGGAATGTTCAGTCAAAGATATCCAGAAAACCAACCCAGTTTCTCATCCTTATCAAAAACCACCAGCTTTTCGAGTACACACTCTAAAAGCACCTCTTCTGCAATTATCTCTGTGCTCATTAAGCTATCTCACCTAATGCGCCAGCAAATAAATGATTGCACAATCCAGTAAAGTGGGACAATTTTCTAAAATGCAACCAAATCAGTATTTGGCTGTTGCGTTTAATTGAAATTGGAACCTAGACCATAAAACTAGGTGATTACAAGAATTTTTATTGCATAAAATCTTGGCTTATCCACGGCAAGCATTCACAAACCCTGCTTTATCCATTAACGCAATAAATATTAATAGTTGTACCTTACAAGTTACGTGGAAGTCGTATTATAGGTAATAAAGTCAACATATCCTTTTATGGTCCATTTAAGGTTTTAGACAGCTTAAAGATCCAGGAAATATGTTCATTTCTGACGAAAATATGATTTTTATGTATCTTCGAACATGCATTTTAATGTTTTCATGTTACGTATAACTCAATTAGTGAAGTTGTCTATTTGTCCATTACACAGTAAAGATCATTTACATAGGTTTTTATTATATTTAAAATTATTTTATTGTAACAAGCTGGTAAAATGCACTATAATTACTTCTGAGTGCATAAAGACCAAGATATCTTTTGTGCAAAAATTGAAAGTTTCTTTCACTTCAAAGATGAATTAATTTTCTCATTAACATAATCAAAGTAAAAGCATAAAATTTTTACATAAACAAAACATTTTATAGAAAATAGGCTAGTATTATTATTCCATTTAATATTCTTCTTTTGATATAATTCTACTGAAGGTCCATGATTATTGATTTCCTGCATAAATACGTTGCATGAATTCATAGTAGAATTTTCGCGGTATTTTCAGAACAATTTTATCCTTCATGCTGTTCGCACACGGCTTTAAGTTGACTACATACTGGGAAAATCATAGCAATAAATAGGGGAAAGTGCTCTCCCTTCGAACGTTTATGCCTTCGAATAATGTGAATTTCTTTTATTTTTGTAAGAGATTTACACTAAAGTATCACGGAATTATCAACAATTAATGATAATCCAACTAATATTTAATATAGAAATGTGTAAGTCTCTTAGGACAACTAAAAGAAAATTCACATTATTTGAAAGCATGAACGTTCGAGGGGAGAGTACTTTCCCTACATAAAAAAAACCTGAGTACAAAAAAGTATAAGATAACGTAGACTCTATAATCATCATGTGAATATTTCAATATTAGAATTTTATATTTTTACTATTATACTTAAATCACATTGATTTGATAATATTTTTTTCGAAAATGTGAGTAAATTAGGTAACATTTTTAATTATTTTTGCAAAACACTTTTGGTTAGTAAAATATTTATTAATTTTGATCAGTCGATCATGTAAAAGTGATCAAAATTCTATTCAAACAATAAAGTATATATAAGGATGTCAAGTTCCCAATTTATTAAATATATTATATAATATTTTCCTTTTCCAAGAATATTTCACTTTTTTATGAATTAAATTTTATAATTTAAAAAATAATATTTTAATTATTACTACCCGTTTTTGCAAAAAATGGTCTATAGACATTATATTTGACTAATTTTGAGTAAGCTTTATTTAAATTAGATCCTCTTAGTATTTTCATCTAATTTTTTTAATATTTTTAAATTAACTGTAATTATAAAGTATAATTTTAGTCTTATGCGCAAATTTAAAATTTATGGTATGATATTTTTAAGACTTTCTTCTGTATTATAAAATTTTATATTTCTAAAGCCACATGCCGTAAGCAAAACCTATTTTGAATGACAATACAGTTCTTGGAACTTTATTTAATTTGCCCGAATTTGAAAAATTATGTGAGAAATTTAGAATTTGTTATACAGAAATGTTTTATTGTACAGCAAATTATTATTTATACGCATTTTCCTTGCAATTTCATAATTTATTCGTAATGCTATTTCAAAGCATGTGCTCCTGAAAGCAAAAGAATAAGTAGGGTGAAAGGAACACCTATTGACACTTTAAGAACTCATGTCAGGGCCTATTGGCACCCTACTTTGTACCAATTGGAATGCGAAATTTGAACACTTATTCTTATTGAAAAACGTAGATTCATGAAAAAATGCCATATTAATTACATTTTATTAAATACATTAAATAAATTTCAACATTTGGACGAAAGTGTCAATAGGGGTTCCCTGTTGAAGAAGTGTTAATTCGACCCTATAAAATTTTTTCGTAAAGTTTCTATTTAAGTGGGGTAGGGTGGAGTCATCAAGAACGTTATATACTTATGGACAACTTGAAAAAAACTTAAATTTCTAACTAAAATATATTTCGAAAAATCAGAAAATTATCATTTTGTGATGTGAATAACAATTTTATAATTTTTCGAAGTTTGTTTGAGGTAAGAAATCAAGATCTTGCAACATGTCCATAAGTGTATAACGTCCATGAATCCTGACTCCAACCTATCACGATCTTTAAACCTAAAGTTTAGCCATATGGCTTAATATTGTTATAATTTCTCAAGAAGTAGAGGCTCTGTGAAAAATATGAGATAGAACTGGATATTAAGATTAAATTATTTATTACATTTTAATAAATCACTAAAATTGCTTATTATTTAGAATTTCAAAGGTTTCAAGTACTGAACTATGTCTTAATTGAGTCTGAAATCCACGTAATAGCGTCTACCGTCGTGTTTTTGTATCAAGAGTAATAAAATGTTATAGATGAACTTGGCTTCCAGAAAGCGGAATTTCCATACAAAAAATAATAATATTAGTTACATAAAGCGGCGGGCAAAATAATAGAATCATTTTGCAAAGCTTATATTTTTTAACTTTTGTATATTTTCCCAAGTTGTTGATATAATTTTGCAGTAGAAATCTTCAAATTATTAGAATCGTAGAATAAGGGTTTTTTTTGACCGCTAGAGGTCTCTATTTTACACAGAATACGTCAATAGTGAAATTCAGTTCGGCCAAAAAAACTAAAAAACTGTCATTTATGATTTCTAAATATAGCTTTATTTAAACCTTTTCGATTTATAGACCACACTCTTTAATTTAAATAAAAGTGGTCCTATTGTGTTGTTCAAACCAAATTTCACTATTGATGTATTCTATGAAAAATAGAGACCTCTAGCGGCCAAAACAACACTTATTTGACGTAAGGTAATTATTTTAACATTTCTATGTCGAAATTATTTCAACGAATTGAAATAAACAAAAATGCTCATGGTAAAGTAGTGGTCTTTGCAGAGCTGATTCTATTATTATGGCCGCCAGTGTATATAGGGACAAAATGGCCAGTTTCATTTTTAATGAAATCACGTGCATTTTTAATGAAATGCAGTTCGAACTTCTTTAATTCCAGAGAAAATCTTGGTGACCTAAAGGGGATCCCAACTCAAAGGCACTGGCATGATAGATCGGGTGCTCTACCACTTTAACCATTAAGTGCCAACCTTTATCATATTAGAAAAATAAATGAAATAAAGAAATCGAAGAATTATCTATAAACATCTTGATAAGGAACTCCTATTATTTCCTAATATTAGATTGCTAATAAAATTACGTAATCAATAAAATTAATTATATACAGACAAAGTGTAGAGTTCAAATAAATTAACAAAGAAATTAAAAAAAGAAAAATAAGTATTTACTAACTGAATATTTAATCTCGCGCGCAAGGAGATTTATTTTAGCTTATTTAAATTTCTTAACGACTTCAATTATGAAATAAATACGATTTTTTATATAGCAATATTAAAGTGGGAATCGATTTAAAATTATTCAATCTCAGGGCAAACGAATAAAAACAAAAAATATATATTTTTTCGACTATAGTCGTGATACTCGTATTTAAGTCACAATTGTCCCACTAATTCCGGTTATCATGCAGAATCCGATCATTAGACCCGTTTCCAGTGTGGTTGCAAAAGTTCAAAATAAGCGGAAGAGCATGAGGAGAAAATCAGTGAAACATGATTCTGTACACAAAGTTTCTCTCTGTCTTTTTTTACTCTTCCAATCTCTAAATTGTATGTGGTGTCACCCAATTTGTTCATACGAAAAGTGAATAAAAGGAAGCTAATAGAAAGCATCCCAAAAAGACTTCCAATGGATTCTAATTGCACTACATCGATTCGTGTGTGTGCAAAAGAGCTTCAAAAGGTTCTTCCTTGACACGTTTTCCATGGTAAATTTGTAATCACGTTCCATGTGCTATTTATCGTTATCGCCCAGAGTTGGATTTTAATTCTGTTCCATTGGGTGTAGACGAATCATTTTACGATATCTCTTTCGTATGCATTGGGTTATACGGTACCACCAGCAAATGCTGGAGTGAAAACAGCCTCTTATACAATCGAAGCAGTTCTTCTTAATTACTTCTTATTCCCAAGCTAATTAAAACCAATTGCGACAATTTAAGAAAAAAAAAGAACCACTCTCTTCCCATTTCTCCAACTTCTTGTTCTGTGCTCTCTCCTAGCCCCAAGATGAATTTTTCACAAGATGTGAAGTTTTATTGCGACTTCTTGTGGCATTTGGTTGTGCTCATCAATAATTGTTTAATTTATATCCATGGAATTCTTGGGACAATTTACGATTGGAATCGTAGGAATTTTCTCGCAACTTCTTCCATTTATTAATTGTGAATGCCTTCAAATGGCCGTAATCTTCACAGAGAAAAATTACCCTCTAAATTCAAGAAAAAAATACTCTAACTAAGGGTTCGATTTTGCTCCAAGCAATTTTTTTCTTAAATTTCGCTTAAATTAAGAAAAAATTTCTATAAGAGCATTTTCTTAAATTTTAGAGTACGATGGTTTTGAAATTCAGTAGCTTTGAATTTAGACTTTTTTACTCTTAAATTTAGAGAAAAATAGTTTTGAATTTGTAGCAAAAATGGTTTTGATTTTAGAGTATCATGGTTTTGATTTTAGAGCATTGTGGTTTTGATTTTAGAGCATTGTGGTTTTGATTTTAGAAACTTATGGGTTTGATTTTAGAAAATTATGGTTTTGATTTTAGAGTATTATGGTTTTGATTTTAGAAACTTATGGTTTTGATTTTAGAGTATCATGGTTTTGATTTTAGAGTATTGTGGTTTTGATTTTAGAAACTTATGGTTTTGATTTTAGAGTATCATGGTTTTGATTTTAGAAACTCATGGTTTTGATTTTAGAGTATCATGGTTTTGATTTTAGAGTACTGTGGTTTTGATTTTAGAGTATTGTAGTTTTGATTTTAGAAACTTATGGTTTTGATTTTAGAGTATCATGGTTTTGATTCTAGAGTATTGTGGTTTTGATTTTAGAGTATCATGGTTTTGATTTTAGAGTATTGTGGTTTTGATTTTAGAGTATCATGGTTTTGATTTTAGAGTATTGTGGTTTTGATTTTAGAGTATCATGGTTTTGATTTTAGAGTATTGTGGTTTTGATTTTAGAAACTTATGGTTTTGATTTTAGAGTATCATGGTTTTGATTTTAGAAACCCATGGTTTTGATTTTAGAGCATTGTGGTTTTGATTTTAGGGTATCATGGTTTTGATTTTAGAAACTTATGGGTTTGATTTTAGAAAATTATGGTTTTGATTTTAGAGTATTATGGTTTTGATTTTAGAAACCTATGGTTTTGATTTTAGAGTATCATGGTTTTGATTTTAGAAACTCGTGGTTTTGACTTTAGAGTATTATGGTTTTGATTTTAGAGTATCATGGTTTTGATTTTAGAGTATTGTGGTTTTGATTTTAGAGTATTGTGGTTTTGATTTTAGAGGATCATGGTTTTGATTTTAGAGTATTGTGGTTTTGATTTTAGAGTATCATGGTTTTGATTTTAGAGTATCATGGTTTTGATTTTAGAGTATCGTGGTTTTGATTTTAGAGTATCATGGTTTTGTTTTTAGAGCATTGTGGTTTTGATTTTAGAAACTAATGGTTTTGATTTTAGAAACTTATGGTTTTGATTTTAGAGTATCATGGTTTTGATTCTAGAGTATTGTGGTTTTGATTTTAGAGTATTATGGTTTTGATTTTAGAGTATTGTGGTTTTGATTTTAGAGTATCATGGTTTTGATTTTAGAGTATTGTGGTTTTGATTTTAGAAACTTATGGTTTTGATTTTAGAGTATCATGGTTTTGATTTTAGAAACCCATGGTTTTGATTTTAGAGCATTGTGGTTTTGATTTTAGGGTATCATGGTTTTGATTTTAGAAACTTATGGGTTTGATTTTAGAAAATTATGGTTTTGATTTTAGAGTATTATGGTTTTGATTTTAGAAACCTATGGTTTTGATTTTAGAGTATCATGGTTTTGATTTTAGAAACTCGTGGTTTTGATTTTAGAGTATTATGGTTTTGATTTTAGAGTATCATGGTTTTGATTTTAGAGTATCATGGTTTTGATTTTAGAGTATTGTGGTTTTGATTTTAGAGTATCATGGTTTTGATTTTAGAGTATTGTGGTTTTGATTTTAGAAACTTATGGTTTTGATTTTAGAGTATCATGGTTTTGATTTTAGAAACCCATGGTTTTGATTTTAGAGCATTGTGGTTTTGATTTTAGGGTATCATGGTTTTGATTTTAGAAACTTATGGGTTTGATTTTAGAAAATTATGGTTTTGATTTTAGAGTATTATGGTTTTGATTTTAGAAACCTATGGTTTTGATTTTAGAGTATCATGGTTTTGATTTTAGAAACTCGTGGTTTTGATTTTAGAGTATTATGGTTTTGATTTTAGAGTATCATGGTTTTGATTTTAGAGTATTGTGGTTTTGATTTTAGAGTATTGTGGTTTTGATTTTAGAGGATCATGGTTTTGATTTAGAGTATTGTGGTTTTGATTTTAGAGTATCATGGTTTTGATTTTAGAGTATCATGGTTTTGATTTTAGAGTATCGTGGTTTTGATTTTAGAGTATCATGGTTTTGTTTTTAGAGCATTGTGGTTTTGATTTTAGAAACTAATGGTTTTGATTTTAGAAACTTATGGTTTTGATTTTAGAGTATCATGGTTTTGATTTTAGAGTATTGTGGTTTTGATTTCAGAAACTTATGGTTTTGATTTTAGAGTATCATGGTTTTGATTTTAGAAACTCATGGTTTTGATTTTAGAGTATTATGGTTTTGATTTTAGAGTATCAGGGTTTTGATTTTAGAGTATCAGTGTTTTGATTTTAGAGTATCGTGGTTTTGATTTTATAGTATCATGGTTTTGACTTTAGAGTATTATGGTTTTGATTTCAGAGTATCAGGGTTTTGATTTTAGAGTCTCATGGTTTTGATAATAAGTTCTAAAATCAAAACCATGATACTCTAAAATCAAAACCATAAGTTTCTAGAATCAAACCCATAAGTTTCTAAAATCAAACCCATAAGTTTCTAAAATCAAAACCATGATACTCTAAAATCAAAACCATAATACTCTAAAATCAAAACCATGATACTATACAATCAAAACCACGATACTCTAAAATCAAAACACTGATACTCTAAAATCAAAACCCTGATACTCTAAAATCAAAACCATGAGACTCTAAAATCAAACCGATAAGTTTCTAAAATCAAACCCATAAGTTTCTAAAATCAAAACCATAAGTTTCTAAAATCAAAACCACGATACTCTAAAATCAAAACCATAATACTCTAAAATCAAAACCATGAGACTCTAAAATCAAAACCCTGATACTCTAAAATCAAAACCATAATACTCTAAAATCAAAACCATGATACTATAAAATCAAAACCACGATACTCTAAAATCAAAACACTGATACTCTAAAATCAAAACCCTGATACTCTAAAATCAAAACCATGAGACTCTAAAATCAAACCCATAAGTTTCTAAAATCAAAACCATAAGTTTCTAAAATCAAAACCACGATACTCTAAAATCAAAACCATAATACTCTAAAATCAAAACCATGAGACTCTAAAATCAAAACCCTGATACTCTAAAATCAAAACCATAATACTCTGAAATCAAAACCATGATACTATAAAATCAAAACCACGATACTCTAAAATCAAAACACTGATACTCTAAAATCAAAACCCTGATACTCTAAAATCAAAACCATGAGAATCTAAAATCAAAACCATGATACTCTAAAATCAAAACCATAATACCCTAAAATCAAAACCCGAAGTTTCTAAAATCAAACCCATAAGTTTCTAAAATCAAACCCATAAGTTTCTAAAATCAAAACCATAAGTTTCTAAAATCAAACCCATAAGTTTCTAGAAACAAAACCATAAGTTTCTAAAATCAAAACCATGATACTCTGAAATCAAAACCATAATACTCTAAAATCAAAACCATGAGACTCTAAAATCAAAACGCTGATACTCTAAAATCAAAACCATGAGACTCTAAAATAAAACCCATAAGTTTCTAAAATCAAACCCATAAGTTTCTAAAATCAAACCCATAAGTTTCTAAAATCAAAACCATAAGTTTCTAAAATCAAACCCATAAGTTTCTAAAAACAAAACCATAAGTTTCTAAAATCAAAACCACAATGCTCTAAAATCAAAACCACGATACTCTAAAATCAAAACCATGAGACTCTAAAATCAAAACCACAATACTCTAAAATCAAAACCATAAGTTTCTAAAATCAAAACCATGATACTCTAAAATCAAAACCATAAGTTTCTAAAATCAAACCCATAAGTTTCTAAAAACAAAACCATAAGTTTCTAAAATCAAAACCACAATGCTCTAAAATCAAAACCACAATACTCTAAAATCAAAACCATGATACTCTAAAATCAAACCCATAAGTTTCTAAAATCAAACCCATAAGTTTCTAAAATCAAACCCATAAGTTTCTAAAATCAAACCCATAAGTTTCTAAAATCAAAACCATGATACTCTAAAATCAAAACCATAATACTCTAAAATCAAAACCATGATACTATAAAATCAAAACCACGATACTCTAAAATCAAAACACTGATACTCTAAAATCAAAACCCTGATACTCTAAAATCAAAACCATGAGACTCTAAAATCAAACCCATAAGTTTCTAAAATCAAACCCATAAGTTTCTAAAATCAAACCCACAAGTTTCTAAAATCAAACCCATAAGTTTCTAAAAACAAAACCATAAGTTTCTAAAGTCAAAACCACAATGCTCTAAAATCAAAACCACGATACTCTAAAATCAAACCCGTGAGTTTCTAAAATCAAACCCATAAGTTTCTAAAATCAAACCCATAAGTTTCTAAAATCAAAACCATGATACTCTAAAATCAAAACCATATGTTTCTAAAATCAAACCCATAAGTTTCTAAAAACAAAACCATAAGTTTCTAAAATCAAAACCACAATGCTCTAAAATCAAAACCCTGATACTCTAAAATCAAAACCATGATACTCTAAAATCAAACCCATAAGTTTCTAAAATCAAACCCATAAGTTTCTAAAATCAAACCCATAATTTTCTAAAATCAAAACCATAAGTTTCTAAAATCAAACCCATAAGTTTCTAAAAACAAAACCATAAGTTTCTAAAATCAAAACCATGATACTCTAAAATCAAAACCATAATACTCTAAAATCAAAACCATGAGACTCTAAAATCAAAACCCTGATACTCTAAAATCAAAACCATGAGACTCTAAAATAAAACCCGTAAGTTTCTAAAATCAAACCCATAAGTTTCTAAAAACAAAACCACAATGCTCCAAAATCAAAACCACGATACTCTAAAATCAAAACCATAAGTTTCTAAAATCAAAACCATGATACTCTAAAATCAAACCCATAAGTTTCTAAAATCAAATCCATAAGTTTCTAAAATCAAAACCATAAGTTTCTAAAATCAAAACCATGATACTCTAAAATCAAAACTATAGGTTTCTAAAATCAAACCCATAAGTTTCTAAAAACAAAACCATAAGTTTCTAAAATCAAAACCACAATGCTCTAAAATCAAAACCACGATACTCTAAAATCAAAACCATGAGACTCTAAAATCAAAACCATGATACTCTAAAATCAAAACCATCATACTCTAAAATCAAAACCAAAAGTTTCTAAAATAAAAACCATGAGTTTCTAAAATCAAAACCACAATGCTCTAAAATCGAAACCACGATACTCTAGTATCAAAACCACGATACTCTAAAATCAAACCCATAAGTTTCTAAAATCAAAACCACAATACTCTAAAATCAAGACCATAATAGTATAATAGAATTCAAAACCACTATACTCTTATTTCGAAACGATGATTTCGCTAAGATCAAAACCAAAATAGTCTTAACTCGAAACCTCTATACTCTAAAATCAAAACCATGACCTTCTAACTTTAAAACTTCTGTATGCTCTATCAGTGTTCAAAACTACGATTCTCTAAAATCAAACCCACTGTTCTCCTATTATTAAGCACAATTTATTCTATTTTTTAAACTATCATACTCTTTTAGAGAAATTCAAGCGCAAAATATCTCAATTATAGGGGAAAATAGTTTGAAATTCTTGTACTCTTGATTCAAAACCACGTTTCTTAATTTTTTCTAACTCAAAATTTTTCTCTGTGTTGACATGTCTCTCGAGATTCCACCTGGTTCATCCATCCCCCTGCTCTATCCCCCACATTTCCAACTTCTGACACGTGACACAAGTACAGAGAGCAAAATTTTCACAATAAAATATTTATAAGGCATCTCCGTGGGGTAAAAGTATTCTCCTTTAAGAAAAAGAAGCGGGAAAAAGCTTTTTGTGTCCTTATGAGAAATCACCGATATAATGCGAGTGGTGAGTGTCACATAATACGTGTAATCAGATGCAGTGTGTAATAAAGTAATACGTCACGTCTCTCATTCATCCCCCTTTTGGCTTTCAAAAAGACAACCACCATTTACCGCTCGGTGGAAAATTCTAAGGGTTTGGAGCATAAAATGCTATAAGGACACGCCATAACACTAACATTATATCACAGTCATACAATTTGCAAATGGGACAACGACCAGCCTTATCCGTGTTGAGCAATTTCTGCAGGACATGTTATGAAAATTGTCAGTCAGAGACAGTGGAAGCATTTAGATGGAACAAGTACTTGTGCAAAATTTCTGTATCGTACACCACAGAGAGACAAATTGAAAAGGGATGTGATTTCATTTCTTTTTCCTTTTATGTTACTATCTCACGGGCTTTTCGCTTTTAGGGTTGCTCGCAACTCTAAGGTGTCATTTATATTGTAAGTGAACAGTGAGTTACTGTTAGAAGAATCCGTTAAAAATTTAAATTCAAGCTATATTCTTTATGGTCTCTACACACTACGAGCAATTTCTTTAAAAAATGCCTTTTTAAAGAAAATTTCCCCTATCCTTGTAGGCAGTAACGTTAGATTTTTTTTTACAAAAGGCAATTTTTTTGACAAAAATTGCTTCTAGTGTGTAGATACCCTTACGGAACTATTGGACACAACGCTAAAGTTTTCTATGTTTTTCTATGTGTAAAAAATTATCAAATTGCTTCAAATGCTATGTAAGTATCTCTTGCAGATTAAGATTATCACTTATTAAGACCTGTTCACCATTAATTGTCAACTCTCAACAATTTTCTATGTTTTTGTATGACCATTATCTCAATGACTACAGAAAATATCTACATGCTAATGCACACTGAAGAAACACAGTGTTCAGTCTCGAATTATTTTATCCAATAATATTTCTGATTAACTAGATAACTTCGAGATACTTCGCTTTTCGATGTTTTTCTATGTTTTACCCAACAACATCTCATGAATTGCTTTCCAACCTCGCACAAAAGTACTTAAATAAAAATAAATTATAAGTCTTAAACAATCAACATAAAAATTTAATGTTCTATTATATCTATCCAATACATTAGCAAACTTCCCAAAGGAGTGACTTCTATTGAATATTTGTTGGTAAATATAAATACTTATCACTAGTATTATTTAATTAATAACATTAATACTAGAAGAAATATTCTGAGGAAAAACAGATTACCTGCGTTCAGTAATAACCTTTCGAAGAGACAAAGCAACTCCAAACTGAACCCAAACCTATTCGAAAATCTTCTACCATTTCTGCCAATTCTGCCATTTCGAATTTCGATATTCTTGACACTTCAATCGTCAACAATGTCAAGAATAGTGTGCAAACGTTTGCTGTAAAAGTGAATTTTTGTGCAGTTTTGTAGATTTTCAGGATGGCAGAACGTTTGAATTGTCATTTCATTAAGATAAATGTCGAACTTGCTCACTTTTGTGTAACTCGTCGGTTTAAACATTTGAACTTTTAACGGATTTTTAGATTAGTTCTCTCTGATATACCTTCGAATCGGTAAAGGAAAAACTTCAACCGGAGAGAGCTCTCAAATCGGAAAGATTATTACTGAACGAGAGGATTGTCGATGTTTTTGATATAAACCGTTTTCTAATTTTATTAAGTTTAGCAAACAAAGTTCAATTTCACGTTGAGGGCTAAGTACCAGTAAAAATTTACATTTTTACATGGCTTTTAATATTTCTTGTTTTAATTGATTTTTATAAAAAAGATTTTTTTAAAATGAGGAGCTCAGAGCAAAAAAACACTATTTTAATAGGGAAATGCATACGACTTAGAGTTTTTTTGCTCCGAGCGCCTCAAATATTTTTTCTATTATGGCCTCTACACACTAAAGAAATTTATGTCCATATTGGAGAGTTTTTTCTACACAAGCCTAGGCAATTTGCTTCAATATGGAGATAAATTTCTCTAGCACGTAGAGACCATTACACAGTTCAAAAAACTATAGGGGAATCTGGGGCACCACCAAACACGGGGTACCACCAAACACTGCAATTTTTTAATCAGATATTAGACTTCTGAGGACAAGGCATATAGAAATTTATAGACACTATAGGGATGCTTGTCCATTGAAGAAATGGTCGAGATAGTCCAAGTAGTTTAGAAATAAAAATTAGTGTTTGGTGCTACCCCGTGTTTGGTGGTGTTCCAGTTTCCCTTATGTTCCTTTTCGATATTTTTCTATGTTTTTTTACGAAATAAATTCTGTCAAAGTTTGCCAGAGAATCATTGTTTTTAAATAATAGGTTGGAAACAATAATAACGTAAATCAATTATGTCTGTATGTTTCTTTTCAATAAAAGACTATGTTTTCTATGTTAATATAGGAAACCTTAAATCTTAAATTATTTATAGCAGTTTTATTTTTAAAATGTTTTCAAAAAAATACCATTCATTCTTACTTTCTATGTTTTTCGTGTTTCTTAAAGACAGATGTCAGACAATCACCAAAGTCTATGTTATGGTAGTTCTAATTCAAAAATAAGTGTCAGACACAATCCTCGTTTTTGCGTTTATGATAAGTGAATATGACTCAATATTTATTTCTTATTAGAATATTTAACTAATAGTCCTTAAAAAATAAAAAAAATAAAAACATAGAAAAATTGCTTTTCTATTATTTTCTATGTTTTTCGAAAAAAATCTTTTAAATTGACTGTAGGTAATAAAATGTTCGATTAGCTAAATTGATATATCAGTAAATTGTACGACAGATGGCGTAAGTAAGAGATCAGTGTTGAGTACAAAATTCTCCCGCTGAGCTCATTTGCAGCAATTTGTCACCGTGCATCTCGGAGTTTCGTGACTGCTGGGTCGGTGTTGTTCTTATGCTGTTGCACACCTTTGAAATTTCCTGAAGTCTGGTGTGAGTTTCACCAACAAAAGTTGTTGAGAGTTGTTGCCGCAAAATAAATATGAGTTTAAATAGCGAAATATCGCGACTTCCGATCACGTTGTTCTTATATGGTATAGCGTGTGCAGCCAATGTGGCAGATTGGATGGTGAGAAATCCCACCCATGAGTAGAAGAAGTCACCAAAAAGCAGTCGTTTTTGCTTCCCCAAACCACTCAATATTGTGTCAAATGGCACTTTTATAGTCGAATGAGAATCATAAAAATTTTTATGTTGTGTGAAATGGAGTTCCTTGCCAGTGCAATTGGAGACATCCACCCAGGGAAATGGGTATTAATATAATGGTTTGGCGGGGTGATAAAGGGGGGGATGGAGAGGTCAAGATGGTTTTAGATGCTTTTTTTGTGCCTCATGTCTCATCTGTCATCGATTTTTTTCTTTATAGCTTGTCAATTTGCAGAAAATTTTATTATTTGTCCAACCCAATTCATCCCGATAAATCATCTCTTGATCCCCGAACAGAGTAATTTGAGGAGCGTGGTAAAAATTTTTCAATTCACTCTTTGCCAGTTAAACTTCATGGCAGATATATTGCATTTTTGCAGCATAAAAAGGGGCTGAAGACGGAAAATAGCCCTGTTAGGCCATGATAGTCTTATTCCGTAGGGGATTTTGAAATTGGGCTTCAAAATATGAAACCAAGAGAATAATATTCAAAGTTTTTTTCTAGTAAATTGCAAGATTTTAAAATTTAAATATGTAATATATTCGTCTCATTAAGACTTAAAAGGCTAAATAAAGCTCACAGTTCAATAAATAGTTTTAGTGTAAATTACTGATAAGGCAAAAAAGTCAATTCCAAGTTTAAGTACAAAGTACTAATAGGATTAAAAATTTATAATGAAAGTGTTGGATTTATTTCAAATTAAAAAAAAAACGACTGAAGTCAGGATTTTTAAATCTCTAAACCTTAAATCAAACCTCGAAAATTGTGTGCGTTGCTTTAGAAAACATTCATATCCGTCCGTTATAGATGACGCCTGAATAAGTTTAAGTAAAGGACATCTTCATCAAAAGTATTTACCTGAAAAAAAAAAATAATAAAAAAGAATTAGTTTTAAATAATGTTATCAATTTTCAAGCTTTAGTAAGTTATTAGGCATAGACGAACGAAGGCATCTTATTTACAATTACATATTTTTATTCGGTTTCTAATTTTTTTTTGAGATTGAAAACTTTTAGCTTCAAAATCAATTTCTCCATACTGTAGGGGGAAGTGGGGCACCTTTGAAATTGGGATTTTTCACCTATTTTTAAATAAAATTTAGCCTTATCGTGACATAATTTAGCTTCACAAACTGATTGAGAAGCTAAATTTCATTGTGATATGGCTTAATTTTATTTAAAAATATATGAAAAATCCCAATTTATAAGGTGCCCCACTTTCAAAGGTGACCCACTTCCCCCTAAGTGTAATTTTTCGAATTTTGAGTATTACATAAATATACTAAAAATCTTTTTACATATACCAGGGGCCTCTTGACATTTAATTTTTCCATACGTTTTTGCATAGATGCACTGAAGACTATTGGCAAGTTTTTTCCTAAAGAGAATTGACTTTCCAGTCTGATATATTTCGAAATCGTGTATTACAAGCTATCTAAAAATACATATTTCATAATGTTCGCCGAAATAATACAAGAACTACGAGTAAATTTGTTTAAGTAGCGGTGCAATATCTGAAAAACTTTTACAAGTACAAGAGAAAAATAGCTTCACTTTTTATTAGGCTTGATAGGCCCCTACAAATACTAAATTTAGTACACTTTCACAAGAGTTTTCGTTTTGATTTGATGTCGTTAAATTTAAAAACTTGATATATAGAATTTTCAATTTAATTTACAAGAAACATTATTTTCAGTGAATTTCGGATTTCTCAGTGCATTTTTCGCCAAAAAAACCTGCTTATCCCAAAGGAGAAATGGTAGTGTAAATAAAATTAAGGAAAACGTTACTGCTTATCTTGTTGGCCGCCACGGAAGGCGCCGGCAGGGTTCAAATTTCAATTTCATTAAGCTTTAGCAGGAGAGGATGCATGAGAGAGTATATCCGGCTCCCATCTGAATAGTAATTACGTTCGCTCACTGACTTTCTCGGCCACTTTAAGACATTGGCTCAGCGGGTGGAAAAAGGTTGCAGTAAGTATGCAATTTCTTTCGACATACTTTATTTTGTCGTACCCCAAGCACCAATAGTGCAAAGGGGAAAGCAATGTATTTATGCAAGAAGATTTGCATAAAATTTCTCTCTACGCGAGAATTATTGTAACACACTATGAGAATTAATTTGTAGCAAAAGAAGCATTGCTGTGTCATATTCCGCCCCATTTTGAAACTTCAAGTTTAAACAAATTTACTACGAAGGGGGCAGACTGAGGACCAAGAAGGAATATCCTATGCATTGCAAAACAATTTTCCTAACCGTAAACGCGACATTTCATGCAATATATGTCTTCAAAATAGTTAAGGAGGGTTGTTGGAGGATTCTGGTGAGTGCAATAAGACTGAATAATAGGGTAAGTGTGCTAAATTCCGGCCAGCTTGCAATTCCAGCCACCTTTTTTGTTCCTCGAATTCCCATGAATTTCAAGTTTTTACTTACTCTAAAGATTATAGAATTCAAAAGAATAAAAAAAAATGTAGCTTCGACAAACGAGATGACGCGAAAAAAACATTGGAAGAATTCCCTAAAGGCATGAAACTATGAGAATGAAGGTGGCCGAAATAGGGCACTAAAGCTATGTCTATATTTTTATTCATTTTAAAATATATTAAAAATGATTTTAGAGTAAATAAAGACGATAAATTGTCTACAAGGTTCCGAGCAACACGCTTTAAGAAAAAGGAATAAAAAAATCAATTTGTATTAAAAATATTACATTTCAAACTTGAAACTTTGCCACTTGCATGCAACTATGCCGAAATTTGGCACACTTACCCTATTACATATTATGCTTGAAAAATTCGCATGTGTTAAAAGGCGGATAAACCACTCAGATAGATCTTGTAGCAGGTGCAATTCTGAATGTGAACCACCTCAAAATTCATAAAAAAATTGTTTTCGATTGGTAGAAAACCTAACCCCTGTACCAGTTCCTCTACAAGACGTACCGCGAATGAGCTTTCAGTTCCATTTTCGATTGCAATGTAGCAATGATACATAAAATAATTCGAAATTTTGGCTTTTGAGATCTTGGTGTTCGGGATTTTAGCATTCGGTATGGCTTTCGGGATTTTGACCGGACCCCATATAAAATACATCGACGATAAAGTTACGTTAGTCTGATAAGAGCAAGTTTTATTTGATCAAGAAATCTTATGTCCAGCTTTAACATAACTTAATTTTCAATTGAATATAATCCAAAAACTTCGATATTTGACTCTGTGGTATATAACATTGACTTCAGCTGAGATTTTTAAAACCAAATTTTAAAGAAATTTCTTAAACTTGGACTGTTCCAATGTGATCTTGTATTTCATTAGATCTTATATTAGGACTCCAGACGATGATTTATATCTTCAATTAATAAAACTTGAAAACCCGATAAGCTTTTTTTCTATTTCATTTTCCTGATTGAGAAACTGCCAGAAATACTTTACTGAAGTTGTAGTTTAGTCGGAAAACAGAGTTTCGTGTTAACCACAATAGATGCAATGAATGAAAATTTAGATACTATATACTCTGGATGTGATCCAATTCTCAAAAGCCGTCGATTTTTTCCCCATGCATGAGCCAGAGGGATTTTTCATGGGAACATTTCCACGCTGCAATTGAATTTTTTTTTGCGTTTTGGTAAAATGTAGAAAAACCCATAGAGACGTTCTCACTTTTCCATATGTTTGGACAATACAGAAAAATAATTTCTCAAACATATTTAATTTCAATCACATTTCCAAATGCATCCACTCGGAGAATACCACTAAATATGTTGAATCATTCTAAATCTGTCAACACAATTTCATTCTCGAATCTCCCAAAATGTGAATTTCTTTCACTATGTTTACACCACTTTTCACACTTTCATATGCAATGCCTTTCCTGTCTTCATCTCTTTCTGTATCATCCTAAACGATGGAATTTTCCAGATGGAGAGAGTGTGAAAAAATATATTATTGAATAAATTTCCGTAGAGGAAATTCAGTTTTCTCTCTTGGTCTATACTTCCTCATATGTCTTCTTCCCATCCAGGAAGAAATACAGAGGAAGTGTTAAAATCAACAAAAGTGCATCCAAAATGGATTCTACAGACGTTCATCTCCGGGGGGGTTTTCCAGTTTTTGGTAAAACTGTACAAATATACGTTGTGAGAATGATTGGTGATCCAATTTCATTTCTAGGAAAATGCTAAACTAGAGTGGAAATAAGTTCTAATTTCAAATTCAGCAGAGAGAAATGACTTGTTTGGAACTCGAATTTTCTTAAAGGGAATAATAAAATATTTTTTCAATAATGTTAAAAGGCTGTTATGTATATAATTAGTTTAAAAATAAAAAAGAGACGGCAATGCATATAATTCTTGTGGGACACTTTTATTCGTGATTTAGATATTTATCTTGAAAACGGTTACGCAGAACTAACTTCCGTTCCTTTAGTGGTTCAGACTTGTCAGCAATTCGAAGACCTTTCTATTGAACCCAAACTCGTCCCAATTGGTTGAAAAATACGCTCTCTAGAGTCTCTTTAATAATTGATCTTAAAAAAAAACATTAATTGAAAACATTATGTTTCGGTAATTTTATTTGTCAAAGTCAAATCAACATTTTACTGATTCTGTTATTTAATTTTTAGAAGGAAATATGTTTTTATATTTTTTATATCAATGTCGATGAAAAATGAAATTAAAAAGGTATTTATGATATTTTTAATTTAATTTGCCTTGTATGAAAATTAAATAGGCAGTCTCTCCTTCAGATATGATCAATATTTAATAGGGCTGTACTTCTTTTAAATTGATTAATAAATTCATTATGCATACGGCGTTTTAAATTCACTTCCGTATCTTTTTCTAAGAATGAAAAAATATATTAAATATTCATTTTTTTTTAAGAATAATATTTTTATAAACACTCAAATTATGGCACTAATGATCTAAATTTCCTGTTTTGTAATATAATTTTTTTAAATCGATCTACCAAATGTTAATTGAGATGGAAAAACTAATTAAATTAAATATCTGTCATTTGCAGTAATAACTAGACTAATAAAATTCAAATATCTTAACATTTTTACGATTACGAAGTCATATTAAAAAATTATATAGTGTAAAAGTGACTATTCAAAATTCACAGGGCCCATTCAGGCCCTATAAAGTCAAACAGAAGCATTATCTCCGAGCAATTAAATATTTTGTATAACTAAATATTTTAGTTAACTGGAGTTCTCAGACTAGCTAGACCTCTATGGGAATTCTGTAACAGTATGACAATGTCATAAGACAAATTTAATTCTTTTTATGGTACATTTGGAATAACTAATCAAAAATCTGTATCATATCAGTTACTAAAAGCTTCATATAATTGCTTGAAATGACTATTCGATTATCACTGGTAATTTATGTTGTCTTACTCCCGAATCTACCATGAAAATTTGTCACATGACATTGTCATACTGTTATAGAATTCCCCTTCTGGAAAGTATTCATAACTTTAATCCTTCACAAAACTAGAAGAAAATTAATAAAATAGTGTATTGGATTAAAGACGGGGTGACATTAGGTCTCAAGGGGATCTCGGTGGCGCAATAGGCAAGACCGTTGGCTCTTGGGCGGATCGATTCCCAGCTTGACTCACAGTGTTGTGAGTTCGAGTCCCACCCGGTGCAAAGAACTGAATGTCGAGAAAAAGACATTTTGACTGTATTATAACGTAATAAAAATGCACTGCCTCTGCTCAAGAACTTCGGGAACATGGAAGAAGCATCCACACTACGAGGAAGGCGTTCCTGGGTGATCTACGATCAGCAGATTCTTCCAACACGAGCACGTTGTAAAGATTACATTGTAATAGAAATAAAGTGTCCCGACACGATTAATTATAATTAGATCTGTAGCCGAATTTTACAATATCAAATTTGAGAATGAGATTTTCAAATTTGAGAATCCTATTCTCAAACTCACACTACTCACATTGATTTGAGAACGTTTTGTTCGAAAAATCGCACAATAAGATGCTCAGTCATATTGCAATATTCATAAAAAATAATAAATAGTATCATTTTAGATGTTTTTGAACATATTTGTTTTTAGTAAATGTGAAAGATGAAAAGGTTGAGTTTACTGAATTATCAATCTCAAACTGTTTTGCTCAAACTCACACAATTTTACTCACATTGAGTTGAAACTCAACTCACATTGGAGACGCTCAGAGCAAGAGTGGTCTCCATTGTATGCCATTCCCTATTAAAACGATCTACTTTTGCTCTGAGCATCTCATTGTGCAAGTTGCATGCGAATTTTCGAACAAAACGTTCTCAAATCAATGTGAGTATTTTGAGTAGTGTGAGTTTGAGAATAGGATTCTCAAATTTGAAAATCTCATTCTCAAATTTGATATTGTAAAATTCGGCTACTGAACAAATTAAACAACAAACTGAACAAATTAAGTAATTTTTTCTTTTATGGTCTCAGGAATTCTATGAGATATTTTGAAAGCTATGTCATCGTTGTAAATGGATGAGGAACTGGCGTGATGTGTATTGATAGGGGACTCTTCGGTGGTGGCCAGTGGATTTAAAGTCACTTCACAAAGAAAAACACTTCTTCAATCTTTCCCAGAGCTTTCGGTCCTGGAAATGGACCTTCTTCAGTGGTCGACTAAACTATGCTTTTTTGTACAAAATAACGATTCTCATAAAGTACAAAAAAACATAGTTTAGTCGACCACTGAAGAAGGTCCACATCCAGGACCGAAAGCTCTGGGAAAGATTGAAGAATTGTTTTTCTTTGTGAAGTGACTTCAAATCCACTGGCCACCACCGGAGAGTCCCCTATCAATATGTCATCGTTTAATAATATGGAGTTTTTGGTTAACTATGTCCTCATTATTAACTTGATTATATATTTTTTTTTGTGCAAATTGACTTGATGATAACAGAAAATAGCTAATAAATACTACAAAAGGTTTTTGACATGTTGGTAACGTTGGTAACATATGGAAAGCATAAGAAAATTCATGCTTCTGGGAGCAAGTAGTTAATTGCATATGGATAATAAACTAAAAGTAGATTAATTTCACCAAAATATATCTTCTCTCTCGTTTTGGCTCTTGAAGATATCTCTGATAAAAATTTAATTCCGTTGTTTCCAATATGTTTTATATATTTCTCAATAAATTTCCTCCGATCATGATTGCTCAATTGTATTTTTGCAGCATGAATAAAGTGAGTTAGAACCATAGTACTTCTATCTAGTTTAATTTTCTACCTTTCTAAAGCTCTAATACATCTCTGGGTGCCTTTTGATAGGAATCTCGTATGAAATGTTCCCTATTGTCCCATGTTATTGTTGGAAAATACTTCAATAAAGAAGCTAAGCAATTGACCCAGCTCTGTATTTCTCCATAAAGCAAATATAGCGCCACATTCGGTGAATATTTGATTAGAGAAAAACCTTTCAATATGTTTTGATATCATGGTAAGTTTCCTGAGAATGATGACCCAGTGTGTCTTAAAGCATTCCTCCCATCCTTGATGCCAATCTCTTGAGACCTGGGCGTCTTGAGTGGAGGATGCCTTGTGAGGTGCACATGAAGAGAGACACTATATTGATATAAAAGTGGTCACAGGTGTTTTCCTGAGTGTCGTATCCTCCAAGTCAAGGCGGCAGTATGAGTAGAAAATATTTATTGATTACGCTTGGACGATTTCGTTTTACAAATTCAATATGTTGTATCGCATTGAAATGCTTCTTGAAGCATTTAAATGGAAGTGAAGCTAAAAGGAGACTGTGGCGATTTATTTACTTATTTACAATTTTCTCAACATGTATCTTAAGGGCTGAAGAGTGGGAAAATTCTCATTTTCCCATATTGACAGTAACACTGCTTTCTACCAAGAAATTCTTAAGGGAAGAGATTTATTACATCTTGTTCATTGAGGCGTTTATATGGAAAATTCTCTCTGAGATTTGCTATATATAGTATTGATTTCTGCAAATCAATGTACCATCCATGTTACATTAAATATAAACATCATCTTTCAGACCTTAGACAAGCTTCTTAATAATGAGTTTAATGTTTCATTGATTGAATTTTCTGTATTTTAATAATAAATTTAAGCTAAAGAGGTCAAAATATCAGAAAGTTAGAAAAATTCCACGAAACTCGTTAAATTCTGAGCCAAGTTATCCAACATTGCAGCTTTATTCAATTTCTATTGAATGGGGTAGTTTTAAGGACAGAGCGAGAAAGCTAAAGACAGCTTTAGGAATTAGTGGAATAAAGTTTTTCAAATAAAAACAAAAGATACGGACAATCCGGGAGAATGGAAGCTTCCTCATAGCATTGATGTTGAAATTGTAAAAGGAGGGACTCAAGGGCTCTGATACGACACTTGAAGAGGTGGGGTCTTATCCTGCTTGAAGTTCGTTCGCCAGGATAAAATCTAGTACAAAGTTGAGAACGTAATTTAGACTCTAATCCTTTTTCATCCGCCCCACCTTCCCCATGTTCCTTCATCTTCCTTCCTGATGTATTCTCCCAACAAATTGCAGAACGTGCGATTGTGTGAGCCCCCAGGACAAAACGGTTGACATTAACATGGCATTATCCCACCCTTAACATTGGGAGCATGTGTGTCCTTTTATCTGACGCGTCGAAAGACGTCATGAATGCGTGCTAAACTCTTCACCGGAGACAAGAACAGCTCTTACTACAGCTGCACCATTGGGATGGCTTTGGACTGCAGGTAAAGGTGTTTTATATCTCTTCATATAATTTTTATGCAGATGAGCTACCATGAATTTTAACCCTCTTGACTTTTATCTAATAAATTACACGGAAATTTCTTTTAGCTCTGCAAGTGCCTTTAATTCAGAAAATAATTTTATCTCTTCTCGCAGTTTCATAGAAATATTTACAATGACGGTAGATGTATTAAATAATTCCTTTGAAAAAATGTTAATCTCATACAATGTCTAAAGGTGATATTTTTTTTTGAAGTCCAAATGCTATCATCTTTCAATCAGCCTCAATTAAACTGACCGAGGGAGAAGAAGTCTGTTTACGATATATACTTTCTTTTTAATTAAAGTCTCCTAGAAAATTTATAAACTTTTTCTTTTCTTTTAATAACCTTACCAAATTTTTCATGATCTTAATTTGAAAATTTGACAAGTTTATTATAAATTTGTTTATTTCATGCTTTAAATGGATTTCTAAAAGGTAAGAATATCAAATATTTTATTCGAACCATATGAGAAATTTTGAATTTATTTATTTTATTAAATTTTAATTTATTGGATTTGTAGAATTTATTTTGGGCTTCAGTTAGTCAACTATTTATAGCGGAAAAGCTGTATTACTGAAGTTATTAATGTAAAGTTTATTTTAGAAGTTTAATTTAAAATAATCTTTTCCTGGAAATGTTAATTTACGAAACCAAGCAAAGTTGTATAACATAAAATATAACTTTGTAGCATAAGCACTAATATACCCGTAAACATTTTAAACTTTAAACAAAGTTCGTAAATGTAAAGGAAATTTTATTATTTTCTCATGTTCGAAAAGTAGAGATAGATTTTAAACTGTGAGAATTATCAGTGGACTTGCATTTAAATTTAATAAGTTTATCTCAATTATTCATTCAATAAAAAAACAACAAAATAAAAAATTGATTTATAATGATTTTATTTCAGGAGTTTGAATTAAATGAAATTGATACACACAACACGGTTTAACAAAAGTTCTATCTGATCAATATATTTATTTTCAACTGCGTCCCTAATGGGATAGTGAACTTCATACATATATGCTTAATTTTAAATTGTTTATAATATAGGGGAAGCGTGCTACCTTTAGCCGACTGAAGCTTCGAAAAATTCAATGTGCCATAAATAAATATGGCCCATTGTAATATTATATTTTAATAACTAGTCCAATACCTCAAATTTTCAGAAAAGGACTTCGGGTGAAATCCATAAGGAACATACACAGAAAAAAAATTCTGTAAAAATGTTCGTAAATGTTTATGAATTCCTATGGGGGACTTACAAAATGCTTGCAAATTGTATAACCCACAAACAAGTTAGTAAAAGTTTGTACTTTTTTCACAAACATTGTTCGTAAATCGATCACTTGACGAGCACTTGTTGTACTTTTACAAACATTTGTTCGTAAAGATTCGTAGACACAAAATAAATGTTCGTAAAACTTTGTCATTTGTTCGTAAATGTTCGTAAAATGTTCGTCAGGAATACAAAAATTAACGAACAAATGACAAAATTTTACGAACATTTTTTGTGTGTTTACGAACATTTACAAACAAATGTTTGTAAAAGTACAAAAAATGCTCGTCAAGTTATAAATTTACGTACAATGTTTGTGAAAAAATGCAAACTTTTACGAACTTGTTTGTGAGTTATAAGATTTACGAGCATTTCGTAAGTCCCCAATAGGAATTCACAAACATTTACGAACATTTTTACAAAATATTTTTTTTCTGTGTAAAAAAAAATTAGTTGCCCGAAGGTAGGACCTTTTCCCCTAATATTCTTAGATCAGTTCATAGTCTGGCTATTCTCAGTCGCAATTTCGTTTGGAACACATACAGTGTTGTCTAAAACTGCCTCGGATAAATAGTGTTTTCGAAATTTCAAAATAACCTATATGAATTTTCGGCCTAATGGGTTGTAGCATATAGGGGAATGTATGCATGGCTCGCACAGAGTTAATGATCAAACGATGCGAATTTTCTCTTTGTTTGCAAAGAGCTGACCTACCATTTCTCATCTCGTTTCACGAGCTTAATAATGTTCTATCTAATGGCTATGACGAACTAGCTCTTTACCAAACAAGGAGAAAATTTACGTTGTTTGAAGGTTCACTTTATGCCAATCATGCCAACATTCCCCTAGTGACTGGAAAAAATCTTCCCCTCTGTACGTGAGTTTTCCTCCAATTTAGAAGAAAGTATGGAAAATTAAATGTTACAAAATTGTAAAAACGGTCTAACATTAAAATGCTTTGTAGACCTGATGAAAAAACATCCATCCTCGAAACATCGTGAAGAATTTAAGTAAAAAAAAAATAAAAAATTTCATCCACCATCTGATTTCAAAATGAAAAATGAAAATGAAATAAGGTCCTAAAGGAGTTTCTCAAAGATTTAAAGGGAAATTAGATTTTGACAAAAAACTTATTAATTTTTTTCTCGAAATTCGACTAAGAATTCCCATTAGCCAGATTGTGAAATTAACAATAAGTCAAGGTGCCTATTAATTCTTTTCTCGTTTAGGAACTTCAACTATAAAGTCTTAATTGTACACTAAAGTGAATAAATTAACTCTTTATTCTAGCTTTTTTTATTTTTCCTGGAGAAAGATATAATTTGACTTTAGTGATGAATTTAAATCCTTTGCGAGGAATTTAATTTAAAAAGCTATTGAACGAAGAGCAATTCAATAAAGTTCCTTCTCAATAATATTGCAATTGAGTAATTTTGGTTTTGAAAATTTAAACTTCCACTGCATACAACAGCTTTCTGTATTGATCATGACAATTAAAATGGGAAATTATTCTCACTTTTCTAAGCAATATGGACTTGAAGTTTAGCAGTGCATGCGGTGAAACTTTTAATCGAACTTCTTACAAGACATTTTTTTTCATTCCAATTATTCTTCCAGTGCTTCAATTCACCAAAATGGACTTTAAAACTTCAATTTTTCTGTTTTTGAGGGGTTTGAGGGTGGCTTTAGTATTGTGAAGAATGTGTGCACTTTGAAAACTACAGGAAATTCAATAGAAAATCCCTGGGAGAAAAATCACAAAACGGTCAGATCAACTTTTATAACTCTTTCTTCACTATCCGCACTTTCTTTTCCTCTCTTTTGGTTTACAGTGAAAGTCCCACAAGAAATTCTACGAAAGGGATTACGTCTGTGAGACACAATACATAGTCATCTTTTGTGCCATATCCTTAAAATCCATGAGGGTTGTTTCACAAAATCGCACTGTTAGGAAACATAAGAAGAAGAAAAAAAGAATTTTAGATTGAATTTTTGTACAAGTGTTAGGGTTTTTACTTCCAGCACAGCAGGTATATATACATGTCTTTTCTCCCCAAACAATCAACAAGAGAGTCCTGCACCCTCCTTTTTCTGCCACTGTTCCACGTGTTTGACAATAAAAAACCATCAAATAAAATATAATTGCCACGACATTCTTTCTTTCTTTCTCCCACCCACTGAGAGAAAACAGTTAAGGAAATGACGAAAGGGCCAGCAAGATATTACAAGAAAATCCCAAAGTCTAATATTTGCCAAGACTAGACGAGATGTATAACTCACGTAAAATTCGGATGAACAAGGGGCTAGCAATATAGGAGAACCATGGACAATTTGATGGACATTTTTAATGTTCGTTGAATTTTTCAATAAAGCGATTAAATTTAAACTTCAACAATATTCTACTGATAGATCAATATCATCTTTCACGACAAATTCAGTGACAATCAATCGATTATTTACTCAGATTAATAAAAATAAAGAAGTGAAGCCAGCAGTAAACATATTAGAGCTAGTTGCTTTTCATGTCCCCCGCCGTCTTAGCTTATACAAACGACCATTAGAGAAAAATCATGAGAAAAACTCAATGAGATGAGATGACTACGAAATTATCTTGGATGTAACATTCACTTATGTGCTGTACAGACCTACGGCTTAAGCTGAGACACAGCTTAACGTAATTATAATCAAAATAATGATGAGACTATATTCCCATTAGTTTCCCATTAAATCGTTTCTCAACTTAAGCCGTAGTCTGTCTAGAGCATTACATAGTCCTAAACCAGAGGTGTGCAAAAACCGTTGAAACCGAATTAACGTCAAAATAAGTTTGTTCTGAAAGCGTTTTTACCATTGACGTACATGTTTCATTTGACGTTTATTCGGTTTCAACGGTTCTTGCACGCCTCTGTCCTAACTTTTCCGATTATTATTTCAGTTTTGTCCGGGAAATTTATTTTCTTTAATTGTTTGCTGTAAATTTTGTAGATTTTGTAGCATAAATGCTTGAACATGTTGGAGCACCTATCCTTGCTACCCACCGGAAAAAAGAGCCACCATGGCAGCACTCGAAGAGTCGCAAATCAGGCGTCATCATATTATCTTCAGGATTGAAATACAATTAGAGTTGGTAAATTTCAAGAAATTTCATGAATTTTCGCCTAAAGTAGATGGGGACTGCTGTGAAATTTCTGAAATCTTACCATCTCTAAATACAAGAACTGATTCATATGCGCCTTCGAGATAATCCAACGGGAGTTCACCGATCGATCTATCGGCGGAGCCTAGCGATATAATTCCTCTGAAGTTAGCCGTTGTATCACCCATTAGAATCACCACCCCAACTAACCAGTAATTGTTACCGTTGGCTTAAAAAGTCATCGTAAGAACGGTCTTTTGCCCTCCAACTCTTCTATGCCTTAGTCCTACAATTTTTGATTATTAGTAAAAAAAATCTTGAAAAATAATTGAATTCCCAATTTATGGCCAATTTAGGAAAAGCCATAATACAATGAAAATAAATTTTCTTTCAAGATTGTATGATATTGTAACAAAAAAAAAACGAATTGAAGAACTATTAAACTATTTATAGCATATGTTCATCTAGAACAAAACTCCATATAAAAACGAATTTTGTTCAAAATCTAAATAAATCAGCTGAAATATATTTCTTTCAGAAGAAGACATGATTTTTTTTAGATACTAATTAGCATAGAAAAAGCTTTATTTAAATTTTGAAGATGAAAAATTATAGCACCAAATGTCCATTACATTTTTTATGGCTATATGGTGCGAGTCTCAGCTAACATTTTTTAATATTTGATAATTATATGCTTATTTATGACTATATACAGTCAAGTGTGCTAATCCGGGCGCTTCGCTATCTGGATCGTATCGACTTAAAATAATATTTTTGTTTTTATTTCCGTAATATCACCACTACAGTAGCATAATATAACTATTCAAGTTATTTGGAATTTGCTATGAAACTCCAAGGAAGGGTTAATCATGCGGACTTCAAAATTTTATAGACTGATAAACCCTCTCAGTTTGGTGGATAGAACGTGAATTTCATTCATCTCGTACATTTTCGATGTAATTTATTTCCTTCATTAAAACGAGAATCCTTGTGAAAGTAATTATGAGACAATTTCATTGTTATCTCCCACATTTTCACTTCACCCCGTGAAAAGTGAAATAGACGATGAGGTTTCACTGTCTCTTCAATATAAATTACATAGTTTGACGTTTCACCTAACAAGGAAAGATGAACAATTTTCACCATGACACAGAAATTTCCACAAATTTCATTATATCGTACCCTTACCAAACCCACATGCACTACAACTCCCGTACCTTTTAATTGCAACATGAGTTATATCCAAGTGCGGTATTCTTGGAATTTTCAACAAGAACTGCTATCTAGTAATTTTTTTCCATGTAGTGAGAAAATTGGAAGACTAAGGTTTTTGGTAAATTTTGCAAAATGTACTTTGAAACATTTTTCCCAAAAAAAAAGCTAGGAACAAAAGTCCATCAATGTGGACTCCTTGCACCACATCAACCTCATCTTCATGGAGATGGAGAACGATAAATCTTGCAAATGCTAAAGAGAAGTGTCTTAAAATTCCATGAGTTTGTACCTATATTTCCATTATAAACTTTTATGTTTCCCACAGTACATGTAAAAAAAACAGCCCTGGAGTTTATGAATTCATTCCCATATCCTGAAGGATTCATGCAAAGAAAAAAAAACCAAGAATCACCCCAAACCATATGATTAATATCTCAGACAAGGAGCACACATTCTTCATTGAAATATGCTTCGAGATCCTCTCATTCGTATAATTTTAACCCATCATTCCCTCACAGCAAAAAGATTCCCAACAGCCCCCCTATTGAATTATGAGGCTTTTGTAATAACAAATTTTCATCACCCATTTCTGTTGAGAAAAAAAGCCTATGAGTAGCATTTCGCATAAAGTTCATTCCTCTTCCATCTTGAGTCATCCACCCTCTCCCAAGAGAAGAAGAATCGTACCAAAAAGTGAAGATAGATCAAGTTAAGGGTTCCAAAAGCCACACAAATAAATCTTCTTTGCAGGAAAAGGAGAGAATACTTGGGAAATCCATCCTAAAATATCTTGCAAAATAATCACAATTGTATTTTCAAATATTTACTTATTCTATTACAACTTGCAAACTTTCACCATTTATCCCGTCTGAAAGTGTCAACAGTCATCAAATATTACAATTCACTGTCTGAACAAGGATTTTCTGCAATATTTAATTTAGAATGCAGCAAAGGCAAACTCTATGAAGAATGTCATGGGAGAGACAAGAGGAAAAATTTACATTTTTGCATTGTCTCAAGACAGTGACATCCTCCACCAAAAATAGAAGATAGGAAAAACTTTCTCACAACTGATAATAATTTGTTTGTTGTATCATTCAATGGATTCTCCTTTTGCCCAACAGACACAAATTCTTAAATAAATTCTCTTTCCACCTCAAAAAAATTACAAGAGATGAGAAAAGTTTTGCTGCAACTTTTATGTATGATATTTTTAAGGCTCTTCTTCTGCCCATAATTTCTGCATAGTCATAAATATGCAAAAAGTATATTTTTAAGCTAAATTGGACGAGAATTAAGAAAGAATAACTTATGAGACTTTAACTTAGATTTTGAAGTACCTTTTCTTCAGGAGTTGGAATACTCGAAAATAAGCCTTGATAGGAAAGATCTAGGGGAGAGTACTCTCCCTTCGAACGTTTATGCCTTCGAATAATGCGAATTTTCTTTTAGTTTTCCTAACAGACTTACACATTTCTATTAAATATTAATTGCCCTATCATCAATTGTTGATAATTCCGTGATAATTTAGTTTAAATCTCTTATGAAAAACAAAAGAAATTCACATTATTCGAAGGCATGAACGTTCGAAGGGAGGGCACTTTTCCCTATATAGAACATTTATCCAATTAGTGACGTAAAAAATTAAATAAATCTTTGATACTACTGTCGTTTTCATATCTAGTCATAGTTACACTTTAACTCAAAATTAAAAAAAAAAGGTTAAACGAGTAGTGAAACCTATTGAAAATTAAATTTAAAGATTGGCCAGGTGAAATTCACGAGCGATTCTGGATAGAACTCAGAACTTGTCTATATTAATTTATCGATTATGTAGAATCGATAAAACGAATTGATAACATAGGTAATTTCCTGTAAACGTAAACGTAAAGTACAAAATGTAAAATACTAAGTTTCTAAATTCTTTCAGTTACAAGTAATCACTTAGCCAGGAACGATACCAATTACCTCTTACCACACACCATTGTCCCTAATTCGAGATACTTTATCAGGTTCTAAACATTGTCTAGCTTCTCTTTAAATTTCCAATCAGACAAGAATTCTAGAAGATTTTATCGTAAAATCGATTAAGCAAAAAATCCATCAAATTTTGATCATCCATCGGATTTGGTTAGCAGAAAAACAAATTTGATAAACAGGGGTAGGGTAAGGCTTTCAGGCTTCGCACATACTCTGGCTTCGAACATTTCATATTTTCCAATATTTTTCCATAATATTTTAATGAATCTGATCGATTTTTTCAATAAATTCTGACTGAAGACTAGCTAGTAAAATATATTGCCATAGGATCAGATTTATTAAAAAAAAATGGGAAAGATATAAATTAATTGAAGCCAGATTTTATGCGAAGCATAAAAGCCTTCCCCTACACAATTTACGACTTTATAACCAATGATGGTATCATATCAATTAAAATAATATAAGATATTACTTGTACATCATTTCTAATTTACTAAAGCTGTACCGAAAGATTAATTTCATCAGTGAAATACTTGTAAAATCCATACCCATTCAGTATTATAGTTGAGGTTTATAAGTTCGTGTTATAATGTGTAACAATCCCATTAATATTAGTTCATCAAGTCTAAGTCTAATAACAAAAGCAATAATTTCATGGTCAAATCATTTTCAATTCTAAAAATTATTCAATTTGTAGTACTTAAAAATTAGTTTGTGTTCCAAAATATCTTAATTCATTTAATGTTTATTTATAAATTTTCTTTAATGTACTCATAAAATTAGTTCGAGCAGTAAAAATTAAAAAAATGAATTGCGCAAGTGTGAAATGTACAAAAGAAAACTTCTAATAGAGGATATTTGTAGATTTCGAAAATAATTTATTTATGATTTCTTTGTTGCAAATTTATTTTTTGAACTCATTAAATGAATTAACTTAGAAAAAATAATACAAATGTGCCAAAACATTATTTGAACAATAAATGATTTGTAATTCTAAATGGTGTAAAAAAATTCCTTAGCAATTTAAACTTTGATCAATCACATTTTCTTTTAACTCTATATTGCTTCATATTTTCCCTATGCTTGTAAAACAAATGTTTGTTAAAATACAAAACGTGCTCGTTAAATGATTGTCTTACGAACAATGTTTGTGAAAACAGTGCAAAGTTTTACGAACTTGTTTGTGAGTTATACGCGATTTACAAGCATTTCCTAAGTCTTCAGTAGGAATTTACAAACATTTACGAACAATTTTACGAAATGTTTTTTTTCTGTGCAGGTTAAAAATATATTTTTACTGATCATGTAATTTGATGAATATTTGACTTTTTTGAATATTGTAATAACCGTTGGCAGAATTAGGTGTAAAACAGAGCAAACAGTTAAAACTAGATATCAGGTGATTCCTGCGGATAAACCGTCACCACAAGTCGATCTCCGCATCATAAACATAACTTACATTACTCCTCACTCTTCCTTGGAAATTGTCAATGCCCTTGAACCCCGCCTAATAACGGTTCTTCAAGGTCAAAAGTTGAAAAAAAAATCTAGAGAGCGTATTTGTTAACTAATTGCAATAAATTTGGTTTCGGTACAAGGGTCTTTGAACACTAAAGCCTACGCTATTGAACTAATAATTTACTTTTGTTCAAAATTGCATTACTGCTACGTGGTTTTGCAAGAGACAAATTGATGAATGATACAAATGTCATTCTTATCGATGTTTTATTGCATCCACAATATTTCTGAAATTCTGCGTGCAGTATCATTCACAGAGAAAAATTACCCTCTAAATTCAAGAAAAAAATACTCTAACTAAGGGTTCGATTTTGCTCCAAGCAATTTTTTTCTTAAATTTCGCTTAAATTAAGAAAAAATTTCTATAAGAGCATTTTCTTAAATTTTAGAGTACGATGGTTTTGAAATTCAGTAGCTTTGAATTTAGACTTTTTTACTCTTAAATTTAGAGAAAAATAGTTTTGAATTTGTAGCAAAAATGGTTTTGATTTTAGAGTATCATGGTTTTGATTTTAGAGTATCATGGTTTTGATTTTAGAGCATTGTGGTTTTGATTTTAGAGCATTGTGGTTTTGATTTTAGAGCATTGTGGTTTTGATTTTAGAAACTTATGGGTTTGATTTTAGAAACTTATGGTTTTGATTTTAGAGTATTGTGGTTTTGATTTTAGAAACTTATGGTTTTGATTTTAGAGTATCGTGGTTTTGATTTTAGAGTACCATGGTTTTGATTTTAGAGTATTGTGGTTTTGATTTTAGAGTATCATGGTTTTGATTTTAGAGAATTGTGGTTTTGATTCTAGAGTACCATGGTTTTGATTTTAGAGTACCATGGTTTTGATTTTAGGGTACCATGGTTTTGATTTTAGAGTACCATGGTTTTGATTTTAGAGTACCATGGTTTTGATTTTAGAGTACCATGGTTTTGATTTTGGAGTGTTTGCTGTGTTGATTGTCGAGTATTGCTGGTTCTGAAAGTAGAGTATTCTGAGGTTTTGAATCAAGGCAATTTGAGGGTTTTTTTGTGAATGTTATATATTTCATTCTTTACCTTTTTCCACGTGATGCATATGATGCGCGCGTATTCACTTCCATGAAACTCTCATATGCATCTTTCATTTCAATTTTCTATATGATCTTTGCCAATCGGAATTTACCTCCACTGAAGTATGTTGCTTAATCTGAAATATTTAAGAGTATAATGGTTTTGATTTTAGAGTATCAAGGCTTAGAACCTCTCATAGTCTGTCTTATTTCGATATTTTTATATAAACTTTTCCAATCGGAATTCATCTCCACTGAAGTATGTTGCTTAATCTGAAATATTTAAGACTAATATGGTTTTGATTTTAGAATATTATTGTCTTGCTTTTAGAGTACTTTGGTTTTGATGTTGGTCTATTGTGGTTTTGAATTCTTTTAGAGTATTGGGGATTTGATTTTAGACTATTGTGGTGATGATTCTACAGCATTGTGGTTTTGATTTTAGAGTATCGTGGTTTTGATTTTAGAGTCTCATGGTTTTGATTTTAGAGTATCATGGTTTTGATTTTAGAGTATTGTGGTTTTGATTTTAGAAACTTATGGTTTTGATTTTAGAGTATCATGGTTTTGATTTTAGAAACTCATGGTTTTGATTTTAGAGTATCATGGTTTTGATTTTAGAAACTTATGGTTTTGATTTTAGAGTATCATGGTTTTGATTTTAGAAACTCATGGTTTTGATTTTAGAAACTCATGGTTTTGATTTTAGAGTATTATGGTTTTGATTTTAGAGTATCATGGTTTTGATTTTAGAGTATCATGGTTTTGATTTTAGAGTATCATGGTTTTGATTTTAGAGTATCATGGTTTTGATTTTAGAGTACTGTGGTTTTGATTTTAGAGTATTGTGGTTTTGATTTTAGAAACTTATGGTTTTGATTTTAGAGTATCATGGTTTTGATTTTAGAAACTCATGGTTTTGATTTTAGAGTATTATGGTTTTGATTTTAGAGTATCATGGTCTTGATTTTAGAGTATCATGGTTTTGATTTTAGAGTACTGTGGTTTTGATTTTAGAGTATTGTGGTTTTGATTTTAGAAACTTATGGTTTTTATTTTAGAGTATCATGGTTTTGATTTTAGAGTATTGTGGTTTTGATTTTAGAAACTTATGGTTTTGATTTTAGAGTATCATGGTTTTGATTTTAGAAACTCAGGGTTTTGATTTTAGAGTATTATTGTTTTGATTTTAGAGTATCATGGTTTTGATTTTAGAGTATTATGGTTTTGATTTTAGAGTATCATGGTTTTGATTTTAGAGTATCATGGTTTTGATTTTAGAGTATCGTAGTTTTGATTTTAGAAACTTATGGTTTTGATTTTAGAGTATCATGGTTTTGATTTTAGAGTATCATGGTTTTGATTTTAGAGTATCATGGTTTTGATTTTAGAGTATCATGGTTTTGATTTTAGAGTATCATGGTTTTGATTTTAGAGTATCGTAGTTTTGATTTTAGAAACTTATGGTTTTGATTTTAGAGTATCATGGTTTTGATTTTAGAGTATCATGGTTTTGATTTTAGAGTATCATGGTTTTGATTTTAGAGTATCATGGTTTTGATTTTAGAGTACTGTGGTTTTGATTTTAGAGTATTGTGGTTTTGATTTTAGAAACTTATGGTTTTGATTTTAGAGTATCATGGTTTTGATTTTAGAAACTCATGGTTTTGATTTTAGAGTATTATGGTTTTGATTTTAGAGTATCATGGTTTTGATTTTAGAGTATCATGGTTTTGATTTTAGAGTATCATGGTTTTGATTTTAGAGTATCATGGTTTTGATTTTAGAGTATCATGGTTTTGATTTTAGAGTACTGTGGTTTTGATTTTAGAGTATTGTGGTTTTGATTTTAGAAACTTATGGTTTTGATTTTAGAGTATTGTGGTTTTGATTTTAGAGTATTGTGGTTTTGATTTTAGAGTATTGTGGTTTTGATTTTAGAGTATCATGGTTTTGATTTTAGAGTATCGTAGTTTTGATTTTAGAGTATTATGGTTTTGATTTTAGAGTATCATGGTTTTGATTTTAGAGTATCATGGTTTTGATTTTAGAGTATCGTAGTTTTGATTTTAGAAACTTATGGTTTTGATTTTAGAGTATCATGGTTTTGATTTTAGAGTATCATGGTTTTGATTTTAGAGTATCATGGTTTTGATTTTAGAGTATCATGGTTTTGATTTTAGAGTATCGTAGTTTTGATTTTAGAAACTTATGGTTTTGATTTTAGAGTATCATGGTTTTGATTTTAGAGTATCATGGTTTTGATTTTAGAGTATCATGGTTTTGATTTTAGAGTATCATGGTTTTGATTTTAGAGTACTGTGGTTTTGATTTTAGAGTATTGTGGTTTTGATTTTAGAAACTTATGGTTTTGATTTTAGAGTATCATGGTTTTGATTTTAGAAACTCATGGTTTTGATTTTAGAGTATTATGGTTTTGATTTTAGAGTATCATGGTTTTGATTTTAGAGTATCATGGTTTTGATTTTAGAGTATCATGGTTTTGATTTTAGAGTATCATGGTTTTGATTTTAGAGTATCATGGTTTTGATTTTAGAGTACTGTGGTTTTGATTTTAGAGTATTGTGGTTTTGATTTTAGAAACTTATGGTTTTGATTTTAGAGTATTGTGGTTTTGATTTTAGAGTATTGTGGTTTTGATTTTAGAGTATTGTGGTTTTGATTTTAGAGTATTGTGGTTTTGATTTTAGAGTATTGTGGTTTTGATTTTAGAGTATCATGGTTTTGATTTTAGAGTATCATGGTTTTGATTTTAGAGTATCATGGTTTTGATTTTAGAGTATTGTGGTTTTGATTTTAGAAACTTATGGTTTTGATTTTAGAGTATCATGGTTTTGATTTTAGAAACTCATGGTTTTGATTTTAGAGTATCATGGTTTTGATTTTAGAAACTTATGGTTTTGATTTTAGAGTATCATGGTTTTGATTTTAGAAACTCATGGTTTTGATTTTAGAGTATTATGGTTTTGATTTTAGAGTATCATGGTTTTGATTTTAGAGTATCATGGTTTTGATTTTAGAGTATCATGGTTTTGATTTTAGAGTATCATGGTTTTGATTTTAGAGTATCATGGTTTTGATTTTAGAGTATCATGGTTTTGATTTTAGAGTATTGTGGTTTTGATTTTAGAGTATTGTGGTTTTGATTTTAGAGTATCATGGTTTTGATTTTAGAAACTCATGGTTTTGATTTTAGAGTATTATGGTTTTGATTTTAGAGTATCATGGTTTTGATTTTAGAGTATCATGGTTTTGATTTTAGAGTATCATGGTTTTGATTTTAGAGTATTGTGGTTTTGATTTTAGAGTATTGTGGTTTTGATTTTAGAGTATTGTGGTTTTGATTTTAGAGTATTGTGGTTTTGATTTTAGAGTATTGTGGTTTTGATTTTAGAGTATTGTGGTTTTGATTTTAGAGTATCATGGTTTTGATTTTAGAGTATCATGGTTTTGATTTTAGAGTATCATGGTTTTGATTTTAGAGTATCATGGTTTTGATTTTAGAGTATTGTGGTTTTGATTTTAGAGTACCAGGGTTTTGATTTTAGAGTATCATGGTTTTGATTTTAGAGTACTGTGGTTTTGATTTTAGAGTATCGTAGTTTTGATTTTAGAAACTTAAGGTTTTGATTTTAGAGTATCATGGTTTTGATTTTAGAAACTTATGGTTTTGATTTTAGAGTATTATGGTTTTTCTAAAATCAAAACCCTGATACTCTAAAATCAAAACCATAAGTTTCTAAAATCAAACCCATGAGTTTCAAAAATCTAAACCACGATACTCTAAAATCAAAACCATGAGACTCTAAAATCAAAACCATGATACTCTAAAACCAAAACCCTAATACTCTAAAATCAAAACCATGAGACTCTAAAATCAAAACCATGATACTCTAAAATCAAAACCATAATACTCTAGAATCAAAACCATAAGTTTCTAAAATCAAACCCATAAGTTTCTAAAATCAAAACCGTAAGTTTCTAAAATCAAACCCATAGGTTTCTAAAGTCAACACGATAAGTTTCTAAAATCAAAACCACAATGCTCTAAAATCAAAACCACGATACTCTAAAATCAAAACCATGAGACTCTAAAATCAAAACCCTGATACTCTAAAATCAAAACCATGAGACTCTAAAATCAAAACCATGAGACTCTAAAATCAAAACCATAAGTTTCTAAAATCAAACCCATAAGTTTCTAAAATCAAAACCATGATACTCTAAAATCAAAACCATAAGTTTCTAAAATCAAACCCATAAGTTTCTAAAAACAAAACCATAAGTTTCTAAAATCAAAACCACAATGCTCTAAAATCAAAACCACGATACTCTAAATTCAAAACCATGAGACTCTAAAATCAAAACCATAATACTCTAAAATCAAACCCATAAGTTTCTAAAATTAAACCCATAAGTTTCTAAAATCAAACCCATAAGTTTCTAAAATCAAAACCATAAGTTTCTAAAATCAAACCCACAAGTTTCTAAAAACAAATTCATAAGTTTCTGAAATCAAAACCACAATGCTCTAAAATCAAAACCACGATACTCTAAAATCAAAACCATGAGACTCTAAAATCAAAACCCTGATACTCTAAAATCAAAACCATGAGACTCTAAAATCAAACCCATAAGTTTCTAAAATCAAACCCATAAGTTTCTAAAATCAAACCCATAAGTTTCTAAAATCAAAACCATAAGTTTCTAAAATCAAAACCATGATACTCTAAAATCAAAACCATAAGTTTCTAAAATCAAACCCATAAGTTTCTAAAATCAAACCCATAAGTTTCTAAAATCAAACCCATAAGTTTCTAAAATCAAAACCATAAGTTTCTAAAATCAAAACCATGATACTCTAAAATCAAAACCATCATACTCTAAAATCAAAACCATAAGTTTCTAAAATCAAACCCATAAGTTTCTAAAATCAAACCCATAAGTTTCTAAAATCAAAACCATGATACTCTAAAATCAAAACCACGATACTCTAAAATCAAAACCATGAGACTCTAAAATCAAACCCATAAGTTTCTAAAATCAAACCCATGTTTCTAAAATCAAACCCATAAGTTTCTAAAATCAAACCCATAAGTTTCCAAAATCAAAACCATAAGTTTCTAAAATCAAATGCATAAGTTTCTAAAAACAAAACCATAAGTTTCTAAAATCAAAACCACAATGCTCTAAAATCAAAACCACGATACTCTAAAATCAAAACCATGAGACTCTAAAATCAAAACCCTGATACTCTAAAATCAAAACCATGAGACTCTAAAATCAAACCCATAAGTTTCTAAAATAAAACCCATAAGTTTCTAAAGTCAAACCCATAAGTTTCTAAAATCAAACCCATAAGTTTCTAAAATCAAAACCATAAGTTTCTAAAATCAAAACCATGATACTCTAAAATCAAAACCATAAGTTTCTAAAATCAAACCCATAAGTTTCTAAAAACAAAACCATAAGTTTCTAAAACAAAAAACCACAATGCTCTAAAATCAAAACCACGATACTCTAAAATCAAAACCATGAGACTCTAAAATCAAAACCCTGATACTCTAAAATCAAAACCATGAGACTCTAAAATCAAACCCATAAGTTTCTAAAATCAAAATCATAAGTTTCTAAAATCAAAACCATGATACTCTAAAATCAAAACCATAATTTTCTAAAATCAAACCCATAAGTTTCTAAAAACAAACCCATAAGTTTCTAAAATCAAAACCACAATACTCTAAAATCAAGACCATAATAGTATAATAGAATTCAAAACCACTATACTCTTATTTCGAAACGATGATTTCGCTAAGATCAAAACCAAAATAGTCTTAACTCGAAACCTCTATACTCTAGAATCAAAACCATGACCTTCTAACTTTAAAACTTCTGTATGCTCTATCAGTGTTCAAAACTACGATTCTCTAAAATCAAACCCACTGTTCTCCTATTATTAAGCACAATTTATTCTATTTTTTAAAATATCATACTCTTTTAGAGAAATTCAAGCGCAAAATATCTCAATTATAGGGGAAAATAGTTTGAAATTCTTGTACTCTTGATTCAAAACCACGTTTCTTAATTTTTTCTAACTCAAAATTTTTCTCTGTGTTAATACTATTTCAAGCGTTTCTAATCCAGATACATGGGATACATTATATCCTCCTGGTGAAAGTGTTAAATTTGACCCACTTCCCTCAATCATGTCACAGTGGAGGTGATTGAGATGAATAGGTGTAATTGGAAGTGAACAGCTAATTAAGCCCTAATTACTTATCCACATGTCTTTCAATAAGTCCCATCAACAGGGAACTGTTTAGACTCTTTGTCAATCACACGTGTTGTACACCCAAACGAGAAAATGATAAAACCATGAAAATGAGGAACATTAATCGATTTGGGTGGATATGCATTCAAGAATATTTACCCGGCTGGGACAAACATGGGGCATATAGGGGCTGGTTTAGTGGGCAATTCTTTAGTGATTGAATCAGTTTTGACTGACCCTTCTGGATGATGAGAACTGTGTAAACGTTTATATAGTGTCTTCTTCCATGTCATGTTAGTTACCTAATATTGTATTTTAGGTTTCGTGTACTGGAGCATACTGTCAATATGCTCAACAGACCAGACTGTTGAAGGGAAATAAAGTATATTTTGCTGTGGGAAAATGTATACAAATCGATTTTACTTTCTGGAGGGGATATTTTTAGGCCCTCTCAATTTATTCCTCGTACCATCCACCATGGCAAAATTATGTTTACATGATTTTTATTTTATACAACATTCACTTGCAAAACACACAGAAAACATATATATTTATATGTATTTCATATTACAATTTCATAGCGGAACTGTCTCGCAATTTCCCAGAGAACCGAAGTCCTATATCCAAAAAGCTCCAACCATTATATGTAGAGAGATTTCCCACCCACATAAGCATTCTCGTGTGAGCTTTCCGAAAGCACAAAGTGGAGCAATATATCGAATTTTTGCAGACTGCTGAATGTCGAGGATTTTGAGCTATGCTTCTTTCAAAATCACAGCTACTGTCATTCCTATAATCAATCATTTGTATCAAACTTTCAGCTATTCTTAAATTTTACTAAAATAAAATATTAAAAAAGAATATATTATTTTTAAAAATGAGTTTCGATAGTGATACCGTTTTGTTTTCAAAATTCGAAAACACTAAAAGCTCAAAAATACAACCAAATGTATTCTAAACCTGAATGATAAGAAGTTTAGTCGGCTGTTATATAGGGGAAAGCGCGCTACCTTCGGACGATTTATGCTTCGCACAAATAATTTTTTTTTTCAATATGTTATAAAGGAACATGGAGAAAAAATTGAATTGTCCGAAGTTTGAGTCGTCCGAAGGTAGCGACTTTCCCCTACTGCATTTTCGGTTACATACATTCCAGTAGATATTAAGCAAAAGCGTAAAACTAATTTTCTATTGCATTCGTTCTAAAGGATTTAATAAAACCTAGAAATAGTATATTATACGTTCAATAAAACTTTGAACTTATTTAATTTAAAAATTATATACGGTTCAATTTAATTTTGACCTTATTTAATTTAAGAATTAAAAGGATAATATTTTAAACGGTAGTTTGTGAATTTTGATTTTTTTTCGTTTTTGTTTTTTTTTTGTAAAGTGAAAAACGTGTTCTTAGGTTTTAAAGTGAATTTTAAAATTTGATTTTGAATATTTTCGAAAATTTTGAGAACATATACCCCAAGAAGCAATTTTTTCTTAATATATTCTTGTAGAATTCCTTAAGGAATGCACTATAGAACCAAAAATCTTTTTATTTGCTTATAACGCTCTTGGTTCCATCACTGAGATTACTATAAGTAAAGTGGCGCACTCTTAAGGATCTTAAAAGCTTCTATAGGAATTTCATCAGAAAATTCTCACTTTAAGTCTTTTAAAAGTGCAATAAAAGACTTGTTTAACACTTGGTTCTATAAGGCAGCTATTTTGCTTCTTGGGACATTCATTTTTTCAACGAATAATGTAACTAGTAAGAACTTACTTGAGCCTACTTACTTACTATTTACTTAGCCTACCTACTTACTTGGGCCCTACTTTCACACTAGTTCGTGGTAAATTACTCCAGAAACTCGGATCAACGGTTTTCAAAAAAAAAGTTTCTTTTTATTAATTAAAAAATATATTGTCCAAGATCTAAAAAACACACTTAAAATTATATTTTTTTTGTAATATTTCTATGAAGCGATATAATACGATTTTATTCAAATTTTTGCAAAACCGGTTTTTGAAAAATCAGGTTATAACCGGATTTGACTTTTAAATTTTATTTTCAAAGTTATGCAAAAATTTTGATTAATATTTGAATATGTTCAAAACCTACTTACTACCGATTTTAAACGTAGTGAGGCTTGAATAGCTTGAATATCCTTGATAAAGTCTTCGAAACATGGTTCCAGTTGATTCGAATGCACTTACGAACCAGATGACCAATAATAGATTCACAGCTTTCATAAGCTACAGCAAGCTTTCCCGTAGCATTGTGTGGTAGAGTGAGAGAAAGAGAGAGATAAATTGAAATGAAATTCTTTTGGAAGTCCTCCTTATGACAATCTTCCTCATTCTTCCACTTCACTATTGCTCGTCTGTTTACATTGTTGCAGCAATAAAGCAAGTTTTCAATCCTAACGAGGAATGTTTTGTTTGTTCGATCATGAAAATCAAAATTTAGAGTCAAATAGAACACGATATAGGGTAAGGAGGACCGAGCAAAAGGATAGGGATGCTTACATGGAATTGTTAAGCTTTTCCAGGGCATGGGGCATAGAAAGCACAGCTCATCCCAGTCGGAAGTAAAGTTTTTGGCGCATTACAAGTATGAAGAATGATTCTGCTACTTCTTCTACCTCTCAATGAATACCAAATTCAGCATCCCTTCCAGGCTATTTTCTTCCTACCACCACCCTTTTACCCCCTTGAAATGGTGTTTTCCTACATCTTTTCTTCCTATCCAATGGAAAACTTTCTCCCAGGGCTTATACCTGGGGAAAGCTCCAAGGAACTTTCTTTCACTGTTAGATAAATGTTAGCTGTGCTGTTTTCGCAAAACGTACATTTAATAGTTTACTCCCATTTTTCAGATTTTACTCCCCCGCCAAAAACTCTTCTCCATTCAACTGCTAACCCATACCCATCCTCATCCTGAATTCATCATAAGTCTACATGGGGAAGGTGGTACAAGTTGAGTTTCTTTCGATAGAAAATACCTCCAATTGCACTTGGATGGAGAAGTTTTTCCCAACTTTCAGGTGAGAGGATGTTGTTACTCAGATTTTACACTTTCAGGACTCGACGATGCCCGAAATAAAAAAGTCAAATGAAACTTTTTTGGGGAATGGATGGAGACAGAAGTTTCAGTGGGAGCAAAGCTTAGTCAATGTCAGAACTACAATCAAAGTGCAGTAAATTTTTAGGAAGAATTTCATGTTATCTCCAGAAATTCCCTTCAAATAAGGAGCACCTCCGTGACGAATACAAATGGCTATAAAAGCCCCAGGTACATCCTAGTTTCTCGGATTGATGGATAGAACTTTGCTGCATTTGTGGAAGTGCTTGGCTTTAAATCTTAGCTTTAAGTATGATTAATAACTTATATATTCCTAGAGAATTTAAAAATTGAAAATTAACTAATCGATTGTGGTAATAAGAACATCTTACAAGTTATCTTATTTTATTTTATTGAGAGTTGATAAGCACAATTGTGCAATCAATATTTCAATATTAAAAATATTTATAATATAAAAATATTACAAACTAACATTAAAATAAATTTTTAGTTTAATTTTTATTTCTCCTAATATTTAAATGCTTGTGAACGTCTATATTATTTCTTTAAAAATCCTTGCTATAAATCTTATATAGATTGACTATAAAACCCAAAGGACGGATATTAGATTATAAGTGGTATACAGTTTTTAGGGATTTTTTTTAATAAAAGATTAAATTGCAAAGAAAATTCAGAAGAAATGTCGTAAATTGTGAACACGTTATTTTTTATCCCTTCATAAAAACTTTAAAATATTAATTCTTAAGGATATATTTTTTGTTTCTGTTCATAACTTGTTCATACTTTTAGATAGTAGGGAAGATCGGGGCTAAATTAGCCACGGATAGAATTAGACAATGGGGTGTTATAGTTTTCCTTAGAAATAATATTGAGCTCTTTACTATTTATTCAGAGTTATTAACTCCTTATCTATTCATTGAAATATTTATAAGTCTGATTCAAACATTTTTCCCACAAATTACAGATAGAGTAAAATTTTATTTACTGTCTAAGTTTAACCCAGTTTTCCCTATCAAATCTTTCAATACTGATAAGTATAATTAAGAAAATAATTTAGTTAAAAACATACTACTCAAATTCTCTCATAATTTTTATCAATATTTCTTAAGTATTTATAATATTTCAGAAAGTGAAAAAAAATAATTTGAATATTTAATTCTTTAAGGCCTTATCTTTGTATTCAGATCATATTTTGTTCCTTAAACAATCATTGTAACGATTGTAACAATAAAAACTAACATAAGAAGACAGACCCTCAGAGAATTTGTAGTGAAATGTGACAAATCGGAATTTGGAAAATTCGAGTTCTGACAGGATAAAAGAAATCAAGACCTCAGACTTCCACAGTCTTTATAAAACTACTTAAATATCCAAAAGAATATGAACTATATTTTTAAATGATTTAGATCAGGGGGTTGACATTATCTCTGAAAAATACGACCGATTTTAGTGTAACTTTTTCCCTATTTTCGTACACATTTTACGATATATCCCCAAAACTACGTAGGTTGCCAATTTAGGGTTTTGGTTGCCTCTTCGTTAGTAAATTGGTTTTTATTTTGCATTAGTATTTTTTGATAATTTATTCTCTAATGACAGAAAACAGATAATAAACTCAAAAGTTTTTTTGGCTCGCTAGAAACATATGGGAAATATAGGAAATATCATGCCCCTGATTTAGATCATCTAAAGGACACTAATTCAACAAATTGATGAGAAGTCATAAATTAATATATGAATATATTCTCTACAAGTTTATTTAAACTAATTTTTTTGTTTTTCTCTCTGAATACATCAATTTTTATGAGCTTACATTATTTAAAACCTAAAACAACATTTTCAAACATGATATGAACAACTATTTATGTGAACTACTGTATTTATGTGAAATTTAAATGTAAAGTACTAGGTTTATAAAATTTTAATATACCGTATAACCATTGGTTATGCCATATAAGAATTTGCAATTATAATGCGAAAATACCAGAAAAACAGTGCTTTTTACCATAATAAAAACGATTCATGGTTAATATCGTTCTGTTTTCACTTTTCACTGCAGTTAAACGATCGTGAAATTACACGAAAATTTTGTTTGACTAAATGTACCGCAAAACTCGTTGAATTTGAACTTTGCAAATGATTAACTTGAAAAAAATAAAGATTTAAAAAAAGTTTTTTTGAAGTTGCTTAACCTAATAATAATCACTGAGAAAAAAACTGGGGTGCGATTAATTTTTTTTCTTCTTAAATTTAACACATTTTAGGTGTAAAAATATATAAACATTTTTTAATGTTAATTTTACATCCTTTCAAGGTAAAATTAACATAAAAAAAGGATAAATGTAACCCCTAATACACCTAAAAAGCATAATATTTACACCGATTTCGGATCAATAGTGCAGGGTAAAATAAACTTTTTCGGATTTCTCTCAGCGATGGAAAGGTTTGAAAGAACCGAAAAGATTATTGTAAAATAAATTTCCAGTTCTTGAACATATAGGGTGGAGTCATCATTTATGGACTTTATGACCGGCTTCAGGCCTAAGGTTTAGCCCAGTTCCCGATTGTTTCCAAATTCAAAATAGCAACCAATTTCATTAGGTTTTCAAAATTTGATGTATCACTTTCCCATGTTGTCTAATCTTAAGTGGTAGTTTTCCAAAAAATCTTGATTGATAAAAAATTAGAGAAGTTAAGCCATATGGCTAAGCCTTAGGTCTGAAGCCCGTTTTATGGACAATTGGCAGTAATCTCTAATTTTTGCTAAAAAAAAGATTACAAAAATCTGAAAATTATTTATCACGTCGAAAAGTACTATATTATGTTTTTCTCATAATCGGCTTTATGTGAAAAATTAAGATTTCTGTAATATAGGCTTCAGACCTAAGGCTTAGCCATATGGCTTAACTGCTCTAATTTTTTATCAATCACGAATTTTTGGGAAAATTTAACATAGAATTCAATGATTAAAGATAAATGACAAGGCTCCCAAAAAGCAATAAAAATGTTCGCTATTTTGGATTTTGAGTCCTTCGGGAATTCCGGTCATAATCCCGAAAGCTAAAATCCCGAAAGCCAAAATCCCGAATGCCAAAATCCCGAAAACCAAAATCCCGAATGGGCCAAAATCCCAATAGCCAAAATCTCAAATTCTTAAAAGTGTCATAGCTACTCCCACGATTGCACCCGCGCTTGCTGGAGGGAAAAGGAAATCTTCTGTGTCTTGAGAAATTATTCTATACATTTTCCTCCATATAATTTCATCCCTTTCAGGATTTTGAACGTTCGGAATTTTGGCTTTCGGGATTTTTTCTTTCAGTATTTTGGCTTTCGGGATTTTGGCTGTCACCGGTCCATAAGTGTATAACGTCCATAAGTGGTGACTCCACCCTACGACATTTACTTCCGATTAACTACACCACTTCTGCTTATAATAATGTTTGTGTTCTTTGGTAAAACAAGTCTTAAATGAAAATTTAAAAAAAATCTTAAATATGGCATACGAGTTAATTTTCTAAAAATGATTAACTATAACTGTGTTCGCTGTATTTATTTTTCGTCCTAGGTTTTTAAGCTTTTCTTTTATCTCTACAAATTCTATATCAAAACGATTTTCCTCAGTCAGTATAAGCGACTTGTCACAAATCTCAAATCAAGGTATCGAACGGAAAGAGATAAGGATATGAAGTCTCCGTTGACCCCCTTCCAAATCAACTTTGAAAAAGAATTAGACGCCAAAGTTTGACTTTTACTTCACTATCAATCACAAGTATAGCAATTTGTCTAAGCTATCAAGCAATTTGTTGCGAGGAATCAAAAATGACACTGTCTTGCATTTTCTAAATTGAAAGTGTTTCATTTTAAAGTAACGACAAACCATATGTTCGCAGACATTGGCAAATAAAAGAGTTTATACAATTTTGCCTGTGGGGCTATTAAGTCGTAAAAGGTGGGTTCCATAAAAGACATTCTGAATGTAACTTTTGCAATATGGGAAGACAATTAATTAGAGTAACTGTCAGCAGTACTACTTTTATTTTCATCACTCTTGAAGTAGTTTGTTTCCTCTCCCGGGAAATGTCTAAAAATCACCGAGTTTTGCTACAATTAAGAAACAATTTGATGAATATAAAGCAAAATGGTTGGCAGTTTATGGTTTAACTGGGTGTTTTGTGCTTCATTTTAATAGTCAATTAAACCATCCGAAAATGCTTATTAGTGGTGCTATAATTTTTGTTGTAATTGCACTGTATTTTGCTTGTTTTCTATGAGCTAAAGAAAATTGTTAAATCTGACTCTGAAATTTGGTGCTAGACCAAATTGTCTCACAATGAAACAACAAAAGAGAAAAATTTCCTCAGACTTATTAAATCTAATGACTGTCATGTTTCAATGAGTCTGGTAAGGAGCGGATAAATTTGTGAAGAAATTCTCCAACTTTTTTTCTACTTTGGTTTTATTTCTTTATTTTGAATGGTAAATCAACTCGAGGCATTCCACTTGAGAACATTGCCAGGGGTTGGAAAAGTGTTTGGTGCTTCTACCCTATGGAGGATGTGTGAAAACCCTCATTTCTTACCTTCACAATGGGGAATAACTTTGCGTTTTACCGAAGAAGAGCGTCAGCATTCCACTGAGAAATAAGAAGAAATCCCATTTGCGATTTCTTTCTCGTCTTTCATTTTTTTTTTCTTCTGTGCACCATCTCCTTTCTTTGCCATTTTTTTTACCCTGTTCCTTCCGCACAGTCGGAAAACTAACCCTCGAGGAAAAAGAGCTCAAAATCTATCCTTCAGAACCTTTTCCCATTCTTTTTACCCAGTGCCAGTTCTAACCCCTGTGTGAAGGTTCTTTTGGAGAGTGAGTTTGGTATAGGCAAGCGAGGTGGAACAGAAGGAGAACTTGCACGGAGGAAAAACAATACATCGAAGAAGAAAAGCCATAATGGGGTTTAAGAATGTGAAGGAAGAAAAATGGATCCAAATTCATGTGTGCGCTTCTGAGTTAATGGCAGGGAGTTACCAAGAGAAAAAGAATCTCTTGGTATTAATAAGGGAGGGTGCTTAACGATGCGTGTCTTGCAGCTTCTCTTTAAATTTAAATTGAATTGCTGTGGAAAACCTCTGTTGAAAAACTTTCAACACAAGCTAATCCACTTTTTTGTCCTCTATTCCGTCCCCCTTTTCCTTCCATCCGAAATGTCTCCCTAATTGTTGCCTTATTTTTAATTTCATTACACAGATAATTTCAAATGATTTACGCTGTCATTAGATGGGATCTGATATGAGAATCCAGACAAAATACAAAACAGATTTTAGAACATAAGTTATAATGGAATATGAGACAAATTCTTTGTATTTGGAAAATGAATTGAAATGAATTGTTCTGAACATTCAAAAACGAAAGTTTCGGATTTTGAGAAATATCAAGAATCAAAATAGATAAATAATAATAAGAATCTTCGTGAATTGATAAAAATCTCCAAACTCTTATCAATTCATATTTTGCAGAGAATCAAAATATCCATATAAAAGGAACGATATTAAGGCTATCATATGGGATTAATGACTCAGTATATTTTCATGAGAAACATATCAAGTGACATACTAAAAGAGAGTCAGTTGATTTTTTTTACTCAAATATCTTGTAACAACATTAATATTATCCCTCTAGCAAAAAAAGTCGTACATTTGT